>NC_134922.1:12206658-12530816 GCF_051014615.1 Bombus vancouverensis nearcticus | reverse complement strand
AGGAGCTGCCCTATCTCGAGCGGGGGAAAAAAATCGGTGAAACATTTAACTAATAGCTCGACGTCAGGAGAGAAAGATCGGGACGGTTAAGGGCGTTGCGCGTACTCCGCGAGGGAAAAAGAATGCTCGCACCGTGCGAGAGATAGAGCAGGTAGAACGGTATCGCTTCTGCGTTATTACGCGACGAGTCATCGGAGAGGTTGTTTCTCAAAGTTAATTTACACTTTCCGCGACGCGTCGACACGCGTCGTGATAACGTTTCATACGAACGGCGCCTATACGCATGGGATTTTCCCTACAAACGTACATGGACGCGTGCGTTTGATTAAAACGGTATCAGTATTCAAGGGATTCTATCTCTTATTTCAACAAAGAGCGCTTCCGAGGTTGTTGTTTCGCCGCAGAATTATGTAAACGATATACGTAGGATGGTTGGTTAAAGAACATCGTATACAAAAATGACGACCGTAGTTTCTCGAATAAGAGAGCTTCAGTGGGATAAGCTGTTTGTACGCAGAGGTTCCAGGTGATCGTTTCAAATGTCGATAAACGTAACCATACTGTAAGCTGTAGATATTAGGTCGTCCGAAAAGTTTCTTTCGTTTTACGAGGAAACGATAGACGCACAACGTATTTTATTTTATACTGTTTCATCGAATTACTTACGATCTATTCTGTTCTGTCGAGATAAACATTTCACGGACTTGGTTTCATATTTCTATGAAGGTGCACTGTCGTGAAAAACACGTTTGCGTAGGAAAGACACTTTTCGGACAACTAATAGATATTGTAGAAGCAGAAAAGCCCACTTAAGATTTATGAAAACGTCGTGTGATATTCGATAACGTTATGACAAGGAATGCGTAAAATAAGTGAGATTACGATAATTGGAACATCCCCGTTAGACTTACCGGTTAGCTGATTTTTATAGGAAATCTGGCCTTTAACCTCGCGTGGTATTCCAACGAAAGGCAGTCGTTGAAATTTATTTAGATATTTAACGTCCGAAGAAAAAGAAATTTTCGAACCGTTGGATTCGGAGTTATGTCGCTAGCGGCGGTACAAAGAAATCGCTTTTCACGAGGTCCGTGCAATTAGCGGTTCGTACGTTCCAGCGTGATAAAGAATAGAAACCGAGACGAGAGAAAAGTAAGAGAAGAATACCAGAGCGAATAATAAATATTTAACGTGAAAACATCGAGGCGGCGGACAATCTTTCAAACGTTTTACGAGCCAACGAATACGAGGGGCGGACGCGCACGCAATTTCCACGCGGTTTCGCGCTCCTGCAAGAGCTTCCGCGATACTCGACTCGCCCGAAGAACCCGGTCCACGCGTCGTCTCCTTCACACGCGCAGAAATATCTCTGCCGCGTAGAACGAAGCACAAACAGATCGTAGGATAGCGCGAGACCGGAGAATCGACAGCCGATCGCGTTTCGTTGGTCGAATCCCGAATAATATCGCCGTACGCGCAACGATATCGTGACTCGTTGAGAATCGAAAGATCGCAGCAGTACTCGCGCAGAAACGCGATTGTAACGAACGGAACGTTTCGAGGTGCACGAAGCGTTCTCCGTAACGATGGACGACTCGACTCAACGAGCTTCTTTCAGGAAACATCAGCGACTCGCAGTACATCACATACATGACAAGTAAGTACGAGCGGCGTGCAAACTAAGCGCGCTGCAAAGTTTCGCCGGTGACCGAGGACGCGAATTGCACGAGCGTAACTCCGCGGCGAAATTTATCGAAGGTTCGAAGAAGGAAAAGAGCAGGAACGGAGCGTGCAAAGTGGAATAAAAAGAAGGAGAAGAAAGGGGAAAAAAGAGGAGGGAAAAAGAAAAGAACGTCTGGGCGACGTCTGAAGAAGTTTGGTTCGCACGGCCACGCCGGTCTATGTTTCCTTGCGTTTCAAGGGCCTCGTTAGAGCCGCGGCAAACCGCCGTAAATCGGCCTGTTTTCGAGGGCCGGTACTCAATTTCGCTTGGATGACCGGCACCGATCTAAATTTCAAATCCGCTAATGTGTATTTTTGCAGCGGGTCCGAGGCTCTTATCGGCCAGGTCTGCTACACGCTTTGCATTTCAAATTCCGCGCGCACAACCCGTGTCGAGCGTGGTGGCACGGACCAACTTTCGAATGTTTCTGCCCGCTTATGCGCTGTCATTTGTTTCCCCCGCTCCTCTTTCAGATACCAGCCGCCGATCTACGATATCTAGCGGATTTTATTTATGGCGGCACCGACTACGTATCGGAATTGATTCCGTGATTTATTCGCCAACCGTCCTTCGAACCGGCCGGTCGATATCGTCGAAGAGAGGCTGGCCCGAAATCGAATTTCGAGAGACAGGTTTTTCCTTTCGAATCGCGTTCTCGTTTCCGTCTCTTTCCCTCGGCGCGACCTGCTCCAGCCTCTTAACGAGGCGCAAGCGATAAATTTTCTTCTCTCTTCCTTTTTCTCTCTCTCTCTTTCTCTCTCTCTCTCTCTCTCTCTCTCTCTCTCTCTGTCTCTCTCTCTCTCTCTCTGTTTCCCTATCTCTGTCTGTGTGTGTCTATGTATATTATATGTATAGACGTATCGATTCGGTAGAGTTCGGTGCGCCTCGCGACGTTATTCTCCGCGCGAAAATACCGCGCGCGACGAACGCATTAAGGTCACGAAAACTGTCTCGTCGTATAATTTGTACAACGAGAAGGTATCGGAGAAAGTAGGCGGAGATGTAAGAATCGAGCACGCCGCCGCTCCAGTGCCGTCACTCTTTAACGACGGTATAACTTGGACTTTATCTTCGCGTAATTTTCCTCGGTACATCTTCGCGCGGTTTTTACGGCTCTTCTTAATGCACGGGACGACTCGCTGGCTAATTGCACCGCGCGAACCGACGATTGCGAAACTTCTGGCCGCGCGAACCGCCAGCAAGAAAGTCGCGCTGCCACGGCCGGCTAATTGAAGCGCAATTAACCGCGTTAAAACGTTGCCTACCGATTAGAGCGGTGGTGTGTCACCTGCTGCCGGCTGCCAGCACACCACCCGAGACTTTCTAATATATGCTGGTACGTGCCGTCAGTGTGTGAACTGGCTGCGCTGAAAAACCTGCAGGCAGTTTCCTGTCGGATCCGACGAACAGACGACGCTGATCGAATCGACCGTTTCCACTCGGCCACCCTTTTATTCCTTCTAGATTCTAAACTTTCGCGATCGTCCGGTGACGTACAGCGACCGTCGCGCGTCAGACCAACACCAACCACGTACTAACGACGCGCGAATCGGAAGCCGAGGAATCTTTTTGTTCTTAGGCTCGCGCGACCGCCTGAATTCCGCGGCAGCTGGAATTAAAAACTCTAGACGGTGGCTAAAAGTAAACTCAGCCTCTGGAGGATTTAATTTTTCAAGTATCGCGAGCAGACCAGAAAGGTCGCGAGCCTGCAACGTACTAAACTGGCGCGTTCTTCTCCGTTTCGTAAATGCTCTTTTAAATGGGTCTGAAAGCACTATTAGCGTTAAAAGCCAGTTACGGGGTACAGCGCCGGCAGCGTTCGGCCAGACTAAGCCGACTCGACTGAAAACGAGATACGAAAGTGCTCTCCGGATATGTCTCCTGCCGCGCGGTGCGCGCTTCCGCCGTTCAAACGCTATTTCGTTTCTCGAAATAAAAATTTCAAAGGCAGGCAAATCGGGCTAGCCAAGGGGGCATTCTCCCTTTCGTTCGGCATTTCAGACTTTGCTGGATGTCGTCGTCCCGCGGTTACCCCCATCCTTTTGGACCGTTGCCACGGGGAATACAACGTCGCGTTGTCGTTTCGTACACCGACGACGACGACGACGACGACGACGACGACGACGACGACGACGACGACGACGTTCTTCCGTGATTAGTCGTTGGTTCGTACGTTCGGCCAAATTTACAAGCGACACAGGGCACCGAGATATCTCGAAGACGACGCTACTTATTTAGAATATTGCCGGCATGCATTTGCATAAATTTAGCGCAGGCCCTACGGCGTTTCTCGTCGCGTTGCGCCCACCGTTATAGAACCGTGGAGACTCTCTTAAGTGCCAGATAGATCCGAAGCCAGTCGCCTGGACTCCGCCTCCGACAGCCGCCCGTTACAGGGCATCGGTATCGACTCGCTCGTAAAGAAAACGCTCGTGAGTTTGCTCTCGATCGATGCAAATTCCAGGCTGAAACGTAACGACGTTCGCGGGATCTTCGCCCCGTGTTACACGACCAACGGTAGCCGAACGCCGCGCGTAAATCATCGGCGGAACGACTGAGAACATCGCATCCCGTGGATTTTCGAGGTTTGTGCCACGGTACGCATGCATATTCAAATTGAATTATCCGCCCTACCAGACGCGTTGATTCGAAATCGTTCGGCGGGCCGATCTCGTCGAAACAACCAGCCATACCGCTCGGTTCACCGAAATCCGCCGCGCATCCTCGCCATTGTCCCTGAGCCGCTTGGACTTCCTAGACTAATGGAAATTCCTGGCGAGAAGTTGGTTAAAACGCAATCGCTTTGCATACGTATCGACACCGAATCTCGTGCTATTCTCTCGGATGCATCTATGCTCCTCCTTCCTTTCGCTCCTTCGGCACACTTTCGGATACAGGCGTCGTTGACGCGTCGTTGCGGTCATCCAAGCTCGTCCCTCGCGTCTAAGCTTTCCACGGCGGAGGAGACGCGTGAGAAAACGGAATCGAAAGCGAACGATCGATTGGAACGTTGTTTTCGTGAAAGTAAAAAGAACGGAGAACGGAGGGAGGAGAGGCGGGGACGGAAAATGGAAGAGGAGTAACGAGTTCTCTTTCGTATCGTATGCCGACGACGGGAGAATTGTTTTTTCGCTCTTTGTTCGCGACGCTCGTCGGTTTTGCGTTACTTATCTCGTTAAAGAAACGCGAGAAACGGATAATCCGCAACCGACAAATCGCGACTGCCCGGAGAGGCGCCGGTCGCTCTTTTCACAGCCGTAACTTTATCGCGAAAGAAAGAGCAACGACGCGACGAGCGCGAGAGGAGAATGGAACGTGCAGACGCGTTTGTGTCGGTGGCTAACTGCCTGGCAGCTCGCGCTCGAAACAGTAGAATAGGTCCGTAAGGGTCAGACGCGGCGAACGAACGACGAGGACAGCGGCAAACGACGAGACGAAGTTACGAAGTAATGGACGCTTTAATTCCAAAGGAATAAATTGCAATTTTTCCAGCGGCGTAAAGTCGCGGTCGCGCCACCCCTCTATCCAACGTTCCCGTTAAAAATCCCGGAATTCAATTAAACGCGGCCGCTAGCCGCAATCCCGAATTGAAATCTTGCAATTTCATATTCGGCCGTATCCGACCAGCCGCGGCAAGATCGAGCCTATCCGTTTGAATTTCGTGGAAAAACGATGTTCGCTTTCAAGTTTCAAGGATTCTCGGCAACCACAGCGGTTTAGCTGTTTTCGCCCCCAAAAAAAATCATTATGGTCCCGTTTTGTCGCGCCACGAATAGACACGTCCACTCGGAAAACGGTATTAAAATTTCATCGAACGAGTTACGATGCTCTCGTTCGCCGTTGACCCGTGTCTCGAAAACGAAAACGGACGGGGTCAACTATTCGGAGGTGCATTCGCTTTGGGTTAAAAACACCGCTAGTATGTCACGTTTTCCTTTTTCGTCGGCCAATCGACGCCACATTTTGACAAGTTAAATTCATTTATTCCTATAATCGAGTTGGTTCTTCTCGGTTGTCAGAAGCTGACCGGATATTTTTCCATTTTTCGTTTTTCTATTCCTTCTCCGTCCGGTTGCGCCGTGTCGCGTGTCACGACGATTGCGATCGAACAGAAATTATAGAGGCGACGCGCGAAACCTATTGCGTTGGAAAAGATCGAGAAGGAAGGTAACGGCGTAGCCGGCAATAATACTTAAACGCCAATGACGGTCCTCCGGCATATAAATTCAATTTCACGGTTGGCCGGAGAACGGCGGAAAATTTTCATTATTTAATCCACGCGGGATTCTATTCTCCATTGTTGGCGCATTGTGCTCGTACAAACGAGTAGAAAACGCGGAGAAGATTTCCGGAAACCGAAGCTGGACTGTTCCCTCGTTGATACGCGAACACCGTGCCACGGATAGAGGGGTTGAAAACCCATTTAAATTAATATTTGCCCTGCACCCGACCCACGGGTCTCGATCGCCTGCAACACCGACCCGCGATTTCGATACGCTAAAATGCGAATAAGGTCCGCGCAATTATTTGCGATAAACCCGTGCTCGAGTAATGTACACTCGACGTTGATGCAGCCTCGCCCCTCTCGCGTTACCGCCGCCACCGACGTCATCGCCACCGTCGTTCCGCCGCTACGACCGCAACCACCATCGGCTTCCATTCTCTCTCCTTCTCCATCTCGTCGCTCCTTTTCCCTGCCAACGAGCGTCATCGTTCAGCGATGGGAATCCACCATCGTTGGCGCATAAACTCTCCTGTTTACAATCGATGCCCGAGCAAAATGGCACCGACGATGCTGCATGCGTCGAACAGAGTCCGCGCGTACGCCTACATCGGCCTGGCTTGCACCTACCGCTGCATCCACTTGCATCCACTTGGCACTCGAGGCTCAACGAGATCATCGACGAATCACGTCAGCGACACGAACGATTTCCACGCGTTTTCAAGCTTCCGCCTCGTACCAGTTCCAACTTGATCGCAGACCGCTCGAAACGATGACCGACCCGCGCAATCTCGATGGTCCTTCGCCTTTCTTTTCCACGAGACAGACTCGATCCGGTACCTACCGAGCGTTTACAAATTTTCGCCAATTAATCGCCAATTAATCGCCAATTAATCGCGAGTCGACGGATCGAATCCATGGCCGACGAATTTTCGTCGCGCGGCCGAAAATCCGCGCGACGAGGCTCGATGGCACACAAAGACCGATGCACCGATCGATTCCGTAATACGTTCGGCAGTAGGTAACGCGTAATTTTATTCAAATCTCATGCAGATTGCTCCGTTATCGGCTACTTTTTCAATTACGTCGCGGCAGGCTATAAAGCGTAATAGAGGCGAGCGCTCCGCGAGCGAAACTTTTTCTCCAGCCTCCGCCTTCCCTCGCCACGCCTCGCCTCTCCTCGCCTCGCCGCTCCTCGTTTCTCCGCTCCGAGATCCTCCTGCCAAACCGGTATAAACTTTAAGCATGAGATACGACTTGGACCGTTTTTACACGGACCACGATCGCGTCCCGCGATCCTTCGTTATTACGAACTTTTGGCAGAAATAACCGACCGATCTTTATCCTGATTTTCGGCCGTGGCGAACGCTCGATTCGCACCAGCCGCGCTCTTTCGAACGAATTCGCGAGAGAAGCTCGATTTCTTCGTCGCCTTCGTACGATCGCCCAACGTCCACCGCTCCGTCGCTACTTTCTGCTCTCGGAGAGCAAACAGGATAGGACTCTTCGTTGCAAAGTCGACCGCCATTCCTTCCACCGGCGTTTAATCTCATCAGTTTCTCCGACTTTTCTTTGGACACGCGTCCGAAATTTTTGCCAGATTTTCCTCTACCCTTGGCCGCTCGAAGAACGCTGCTGGTCCCTGGCGAGATGTTAACGCCATCAACGACGTTACTCGTACAAAGCTCACGATGTAATTTCTTGCATGTCGGTCGCGCGAGAATTAACGAAACGCAATTACCAAATCCCCCCGCCCCTACCGCGTTCCTTTCTCCGGGCGATCTGTACACGACCATCCTCTGTGGCTTTCCGAATTCCCCTGTGTTTTCCACTTTTCGACCGCGTTTCTCAACTCTTCCCTCTCGCCAACTCGCCGGGATTTAATGAAAACGAGCGAACGATCGCTTTTGATGGCGGAAAGTCGGAAACTTGTTTCTCTCGTTCGGGTCTTGTTATCCGTAATGCAGCCGAGGCTTTAACGAACGCGCTCGTCGTTGATCCTTCGGACGAAACGCAATTCAGCATCGTTGTAATTTGTAAACTACGCGTTCCGCGAGTTGGATTCAATTGCTCGCGAAGTAGTCGCTGCGTGTTCTCTCGCCGTGTACAGTGGCTGCATCGAAATCGCGTCCACTCGGTCCCTTCGATATTCAACGAGACCCGATCTCTCGGTCTACGTACGTCGGTTTCGAAGAAAGATCAGCGGCTCGGCATTTTGGCGCAGAATCCCGGTTTGCGGTTGTTTATCGCGCGACTCTTTCATGGTCGATCATAAATTATCATTGGGCAACCGTGGGCGCGGCAGGTGCTTTTGATGCGCTCTGCAACCCGTTCTAAATAAATATACATCTAGCTATCTGAATTGTAGTCGAGGGAAGTTGCATCTATGAAAAGGCTTGGAAACCATCTCGGTCGGTCGAATGGTTAAAATCATTTTTCAAAATCAGCCTGATCTTTGGAAATTTCTTTCTCTTCTTTCGGAGAGAGATTTCTCGTGCAACTCGTCGTACGCGTAAAACGGGCTTTCCTCGAATTCGGTGGAGATTTTTTTCTAGCATTTTGTACAACGTTGTTCTCGCCGAAACTTTATGAAATTCGTTCGGAATCGTAGCCAAAAGCGGTCGGAATATTTAAAAATCGATCGATCGTCGCGCACGGCCGGGATTGCGCTCGATTAATGCACCAGCTTCCAACTATTTCGTTATGATAATCGTCACGTGTTCGGCCACAATGCGACCCGAGTGGATAGCAATAATCTGGAACGAGCGATTCGATCAAAAATTATCGACGGTTCGCCGATGGAATAATATTTACCTTAAATTGCATCGCACATATCCCTGCCTCGCAGTTTTCATCGCAGAGCCGATAGATTAACGCGTTCGTGTTCTCGTTCGTCGACGGTACGAATTTTCGAGCCATCCGAAGCTTTTGCCTTCTCTGTTCAACCAGCCGGCCATGCCCTCTCGACATCGTTTCCCCTTTTCCACGATAATCTTTCATTTTGCGATCGCGCGAGGACATTTTTTTCGCCGCATGCGGCAAGCTCGTCGCGTTTCAATTCGATTGGACTCGATTCGATGCGATGCGATTCGATTCGATCCGATTCGATTCGATTCGATTCGATTCGATTCGACTCGACTCGATTCGATTCGATTCGTTTCGATCCGATTCGGTCAGATTCGATTCGGTCGTGGATACGTCGCCGGTTACGAGACCATCAACGATCGATCGTGAATCGCGCGACGCAGACTGTACGTGTCAACGCATTCGCTACGCGCAGAGATCACCGCTTTTTCGTCAGATCATCGTGTCAGTTAAATCGCTGTGCGCGTATTTACCGCTTCGTCGAATGTTCTTCCAGGTGCGTCGTGCGTTTGGTAGCAATCGCAAACCGTTCGTCGATACAGACAGACGCATCGTGGCGAAGAATCGTGCAGCAATCAAGAACGTCCTTTCGAGCATCCAGACAGACTTTCGTCCGGTCCGTCTCGGGCGATTCGTTCGTTTGCTGCAATTTGTTTTGAGAGCGAAGATTCAGGGGCAATCGGGAGATCGAAAAAGTCGAAACGTTTCCGTTAGGGACCGGCGCGGCAATCCATGGAAGAGTGGCCATAAACGATCCGTGCGATCGCAAAGTTTCGAGACCAATTTAATACTTGGCCGGTAGTCTCGCTCCAGATAGCACGCCTCTTGGTCTGGTCCTTCTGTTTCCAGCGGGACGGCGCGTCGTTGTTACAGCGAAGGCTGGGCCGGGAGAAACTGCCAGCAACGAACAAAGAAGAGGCGCACAACCGTGTCCATCCATCTTGAAACGACCGTCTCTTTATCGCCGGGTAAAAGCGTGTCGAGCCGGCTCGAAATTTCCATTCACGTGTTAAACCCGCTAATTCTGAGCCGCGTGTTTCGGGACGACACGCGACGCGTTCACGCTATTTGTCCGCTCGATTCGGGCGCCGCTCGATTTCCTGCGATAGCAAATTTCGTTTATCGAGTTTACACGAGTTTTCATCCTATCGATTCTACGAATGCCCGGAATAACGTTCTTTTTTTTCTTCTTTTTTTCCACTTCTTTTTTCTCTCTCTCATATTTTGTCTTTTTTCCTTTTCGCTTTTCATACGTATGTCTCTCGTCGAACGGCGCGTCCGAACGAAAAGTTTGATCTGTCACGAACCGATGCGATCCGCTGATCGTAAATGCGATCCGGTATCGATCCTCTCTTTTCCTTCGATCGGTCGAAAACTACGTATAATCTTCGACCCTTCGATAATTCGCCCAGTCTTGCCTGACGACCGGCGAATTCTTTCAAAGACGTTCCACGATACGGCGGAACCTCTCTATCTGCGTTCGGCATGTTAACTCGGGCAGCAACGGTGGGCATCGAAACAGCCCGAAGGGACTACTCGACTCTAATCAAAGGCTTGCCTCGATCTTGTGCTCGCAGGTCCGCCGACGATCCTGGTGAGGCCACAATCGCAGCAGGTGAAGGCAGGAGGGATAGCGAGCTTCTACTGCACGGCAGAAGGTGCGCCGCCACCCCAGATCCACTGGCGGAAAAACGGAAAGAGAGTTTCCCGTAAGTATTCGCGTTTTCGTTTGGTCGTCTGCTAGTTTTTCAAAGTTTCGAGAAGCCGTTTCTCGTCTACCGACCGCGTTGCTGTTCCGCGGACCATCTAAACGCCAGAGATGGTAATCGTATCGACGATATCGAGTCTATCGCCTCTTGGCTTTTTTCGGTCTCCGGTTCCGGTTCCGCGTGCAAATCCGGTTTCTCTTTCGTAACTATCTCACGATTTCGTACTGTATTTTTCGTTTCCGCTTTTGTTTTCTTTTCCGTTCGTATCATCTTGCCAGCGACGTTGTTCTCTTCCGATACGTCGCGTCACGTAGACTCGACGACATTCCCGCCCTTTTCTTTTTAACTAAATTTCGCGCTCGCTCGGTTTCCGGAAACACCGGCTGTTGCCGACCGGTGTGCCACTGCAGCCGGACTCTTCGTTACATCCAGAGTTTCCAGAGACCGACCGGATTGCCGAATCTTCCAGCGTACAACTCGAGGTACTAACTGAAATAGACGTCGCTTCTTTCAAGCAGAAAGCCTCGCGCGCCCTTTGGATTTGCCAAACTGATTTCCGGTTCGGGCAATCTTGTCGCGTAAGACTGTGACTACATAGAATATATCCTATAGATATATAAATTGAAGCAATCTTAAACAACAATCCACCAACTAATAGCAGACTTCTTTCTTACAATTTCATAATCTTTGCCAAATAGGATGACCAGGTAACTCGCGATTGATCGCGTATCTTCTATTTATCGTCGCTACTTGTCGCTAGCGCTGAACAACGTTTATCGGTAACGAGACGGTAGCTTACGAATCGTAAGATTTCGCTGGCAATATTAGCTGGATCGTTTATGCGCAACGAGAGTCCAAAGACCGAGTTTGGCTTGGCGCGTCGCTCGTTATCACCAGTCGGACGAATAGAAATCGGAATAGGAATCGGAACCGGATCCTGTCGAGGAAGAGTGCGCGGTCCAACTAACCGTTGGAAATTTGCAACGCCGCGAAAAATCGCGCCGGTTAACGGAGAATAGACGCTTTTATCCTCGGCTCGTCGATTGTTCTCGATTTCGAGCTGGTTCGCGGCTCCGAAATTCGCTAATCCAGCGAAACGGAGATAACGACGCGTAACAAAGTTGGTGGTGATCGCGTGAAACGCGCGCGAGGAGCCAGCACGAATCGAACCGATCGACCGCCCACGGATACCTTTCTGTCTCATTTGCTTCGCCTCGTTTCCATCCTGGTGATCGACTCTTCTAACAACCTTCGTCCTTCGCGTTCTTCTTACCCTTTTTATTTCCCCTCGTTGTTAGCGATCGGCTGCCTGCTCGCAAGATTCGCGTCGCGGCCTTGGCATTTTACTCGCTGTGCAACGTAAAGAAAGAAACTTGAAATTAATACGATTTGATCGCAGATTCGATTTGATCGCGCGCACGAAGTTATTAAATTACTCGACCTGCGAGTGTAAATCGTAGACACGACGAATGTGTGTGCACGAGCCTCGAGATTTAGAAAAGTCGTTTCTTTCGTTGTACGAACACGGCCGTGCCATACGCGAGATCGAGAAGACTCGGCTGGAAATCGGTCGAGCCGATCGACCTCGTGGCCAATCCTAACGATCGTTCACCCCGATGTTTCGCGTTATTCCGTAGAATCCCAGTCACGGTACCTGGTGCACAACTATGAAAACGGAGCCTTATTGCGGATCGAACCTGTCAGGCCGGTTCGCGACAACACCCTGTACGAGTGTCTAGCGGAGAACGGAGTCGGGGACGCCGTGTCAGCCGAGGCGCAGCTTAGAGTCTACGAAGGTATGTAAAGTTGCTTTTAAATTTACATCGACGATTGTTCGACGCTCTCGTCGATCGTCTATGGCGTGCGTCAACTACTAAGCTTCGCGGTCCAACGGAGAGGTTTCGGTTCAGCGTTACATGGCGACATCGTCGTACGGCTATTAACGTTAGCCTGAAGGCAAACGGCGTAGTCGAAATTTAATATTTAACGAAAGGCTGCTAGGAACAGCTGGCGCCGCCGTGGCGCAAGCTCGATCGCTGCAAAGTTTTCAGCGGTGTGGATAGATTTTGCGCAGCGGACGGAAGCTGCTCTAGAGACTCGGGATTTTTCGAAAGGTGGGAAAACAGATGCCGGACGCGAAGAAGAGCAGGAAAAAGGACGATCGAAATACTCGGAGGAGACTGGAGGAAACAACACGGCTATATAACGAGCCAAATTCCGTTGAAATTAAGCGAAGCCTTTCTTCTTCCACGGTTGGGTCCAACCACGCGATCTCTCTTTCTCTTTCTATTTATACGGAAGAGCGAACAGCTTAATGGCGCCCAGTTCGGCGACCAGGCGGAAGGCGACGTAATAGAAAAAAAAGCGACTGCCGCGCACCTGCAAAGCTTACCCTTTTCCGGGAAGAATCTCTTAAACTTTCGCGAAACGCCTTAATTGGCTTGGCCAGCTTTTTAATTCGATTCCAACTTCACCTCGCGGATATTTTTGCTGGCAGTTTCTCTCGTATTCTTCCTCTGGGGGAGAAGGAAAAAAAAGGGGGGAAAAAGAGGGGGGAAAGAAAAAGTACCGTCCGTTGTGAGAAACCGTTCCGAAGCTTCTCTCCTTCCTCGATTCACGTTTCATTTCTAACCTTCCACCGCAATCATTCTCCCTTCGCCGTCTCTCCGCATTTGCGTTACCGACCGCGATTCGACGCTCGAAATTCATTGGAATTTTTTGTTTCTCTCCTTCCTTTTCCTTTTTTTTTTTGTCTCTCTTTCAACCGTCGATTTCCAACTATTTCGTGTCAATGCCGTTGCCACCGGGCACCATGCAAGCCGTCGTCAATCGCTGGATATTCGCCCGGATCTCTCAAATTCGGCCGTGATTTCGATTTGTTACGAAGTTGATTCGACCGGATGATCGCTTTCCCAATGGTGCGATAATACGTGTCTGTTCCTTTATTTGTCGCTAGCTGTAGTCATTAGGCGAGAGAAGTACATCGTCGAACGAACCGTCTGCAGCGTAAAATAGATATCGATTCTAAAGTCAAATAAAAAGTGAATATTAATCTCGTTAAGTTTCTTCGTTCATCCTCGGTCAATACTGTCGTACTTCTATACCGTTGAAGGATACTTTAAATTCCAGGAAAAAAACGTTCTTAGATCACTTTCACTCTCTTTTTTTAAAACGTAAACCCTTTCTGTTTGCTAAAACACGAAGAAAATTTGGTTACGCAGCGATCCACGCTTGTCTCGTATGTACCGAAATGGATTAGAAGCTGAGATCGAGCATCGATCATTTCAAATTTCCGAAATTGTCGAATGTTCGCCGCAACGTTCGATCGTCCCCCGTCGGTGAGATTTCGCCTGGCCGACACGATTTTTTCCACTGGACGCAGGTTCTCTGATTAAACAGCGCGCAACTTTCTAACAGAGAAAGACAAAAGCCGGTGTAAGTTGCACTTGCAGACGTTAAACGGATATCAGCGCAAAGGCACGGTTGCTAATTGTAAAGCGACAGAGTACACGACGGAGGTGGCTGCGGACTAAGCATCTTTTTCCCCGTGGAGGAGTCGCACGCGATCAATCACCGTGGTGCGCGGAGCCCACGCGAAGAACTCTCCCCTTTTTGCCAGTTTTTCTTGCCGGCTCGCTTACGCGAGATCCATGGCCGTGTTTTTGTTTTTGTTGCCGGCGCCCGCTCCCACTTTCGTGGACGGGAGAGTTTAAAAGTTGCGCGAATTTTTCTCCACCCGCCCGAATAAACGGGGTATTTAATTCGGCCGGGCGGCTGAAAAATACGCGCCGACGTTTACGCGGTGCTGGCGCGTGCTCGCAACGCGATCCTTGGCCAAAGTTGGTTTTGGTAAATGGAGTCTCAGCCGCATAATGAGCCCGTTCGAATATTTAGGCATCCGGCGGTACCGTTGGCCATACGCGCTTCGTTATCGAACGCATCACCGCGATAAATACCTGCGAACTCGTATTAAAGCCGCATTCGGCTAATGCGATTACTCGAAGCATGTTATGTTGCAATAATGTAACAACGTAACATCGGTAAATGCGGTTAAAATTACATGGCGAGCTGGCGGAACAATCGATAATCGTTGTAGCTGGCGCGCAGACTTTGTCGAGTCCAAGTAATTATCCCTTTTGTCTAAGTCCATGCTACTGCCACGTAATTTTTCTAATCGAGCGTATCGAATTTTTGTAGCGCGGTCTCCAGGAAAACGCGTCGTTGCGTTTCGTTCGGTGGCGTCGCGATGGATGACGATGCCGGATCACGAAAATATTCGAACACTCGTGAAAACGTTTTACGAATATATCGTCTAAACGTATCGAGGGTAATAGAAACGGATAGCGCCAATTTCTTATTTATTTTTCGTATAATAACGCGTTCTAACGGTTAGAAGCGAGAACAGTTCACGCGATTCAAGACGATATTATCAAAGGTTGAATAAAAATAAGCCAGTTGTATAGAAACTTTTGTCGCAAGGTCTACTACGGTCTCGCGATTAAAATAGATATTGAACAAACTTGGAAGCAACCTGAAAACGTATAAAAGGATTGAGAGTTATCGAGAACATTGGCAGAATATAGAAATCAGTGGCGACAGTCTTTTTTCTGATTTCTTGCTATAAATATATTCCAACTTCTGATAACGCAAATACGACTTTCAGATTCGTTTCGAGTTTCGCGAACACTTTCCACTCAAATCGGAGGAATTAAACGGAAATAGACGCGCTCTTGCGAATTTAGCCGATGAAACGAAGAAAGGATGCGTTCTCGCGTAATAAGAAATCGCGCAGAATTTGTCTTCTTTCGTAGACGACGCCGAGTGTCCTGGCGAACAGGGAAATTATATCGCAACGAGGCCGTCCGTTATCTGATCTCGTCGGTGCTCATTGTCAGCACGGCGAACTGGCAAGGCGTCGATGCTATCTTCTCCGTTCGAGCAAATCTTTACCGTCAACGGCATATTCTACCTTGTTTTCTAGTGTAAAGTTTTACGACGCGACTCGCTACATTCGCGTGGACGGTTGGACGAACGAGAAGCGACGACCGGCTTCGCGAATGCTCGATGCGTCGCAGTTCGAACGTTTCGCAAATAAGGTGAAGAATTAAAGTTCGAGTACAGCAGCGAAATTTATCGTACGAATCCAACAGAGCGACGGTTCAGAGTGTTAGAACAGAAAATATCGAGAGCTGATTTTATATATCGGGTTGTCCGAAAGGTATCTTTCTTTCGCAAACGTGTTTTTCGCAACAGTGCACCTTCGTAGAAACGTGAAACCAAGTCTGTGAAAAGTCGCGGAGTTTATCTCGACGGAACAAAATGGATCGTGCCTGATTCGACGAAATAATATAAAACAAAAAACGTTGCGCGTCTATTATTTCCTCGTAAACGAAAGAAACTTTTCGGACGACCTAATACTACGGGTCTGGCTGCTATGGAGAGGGTGTCGCCGGGACCCAGATCAGAGATGGTCGTGCTGCTACTGTTTTCTTACACTGGAACACTCTCTGCGTTGTCGTTTCGGATGTTCGTTAGACCCCGTTGGTTTTTTCTATCGCTATATTATGGCTGGGTGACAACGTCTACGTGCGAGGCACGTAACGCGCGTTAAGTAGAGCGGCTGGCGGACGTAACGCTACCACGCGCGATCCTATCGCGACTCGTCCAACTTTGACGCGTCTCTCGATCGCTGGATAGCCGAATACGATGTTTATCAGAGTGGCGAGATTTTAAGACTTCGGCTTAAAAGTAGCCTCCGTTGCGATCGTGCCGTACGATTTACCGACGTGTGACGTTTGCGTATTCCGGACGAAACAAGATTAAAAGTTTCGAAGCCGCGATACGTAACACAGAGGAACCGGAGGTAAAATTTCGCGACTCGTCCGGAGTTATTACTTACATACGTGTTTCAATTATTCGGAGTAATTGACAGTTTCCAACTGTCCAACGGAGAGGAAAGTGGCTTGGCGTTATCGGAAATCTCGTTTGTCTCTCGATTTTACAAAACGTTCGTCTCTGACGAGGGACCGTCATAACGCGACGGTTGGAAGTTTCGCTCAACGTTTCGAATAAATTTTCCATCGGAAGTTTCTCGGTTGCGAGAGCGACGCGACGCGACGCGGCTCGCTGCATCGTTTTGTCGGATGCCGAAGCACGATAGCGGTCTCCATAAAGGGCATACAGTCCCCGTCCTAGCATTAGCCTAATTTCGAGTTCCGCGGCAGGTGGAAATTAAATTTGCACAAGGGCTAAGTGGCATCTTCGGTTCCCGTTGGCTTGCACCGTGAACTATCTACTTCGAGTTACGCCCGGCATCGAGCTACGCTACAAGTTTGTTGCCGTGTCTCTCGTTCGTGAAATTCCCACGAAATAATTCTTTCAACCGAGTCTCCGGCGATGCCAAAAAGGGGCGTCGCTGTCGCGAGCCGAACTCTACCGTTCGAGATCGCGACGTAATCGGTTCGCGACGATCAACGATGAAAATACTTCTTTTCGTCCTTTTTCGTTTAATCGCTGTATTCGCGATACAACAACGTAGAAAATTTCTGTTCAAGCTGATCCGTTTACAATTACGCGCCGTGTCAAACTATTAAGTTGTCCGAAAAGTGTCTTTCTTTTGCAGACACGTCTTTCGCAACGACGCATCTTTATACAAACACGAAACCTAATCTGTCGAACGTTGCGATCTTCGCGTTGATAGAACAAAATGGATCGTACGTGATTCGATAAAATAATACAAAACGAAAAATGTTGTGCGTCCGCCATTTCCTTAAAATAAAACGAAAGAAACTTTTCGGACGACCTAATGTATATATATTGCGTGCGTTGTACGAAACATTTTGAAATCCCATTAGCGATGCTACGACGCTGCTCTATTACGGTGCTATCGGTGGAGTTTGATATCCTTTCGAACGATGGAAAATCTCTGTTCGCTTGCTTTGCCGTCTTTCGGTTTATCGTCGAAATACGCGCTGCGAGTCCATCCTCGACAGTCGACGATTCGGTCGGCTAGGCTCGAAAAGACGAGACCTTTAGAAACTGTGCCTTCGGGACCTCGTCTTTATTTCGATTGCCCAAACTCGGGGAATCGCGTCTCGTCCAAAGGTAAACGCGACACCAAAGATTCCAGCCGATACTGAGAACCGAATTCAACGAATGCTTAATTAACGAGTCTGGAAACAACGTAGTTTTCCCTCCGCCTTACCCTTAGCCTTACTTTCTTACTCTTTTACCTTATCTGGCTTTCCTCTAGCACGAGAAAACAGTTTGAAAGACGTTTGCAACTGGTATGCACTTGTTTCCTCAAATTCCTGTTTCCTCAAATCAAAGCTGTTTAATAGCAGATCCGATAGAGGCAACTTCGTAGAAAAGTGGATGTTTGATAGTCGCGGTTTTTCGAACGATCGGATCGTACGGAAGAAACGCGATCCGTGGATATCGCGAGATTTTGTAAATTAGTGATCCGAATGTGGCGACGGTATGAGAAAAAAAGCACGTATTAGGTTGTCCGGAAAGTATCTTTCTTTCGTAGACGCGTTTTTTACAACAACGCGACTTCGTAGAAACGTGAAACGAAATCTGTGAAATATCGCGGTGTTTACCTCGACGGAACAAAGTGGATCGTACAACGTAATTCGACGAAATAACGTAAAACAAGGGACGTTGCGCGTCTATTATTTCCTCGTAAAACGAAAGAAACTTTTCGGACAACCTGGCATAAGCCACGTGAAAATTGGTTTTCTTGCTACGAACCAAACCGATCGTCAGTTAGGCGTTTCGAGCCGCTACAATACCGCGATTATACCACGATTATACCACGATCCCTAATTAACGTATAACGTTTCGAACGGGCATTCCCTGGGCAGTCACGACTGACAATGGAAAGAAATTCTTGTACTACTAACGAACCAGCTGAGGAAGGCGCGGAACGGTCAATATTGACTCTCTTGGAAGTAAAAGAACCGACCAACGGAATATCCGCTTCGAACGAGAGACTCCTTTTGTTGTCTCGGGGACGTTTTATTTCCCGTCTCTTCCACCGGTTGCTTCGTTCCTCCCGTTTCTGGATTCGATTTCGTATTTTTAAGCGGCGCAACAACGCGAAGCTCGTTGGCGAAACCCGAACCAAAGCGAGAATCTTACGTATATATTTCTTCTCGTCCGTACCGTCTTCCGAGAAATTCAAGTTCGTTAACACAACACCATCTAACAGCCGGTGGATTCCCCGGGAAAATGGTTGCCCCGGTGAAATACCATCCGTCGTGTCTTTCTGAAAATGGATATCGCAGGAATCCAGCAGACGAGGAGTGAGAGAGCGAGGGAGGCGACTCCTTGCTGCGTTCGGGTCTCTAGTACGGTTGCCGATCGATATTAATTCTTCTTCCATCTTTCGATAGTTTTTCGTACTCGGACAAACCGATAGTCTCGGCCCATTCGCGCGACCCGGCCGTCTTTTCTAAATTTCCACGACCGGTCGTACTCGAGAGCTTAATTTCGTCGAAACTCGTTGCACGGTAGAATCGAAATAACGAGGAGACCGGAGATCGTGCCGGGTAGACGCTGCCAATCCCGAAGGAGAAGATAATGAATAAAAAAGAGGGGTAAAAACGAAGGATGGAGAAGATTAACGAAACGCCAAGGGGATGAAACGAGGACGAACCGCGAACCTTGAAGCTGGATATACAGGGATACACCGTATATATGTAGGTGTAGGTACATGCGTAACTCGGCCAGGAGGAACGAACGATTAAAAGCTGATCCGGGATGAAGAAGCGGAGTTGAAAGTTTCGTAGCGCGAAGGAAACCGCTGTTACCCCTTACCCTTCTCATCCGCGAACGTTGCGAAGCGAAAGAGGAGGTTTTAAACGCGCTAGAGCAGAGTCAACTTCCGTTCGCTTCTTCGTCCGCTTACCCGTTCACCGAGTTCGTCCGTCTCCGTGAACCGTATCGAGGCGGAGTATTCGATTCGTCCGAAAAACCGGTCCCTTAATTAGCAATTAATTGGCACATAAATTAGCTGCGAGTTTTCGCTCACCGCACCGTACAACCTCGTAACTCAGACGTACGTCCTTCCTCCCAACCCTCGTCGTTCATTCCCTTTTTTCTATTCTCGGCCGTCGCTACGACACAGAGATAAGACCGACGCCAACTATTTCAGCAATCAAACTTTCCCACGACCGTTGGAAGTTTCCCGGACCGTGGCTCCCCTCGCTCCACACGTCCATCGGATCTCTGTGTCCCTTTGCCGATTACGAAAGCCGACGTCGAAACTGGCGCGTCTTCCTCCAATCGGTGAAAAGTGGCCGAGGTTGGCGACGAAACGGAAGGAACGTCGCTGCCGGCGGCGACACCGGTGTCCACGACGACAGCCAAGTTGCTGGCTGTTCGATTCGAGGCAACCTGTAGCTCGTCGATTCGTCCGCGGAAAGAATTCGCCGTATCTCCTTCGACGACCAGTCCGAACGAACGACGACTGACCGACCGCGAGGAAAACTCGATAAACAACGCGTACACGCGATACGACCATCCACGATATCGCCAGCTATCGCGGTATTCAACCTGCAGCCTGTCTCGCTCCGAGGAATCGAAGTCCGGCGAGAAATGGACGACGAGCCGTTTCAATGGCAATCGAGACTCGACCGATAATAGAAAACGATAAAGGAGAGAAAAATCCGGCTCGCGCGGCTCGCAGAAAGGCAAGGTGGAAGAAAGAAGGCGGAGAAGACGTCTTGAATCGGACAAATCGAACGGTTTCAGGGTTATCGCGGAATAATGTGGCATTTAACAATGGGTGTTTGGTCCCCTCGGGTGAACGCGAGGATCGCCTCGATATATGAACGAAGAGGACCGAGATGGGTAAGACGGGAGAAACGAGAAGGAAGGTGGAAACATGGCCGAGCCGCGGGTGGAAGGGCGATCTCGAGGTTCTCTAGCCTTTCAGAAACTACCATGAGCCACAGCACGCGCGCGTCCCTTATCGAAGTCGATGATATTCGGCCCGTGTGCCGCGATTTTCTCCATTCAACGTACTAACCAAACTCCCTAACCCGTCTCTCTTCTCCCGTTCCTCTCGACGAACAACCATTTTCCGCAACCTCCGCGGAGTGGTTTTACGATTTCATGCTCCATTTCGCCCGATTCGTCGATCTCTTCGGTTTTCCTTCCAACCGACACAACCGAGAGGAACGTCTTGAATTTTTCCGACCGTTCGCTCGATCTCGGTCGCGCCGTTACGTAGCGATTTTTATGTCTTTCCTCGGCGTCCGGCCAACGAAACACCGACCGTCTCACGAATTTTCTTGTCCTTCCATTCGATCGATCGGTGGTTACCGCCTCTTAATATCTCGACGGTTTTAGTAGCGTTAGAGCGAGACGCGATCGTAACCGTAATTACATCGAGGAAATTTCAAACGAATGCGAAAACGTACGAAAAAAGTAGGAAAACGTAGCGACAAAAGTGCGCGAAAGAAAACTTTCGGAAACACTTTTGTACGAAACGAGCCAGAATTAACCACCGTCTTTTAATATCACGACAGTTTTAGTAGCGTTACAACGAGACGCGATCGTAACCGTAATTACATGGAGGAAATTTCAAACGAATGCGAAAACGTACGAAAAGAGTAGGAAAACGTAGCGACAAAAGTGCGCGAAAGGAAACTTTCGGAAACACTTTTGTACGAAACGAGCCAGACTCCTCCGTCCTCGGAGAGTCGAATTGAATTCGCTTCGCGTCGAAGGATCGTCGAATCTGCATCGTCGGAGCGCGTACTATAGCGTAATTAATAAGGCGGTAGGAATGTACCGTCTTCGTTTCTACTCTTGCCGTGTCGTTTTTACAAACAGTCTTTATAAACGCAAAGTTAAGTCGTTGAGAGTCGAAGATTAAACCGTCTTCGAACCGTGATTCGACTAAGAGCCTCCGCGGCGCGTCGTGCGGAATTCTAACTGCTCCCCCTCGATCACCTTTCTTTCTCTCCTCCTATTTCTCTCCCTTTCTGTACGTATTTTTTCCTCTCTCTTTCGTCGATGCTGGCCGCCTGCTCGTTATGAAAAGCAAGCAAGCGGAGACCGCCCCAGCCGAAGCAATAGTTGCAGCCAAGGGATCATCGACAACTTGGCTCGACTTTTCAACTCTCCGACTAAGATTACAGTTAACGTTGGTTGGTAATCGACGCGGAGCCGCGCGAACGACGAAACGGACGAATTCTTACGGTCGTAATTATACAAAAGCTACCGCAGGCGGACCGAATATAATAAAAGATTCATTACTACAATTTCCATCGATGTTAATTTTATCGTGAAATAGGGCATCCTTCGGTCGTGATTAAAATTTTAAAAGTTTACTTTGGAAATTTATAATGCTGATAAAATCGACCGGCATAAATGAAATATGCCGTTTAAATTTCTTTCCATAAATACACCTGTTCAATTTGCCACAGGCGTATCAAAAAGACACGCGTACGCGTATCCATGTGTATGGAAGCTTCGATTCGTGCCATTTGAAGTGCACGTGTAACCGTGCATGGATTCTACGTGTATCATTAATGCGTCTTTATTTCGATTAACGCGACATTTCTTTCAATATCGATACCAACTGCACAGTCGCGGAGACAAATTTCGAGATCGTAGGTGAGAAAACGAATTTAAACGAAATGAAAGGTTTAGAAATAGCGGCGAGAAAAAGTAGCTTAAAATTAGCTATCGTTAACGCCTTAACGTTTAGCCAACCTATACGCTGTCCATCGTGCGTTTGTCCAAGTATCGAGGACTAATATTCGCCGCTTAGAAAACAAACAAGCGTAACAATTATTTCAGCGGTTGATTATATTTTGCGGTAATGATTTTATTTAACGATTTCGCGTATTGTTTGTACAGGACGTCAAATTAAAAGTATGAAAGAAATATAAGTGAAATTAAGAACATATTAAAGATGACCAAAGATACAGTTTTTTACAGCATGTATTATATTCGTTCGATCATAACTTTATTTAGTCATAACTGATAGCGTAACTTTTTGATTAATTTTGACACCACTAAATCGGTGTACTTTATTATATACTTTATAAAAGCAGAAAAAGTGGCGCAATTGCAATAATTGGCAACAGTTCCAGGTAAAGAATAACTAATAACAACAACAACGGAAAACGCGTTGCTAAAGTCAAAAAGGGAGATCTGCCGGTTCGGTTGGCCAAGTGTTAAGAGGCGTGTTGGCGCGAGTACAGGTCCGCCGTAACCGCAGGCTGAGATCGTACGATCGTACGATGAAAATAGAGGAAAACGATGGAATATAGGAAAAACGTAATGGGTATTACGGCGAGCAGAGAAGAATACCGGTGGAAAAGGAGGGAAGAGAAATCGGCAAAGGGAAACTTTGTTTCCGGAAGAGGTAATTCGTCTCCCCGGCATCCGTCGCTTGGCAGACGGAAGCGTATCTGCTGGTTCTTGCCGTTCTAATCTCTCGCGGTGAAGATTGACGGGTTCGTGTCCCGCGAACCTTCGAGAAAGGAAATCCCAAGACAAAGGCAAACGTCTCTCCGTTTTCCTGTCTTGCCTCGCTTCGTTTCATCCGACGCGGTCTCCTTTCGTCCTCGCCAGGCATCGAGCATCCGTTCCGAGTCCGAACACGCGCGCACTATCGACAGACCGAAATAAATATGAAATTCCATCGACAAAACATCAACGAAAAGATCGAGCCTCGGCGAACAGAGAGGACCGTGACGCGTTCGCCTCGTTGAAAGAGGAACCACGCCGGGGTGGCTCTGCATTCTCGTACGTGAAAAGCGACCTCGATCGGGCGGAAAATCCGGTTTTCTCGGGAATTAAACGCAGAAGGAAGTCACGATCGATCTGAAAGGACCCCAACTTCTACGAACTTTGCCATTTCCAAACCTCTCGGAGATAATCATTTGGCGTAGAAATGGCAATTTTTTGTTGATTCGCTGCTTTCTTTTATCGGGTCGGATCAGGGAAATTGTTAACGTTTCCGAGATTGGACGCTGATCGTTCGACGAACGTCGACGCGTACCCAAGTTCGTATTTTTATGAATGATAAGTAGCTGTTAGAGAAAAAAAGAGAAAAGAAAAACAGAACTTGAGCAAATATTTGTTCTCGTTCGATTCCACCTACTCCGTTTATCGGATACATCGTTTGTTCCAATCTTCGAGAAACTTGCTTTCGTTCGACGAGAAGGAAAACGCTTAAATATTCTGCTAAAACCACGTAAAAGCGATTAGTCGTGGAAGAAGGTGCGATAAATCACGAAAAGTCAACGTGAAATTAAGCCGGGGAATCTGGATGCAGATAATGAAAAAGTGAACAAAAAATTGGAAAACACGGTTCGTCGGAGTTAGCGAGAAGAACATAACGTAACTGTGTCGCGTAAACACGGGGAAATTACAGGCTGAGAGTGGCGGCACGGGATCGATAATTGATATTTTGATTCGAGACGTATCGTTTAATCCGCGGCCATTTTTGGCTCGGTTCCTCTGGCAGCGATCGGCTGTGAATATAATTCGCGGCATCGATGTAAATTAATGATGGCGAGCTCTGGCGCGTATCGGGCTTTCGCAATTGCAGACGCAACTGCACGCGTCCAATGCCGTTTCTAATTTCGAGGCTATATATTTCGCGGAATACCTCCGCCGCATACAGAGTCGGGAACGCAAACAAATCCAAATTCAGCAAGCCGAGGTTAGTGGAAACGGCCTGGTCGGCTGAAATCG
The DNA here is from genome assembly GCF_051014615.1 of Bombus vancouverensis nearcticus. Lineage (NCBI taxonomy): Eukaryota > Metazoa > Arthropoda > Insecta > Hymenoptera > Apidae > Bombus > Bombus vancouverensis. Next base: position 12,506,578 of record NC_134922.1, on the reverse strand, counting down.
CCGAGGCCTAGACGAACGAGTGTCGCAATAGCCGGGCTGACGAGTCCCGCCGGCATCGGGCCACGGTGATTCCGAAATTAATTAAATCGGATCGTTCTCTGTGTACAAATGGACTTTTTCGTGGAACGTTTGCCGACCGGTTATAGCGGGTATCGCGGGCCAGCGGCGCGCGCCGCAGTCCACGGAATTTCGGGGGAAACGTTCCAATCGGTCAAAAGTATCGGACGGGGTTCCGGTAGCGGCTGAAAAATCGCGACGAGTAAATAATGGAATTCGTTGCAAGCGAACGATGCGGCGCGAAGGTTGAACGGCGCGGCGGAGGTCTCGTCGCAACTTTAGTACGCGGTATCTCGCGAGCACGACGGTAACGCGAACGATAATAAGCGATTTAAAAGCATCGAGGGTCGCGTGGCTCGAACGAGCCCGAGACAATTCCATTAAAAACGACGACTGAAACGAAGAGGGAGGCAACCGGAATAGGAGATAGAGTGCGAGAGCGCCGCGAGATTGCGGCAGACGGGGCAAAAAGAAGAGGCAACTTCGAGCTGGACTAATTCGCCGGGCGCGTGTTTCGTCATGCTCGCCAACTCGATTTAGCTCGTAGATTGAATCACGCGGACCGAAAAGAACGAATACTAATTTCTTTAGAGACGAGTCGAGAGATTCTTTTCGTCAAGGAACACGGTCCGCTTTTTCTCCCTTCCCCGTCGCGTCTGCTACCAGCTTCTCCGACTTTTCGTACTTTTTCCCTACTTTTGCCTCGCCGTACTCTTCTCTCTCTCTCTCTCTCTCTCTCTCTCTAGCGTTTCTCCGTCGTCTTTTCGCTCTCCTGCGAATCGTCTGTTCGACCCTACGGAAGTACCTATCGAGCGATTTCTTTCTCTCTCCGACGTCGAAGCCAGAGGCTAAGGGTCGAAATTGTTTCTTCTCTCCTACAATTACGAGCAGCGGAACACTCCACTTTTTCCCCCCTTTCTTTCTTCGGGCAAAAAAAGAGAAGTTGCAACGAACCAGGCTACCTTCGTAGATGACTCGTTAAGGAACTTTCCCCTTGCGAGAGAGATAAACCCGGTCTGCCAGCTCGCAAATAACCATCAGCCCGCGTACTAATTATTATTTATTAATTACGAGCGTGCGCGACTCGCTCCGCTTCGCGAGCCTGTACGCGCGCGTACCTCTCAAAGGGAATCGGTCGACGATGGATCGAAACGCGAAACGATATGCCGAATGAAGTTAATGGTTTGCCTATATCTCGGATTATTGTGCAAATAGCAGAGAGGAAATAATTTTACTTTAATAACACCAGGTAAAGAGAATCCCGTTTGACGAAGGAACGTATCGCGAATCCTCCGATGGTATTTCCCATCGTGAAAGACGAAAAAAGCCCAGCCTTTGATCCAGATATTGCCGTGTAATCGACGACTTGGAAATCGAGTATTTTTATATAAGTAGCGTGTGCTGCGTTTCGATCTCGAGGCGGTTTCCACGGAAATTTCGAATATCGTCTAGTTGCATGCGCCTGATTTTTCCATCGTCTCGTACGTCGCGGGACAATTTTTTCTCCTATAAATATCTCGCATGGTAAAAATAAAAAAAAAACACGCGATTCTCTGGTTCGCTCGATTTGACTTATCGCTTGGAACAAAGTGACGATTACGTCGCTAGTTGGAGATTTTTATTGGCTACGCTATCGCGTACATGTATATCGCCGGCTATAAATATTAAGACATCTATCATCGTTACATTTATTGGAAAACCTTCGTTTTACTTTATTTACCATTTTTACTGCGAATTTCTTGAAATCAGTTTTATCATGCCACGGTATTAAAATAGCCCCGCGAAATTTGATTTCGAATCTTGTAATTAAAAGAAACGACGAAAAGACGAGTACAATAAATATCTTTATCCGACCGATCCTCGTTCTGTCCGAGCGCGGAACTGCGTTTGCACGATCGCCAATACGTCTCGGACGAAGAGATATACCGCATTAAATAGACGAACAGTTTCTACAGATGGTCGTCCTCTTTCTCGTTTTATCTTATCCTTTTACGAGAAGCCAGACAGGCGCCTTTTCCCTCTCTGGGGACTCGTCGAAGAATATGGAATTGTTCGTCCGACCTTTCCGGGTTACGACGACGCGCGGCGGCAGGAAATGGAAAATTTTCCAAAAGTCGCTGCTGCCCTCTTGCTCTCGCTTTCCTTCTTGTTTTCACGCGCGTTTAAAGGTAGCGTTTGGAAATCCCCTTTTTTTCGTAACGCTTGGAAAAAACGACACGCTAAACAGCGAGAAGTGGACGAAAGAGGAGGAGGGAAATCGTTTACAGGAAAATACGTTGGTCGGGGTGGGTGCGCGTTGTTCGACGCGGCTTCGAGAGACAAACGTGTCGGAAATTCGAGGCAATTCGGCCGAATGCAACGAAATTTGCCGGCATGTTAGCAGGATAAAAATGTCCTCGTTGTTCCCTTTCCCTCGTAGACCTGTTCCTCCTTCCTCTATCTACGACGTTGCATCGCCTTGCGTTGCGTTGCGTTCCGTTTCGTTCCTCGGGACATCGAGGTAAATCCTAAGTGCTGGCGGATACACGTAGCTCTGCAAACGTGATTACGCTCCGACGACTGAAAATCGCAGGAAATGAAAAGGAGGGGAGGGGGGAGGGGGGAATGAGGACGAGGGGACAGAGGAAAACTCTGGCAGATACGGCGGCCACGGAAAACGTTCGCAATTTAAATCAAAGGTAGAGCGCTGCGTCGGAAACGGCTGCACAGCCGGCGGACGTTACGCGGTAATAACGGCTATCAGTCAGTGAAATGACGCTCATCATATTTTCATTAGAATAATGGTCGAACGATGAAAGAGGCAGAAGCCGTGTGCCCGTGGAAAACGAGAACGCTACGCGGTTCCACGGCGTTCCGTGACGCCCCAAGGCTGGAAGCCGAAGGACGAGTCACGGAAGCGGAAGGTGAAACGGTAAAACTCGCGAAGCAGAATTCGACGACGTCCAAAAAAAAAATACGAAACCTGGACCGTGCTTTTCCGGGTTTCGATAAACTTTCGGCGGAAAGGTTGGCACTGAAGTGGCTCGTTACGATTCTCAGAGCCGCCGGATTACTCGTCCGACAGCGAGCTTTGATTCCGCGTAACGATATCCTGCCCTTGCTCTCGCGCTTTCTCGGGATTATCGAAAAATCCAACGATATCGTCGCGATGCCGTAAGGATCGAAGAAGAAAATTATTCCTGTTGCTTGACTTGCGCGGTTCGCTTTGTTCTTCTCTCGCTGTCTGCGCTGCTCTTTGTTTCGATTGCGGGTTAAAAGTCGATAGTGGTAGCGAGTCGAGAGATACTTAACTCTATTTTCGCCTTTGCCGTATAAAAGAGACGAAAAGCAAACACGCGACTAATTGCTTTACGCCTCTCCTCGTCTGTGTTCGTGCGCTAAGCTTTCACGATGTAGCGACGTAGCGACGCGCAGCGACGACAAATTCAAAAGCTTTCGTCCGTTATTCCCCTCGTGCGAATCGTGAAATAAAACCCTTACACTCGTCGAGTTTCTGCTCCATGGATCAGAACGACGACGGAAGAGAACTCACCCCTCTATCGAAGATTTAAGGGTGGATCCGTGGCACCGGCTGGCTGCGAATATAAGTCGTCCGCCTAAAGGATGAGCTCGATCTCGGGAGTAGGGTCGAGGTACGAGGGAGTCTCGATGGTATGGCGGTCAGGCTACTTAATATGACCGATAGAAGCCTCGGTAAGCTATCAAAGTGTACCGTCCGAGGCTAGCCGCCGCGCCGCTTGCCTCGGATGCTGGCTCAGCCGTATTAGTTATCGTTTCGAAGCGACACAGCGGTTCACGAGCGGCTATTGGCCGGTTCCCTGGTCTCGGTTATCGCAGAAAATCAAAGTCAAGCCGAGACTCGTGGAAATCGGCCGGCTACGAAGGTCCATTGAATTTTTACGACCTCGTTCTCGCGTCGCGTATCTGCAATGCCATCTAGGGTGAAGAAGGATCCAGAACGAGAATCCTTCGGCCCGCTTCGAAATACGTACATCGGTGATCGAACGGGCTACCGGTGGTTTGGTAGCGTCACTCGAGAATTATTCGAAACGCGCCGCGGTACATGGTGTAGCGTGGAGAGCGTTTTATTCGCCCTGCAAATCCAATGTAGTCGGCCCAAGATCCCGGATTGCTAGGCAAATCCGGGGAATGCTTAGAGCGGCGTCAGTTGCGGTGCATACGCGCGCCTCGCATCGGCCTTTCTTCATGTTTATATGCAGCGGCAAGAGTGGACCGGATTCCCGACGAGAGCGGAGTAATAAATAGTCGTTGCCCGACACGGGTTTTCGCCCTAGTGCAGGAATCCACGACAAAATCGTCGTTGAACGCGTTTCGCCTGCTATTTGCATGATCGTTTACAACCGTCCGGTAGACGAGCAGCTTCTACGGGACCACGATTCTCCTTTTGCTTCGGGCCACGCTTCCTCCCTCGCCTTTCTCCAACTGATAGTTTTAATCGTACTTTTCGTTTGTTCGTCTACAGCCGCAACTATGCTGCGCACGGAAGTATAGTAAACGTTACGTCGACCACGGAGAATCCTGTAAAGAGAGAGAGAAGGTCCTTTACAACTTTCCTTGCTTCAAAGATGTGTGTGTGTGTGTGTGTGTGTGTGTGTGTCGAACTTTTTCGATTAGTCGTTTATATCGGTCGATACGCAATGACTATATTACGGGCGCATATCAAAGCAGAAGATGAACAAGGCAGCTAGTAAAAGGGGATACTTTCGGAGTTTCCCCGATATCGATCAGGCTCCAGTTTTCTCACTGCCCTTTCGAGAAACGAGCTTTTTTCCAAACGTCCGTTTCTCTGATTCCTCTTGTTTATCCGTTTCTCGTAAGTTGCCAGCATTTTTCCACGAACGCGCGGATACGCTTTTACGTGTGCAAAGAAACCGCGGATACACGAGGGAGAGACAGAGGGAGAGACAGAGAGAGAGACAGAGATATCGATACGAAGATATTGCCACTTGGAAATGTAATGCGGCCCGAGCAAATGCGCTTGACCCGAAAAAAAACTCGCCAGCACATCGGGCGGTTGAAGAGCCTCGACAAAATCGAAAAGATGGAAAGTAGGGTTAAGACGAGGAGGAGGAGGAGGAGGGGATTAGTTTCGGATATAACGGAGAATATAACGCCCAAGTGCCTCTTGCGTCTCTCTCGCGAAAACTTGCCAACGTCGCCTCCCTGCTCGAGGCATGGATTTTCCGGACAAAAAATAACTTCTGCTCGGTCTCGTTAACCGGCGACCCGTGACGCTTGCGATTTCGCGATCCTTCCCGGGCATGGCGGTTCCTTCTCGTCATCGAATCGAACAAAAATCCCATCTTCTCTGACCCCGATCTCGTTTCCATGCGCTTGCACCACCGCGACTCTTGCAAATTCCCTCCACTCGATGAAAAGCGAAAAACGCCGAGACAACTGGAACACAGAAAGGAGGTAGAGACGTCGATCTATCAACGAAAACGAGGATAATATCGTTTCGTTAAAATCGCTACTGTCGAAAGGATGGAGGAACAAGGAGGAAAAAAAGAAAGAACTGAGCAAACGTTAGGGAACATTTTGTATTCGTACGTGCAGGGAGAGAGAGAGAGAGATTCGTGCACGTTTACATGCAAGAAATATCTACATTTTTGTCGACGTTTTTACTTTAATGCCACTTTACGACTAAAGGTTTTAACAGAAAGTAGCTAAAAATTGAACAATCTATTAGGTTCGAGGATACAATTGACAGAGGTTTTTAAGAGGCAAGTTTCTTCGGACGACGTTGTGACTTGATCATTTAGTTCGTGAATAATTTATTAAATTGCAATTTTACGCGTGTGCAACATCGCGCGTGAAAAAATCAAGAATCAGCGACAATCGTTCGAAATCGTTAGATAACGATAGATCCGTGTGTTCGATATTAGAATGAAAATTTTCCTAATTATCCGTATTAAGATTGAATGTCTTCTGCTCTTGCATCCACCGTGTAGCTCGATCGTTGTTTCGATCAATTTTGACGCTCGTATTATCAAGTTCTCCATTGTATTTCTTGTTATTCGCTTCTATGTATATTGCTTCTATGCATAGTATACCCGACAGGATGGATCGCGTTCAAATCTCGGACAGAATTTTTCAAGCTTGATGTGCATTATTCATCGTACATTTTTTTCGTACAAAGGGATTCACGAGGAAATTACGCGAGCCAACGCTAATTAGCGATTCGTTATTTTGCTGTACTGCTTGCAAAAGATTTTACAAATACCACCCAGCACGTGTGTCTTTCCACTTTCACGCGAATGTATCATCGTTCAAAAATATCCGAATACTTGCTTAGTTTTAACAAGATACGTTTTAATTATTATACGATATTAAAATCGAGCGTTAAATCCAGTAATAAATATAAATCGAACTGCGATCGTTTTATCCTTTGTAACTACTTAGCTGCTCGTAATGGAATATTAAAAGCTGGCTAAAATGGTTTTTGGAACGCAACGTACGATGATAAAACTGGCGCTTGTAATTGCGAAATTTGATAGGAATGCTTGTTTCTTCGCGAGCTTTCCTCCGATTCTTTTATTTCTTACTCGAAATAGGTACGAGATCTTCCAACGTTAATTCGATCTTCTAAAATTGTACTAATAGCGCTTGTAAAAGTAAACAGCAGAGTGCAGTATTTTTAGTATCTTTAATAAATAATTTCAACGTATAGCCAGTTCTATAAAAGATTTCCAGACTCTTAGTTTATACGCCTAAACACGAAAATCGCGCAACATTCGAGAACTGTAACGCCGATTGATCAATTATTTCGAGGATAATTTATTTAAATTATCCTCGTACGAAATCGATAGAGGTTGCAACGCGTATAATCGCGAGCGTGCTATTCTCGAATCCGGTATTCGTGAATTTTCCTAATCCTTAATCTAAATCACGACCACTCATATTCTTATCCGTACTCGTATCCTTCCCTTTCTGCCTGTTCTCCGCCACTGTCGCTGGTGGCTGCGAGAATCGCGTAAAATCTCAGCCGCTATAAATTGGCTAATTATAATCCAAAAGGAAAGGAGGAAGGGGAAAACGGCGGTAAGAGAGAAACAGAAGGGATCCGAGTTTGGACGGTCGCTTCTCGTGACGTTAATTGGAGAAGTCTATGACCTCTAATTGGCTCTTCTCCCCCACGCCTTTCCTTTCTTCCTTTTCGCGTCGTCTTTCAACCATCCTTTTACTCTCTTCGCTTCCCCCGTGCCAAGTGGAGGGGGAAAATCTCTCTCTCTCTCTCTCCCTCTCTCTCGTTGTATGTTTTTCTTCTCTTGTCTGGCCGAAGCAAGAGAGGAAACAGAGACGCGAGAGTCGATGGAGCCGCGAACGTCGCTTCTAGCGGGGTGAAACGCTAGAGAAGAAGCCGATTCTCGGAAGCGTCGACGAAAGGGTGAAACGGGTGCTCTCGCCGCTTGAGAGGAAACGTAGGCGGACACGCGAGCAACGGATACAGTGGCTTCGTAGGACGTAGGAAAACATAGACGAGTTGACGAGTTGAATGGGCATTCGTAGAAGTGGTAGTTGGGTCGCCAGTCCGCCGCGCTACTGAATGCTATACACGATGGTGGTACAATGGCCGAAGCCGTGGCTTTCTACAATACCGTTGGAAATGGCCACGCGATAAATTCCTGCAACTTTTATCGAATAGGAGGGCTAACAGGCCGAGGGAATATTGTGAAAGTTCTGTCTGTACTCGTAGTTGCGGCCGACTGGCCAGTCCGCAACCCGTGCTCCTCCTCCTCCGTACCAAAAACCCTCCACCGTCTCCACGCGTCCACCTCGTTCCTCGTTCCCTTTCATTCCGTCCACTTCTTTCCGCCGACTGACTTTCTTTTCAGAAGCATCGGACGCTAACGCTTATCCTCGTCGGGATCGTTCACCGGACGGATCAAAAAATTGTATGCCGCTGCCGAAAAAACCAGCCTGCTAGAATTTATTCTCCCGTAGCTGGTCTACTTGTACTCTTCTGCATCTTGATAATCTCTAGATACGCGCGTCTCGGGTATGGCGGCGTTTCAAGAATTTTCCGCTGTTATCTACCTTTGGTTCGCCTGCTTTTCGACGCTTGGCGCAGCCGAATCGAATTCCGAGTCACCCGGCTCATTTTACCTTTGTTTCTTTAGGTCGCCTACTTTACATATTACCATTCCGTCAAATTATATCCACGACGCTTTGCGGTTTCGATCGCGCCTCGTTCCGCAACTGTGCGACGCGACAATGTACGTGTACCGTGCTTCTTACCGGTTAGAGTAGACCGTACGATCGAAAGCTTGGAATCTCGTGGCGGAACAAGCAACGACTGATTGCTCGAAGGTCTTGCCCGACAAAGGGAAATGACGGAGGAGGAAAAGGAGAAAAGGCGAAGGAGAGAGACGAGGAGGAAAGAATACAGTGGCAAATAAATGCGAGATCGTCGGAGGTCGCTGGAGATCGAGGCATCTAAATAAGTAGCTCCGGTTGGAAGTAACGGAGGCGGAAACATCCTCGAAAACCGTTCGTAGCCCGCATCCGAAAGATGCGGGTAGTTCTCTGGCAATTATACTAATGGAGATTGGGCGGCTGTCGGAGGAGGATCGCCAACGAGGAGGAACCGAATCGCGTGGATCGAAGGCGAGGCAGAAGGTAGAGACAGAAGCAGAAAGGGAGAAGCGGAAGCTGAAACGAAAAGAAGAAGGAGCCCGGAAACGGGAAGATCTGGAAGAAACTAAGTAGACGGCTACGAAGAAGGAGAAAGTAGGTAAGAAGGGGGCAGTGGTAACAGCGAAAATGGACGGAACAGTTGAAAGAGCAAAGAAGGAAGGGGTTTGTACGTCGAGTGAAAAGTGAGCAGCATTTGAAGAGGAAACCTTCTGGTTATCCAGAGAGAAAGGAAGGGATAGCCCGACGGACGCAGACGGTAGTGGGTTCCACTGCCGAAAATAAGAAGAGTCGTAATGAATGAGCCTGGCTGAAGAGCGAGGGACGACTAGCGAGCAAGGGACTAGGAACCAAGAGAGACACAGACAGAGTGAGAGAGAGAGAGAGAGAGAGAGAGAGAAAGGCTGGAGTATATAAGAAGAACGGAACGGAGTTCTAAGAGTCGTACGGAACACTGCGAGCCAATGAAAGCTGCCGAAAAGTGCTTTATACGGGAAGTGCATTCAAACGAAAAAGTATATACGTTATTCGCCGGTGTAGCACGGCGGAAGTTACTAGCTCGTTGTCGTTGCTTTGATCTGGCTTTCACGCTCGCCAAGAATACGAGGCGCGCTGCTCTACTCGACCTGTTATCAACGAAACAATATCGTAACGAAGATGGGAAAGCCCCCGTAGACGCTCGGAGGCCGTGATCGTTTAAAACTACCCGAGAAGCTGCGGATCCAGCGACTCCATTTCGAAATCGAATCTCGAAACGCTATCCGGCTGGCATCGGTCGACGAATTAATTTATCACCGCGTTCCCAGTGTCTGTTGGACGAAACAACGAGCAGGAGGAGCAGCTCGGGCTTTCGATGGGTAACACGGTCACGGTACGTTGAACTATTAAGCGAGGTTACCATCGATCGCATAATACGAGACGTCTGCGAATTTGATCGGTCGTATCCGAGCCAAATTTCTGTAATCGGCGCAAATGATTGCAGTCTGCTTTATACGCGGTGCTCGAAGCTGAGCCCTCGTTGTAGTATAACGTCACGATGCTGGCCACAATTGGAGTAAATATTTGAACGCTAATTGAACTATTCTGCGCTACGTATAACGTAGGCCGCCTGCTAAACAGCTACACTCGATTGTGGCAAATCATAATGGAAACGTCATTACGACACGCGCTATTGAATCCCGTTTTCACATGATCTCCATTCCTCGTAAATATCCATGCTACTCCGATTCGTGAGCCAACGTCTTCCCTTCGCCGTGTCCACGGTCGTCGAGTATTTTAAGCAGAAACCTACAATATTTACGTCTGTGCGAAAGTGCAAACGCGTCCAACGCCGATGGGACGCTCCGTCTTCCGTCGTTTCTAACGAAGGCTCGTGGCACGGACTCGTTTACGCGGCTTTGTCTTCGAAGATATTCGCTTGCTACTCGTAGCCAGCCACGAGAAGATATCGTCATCGGCATCGGAAACGACGCCCTGTTGACGTTCGTCCGAAACGGAGATGGAACGTTGGTTCGACCGCCGTCCACGTTAAAGGCAGACGACGCGTTGCGTGTAAATCCTTCACGCGTGTATGCGTAAGCGCTAATGAGCTGGAACAAGCTACATGGCGTAGCTTCGACGTTGGACGGAGCGTGTTTGCGCGCGGAACCCGCTCCATTGGGACAGCCCTGCGTCACCGTTCTACCCATCGCGTATACGTCAATCGAACGTGCGAACTGTCCGACAGACCGCGGTCGCGATCATGTCGCGCCGATTAAAACCAATCCCTCCAAGGATTCGATTACTTCTTGCCGAGTCATTTATTCAAATCTCGGTTCGGCCAGACTCTTGGTCGCTCTTCCAGTCGGTCAGCTTTATTCGATCAGGACCGGACAATCCTACGTCGATCTTACGATCCTACAACGATCAAACTGACCGAATTGTTTGCTCTAACGTTACGATCAAAGTCCTCCCCTTTGCATTTCGGATTAATTAACAAGAATTCCGGTAGCTTGGACGAGAACTCGCGGGAACAGGAAGTTAAAAGTCGTCCGTTTCACGGTTGTTCGCGTCATCCCGTCGTCTTGGCGAAGCTCGCGCTAGATTAACGGTTAATCGATGAAATGGCTGAAGAGGCAGCATCCTCGAGGAATCGCGTTCGATTTGCCGCGGAACCGGGACGCGTCGCGTCCGTGCGGATATTGTAACGACGATGACGACGACCGAAGAACGTCGGATACCTGACGTCTCTAGCTGCTAGCTCGCGCTTCCTGTGTTTTCGCACCCGCCACCGCTGTCGTCGGTAGCACCGCTCTTTACGAGGCGCAATTACGCGGAACGTAATTAAAATTAGTAGAGTTTTAATAGGAGCGTACGCGACCGACATCGATAACGTAATCGAGTTCTCTGCTACACGACGGACAGAAAATCGGAAACAATCGAGAGCCGAGTGGGAACTCGCTAACGATTCTACATGGCACTTCTCACGCGCAAGCTCATTCTGGCCCTGATGATTTATAACGTAAGATTTCCACGAAACTCGGGCACGGTCTGTCCTCCTTTGTGCACCGGTAATAATATCCGTCGCAATTAAATTCGTCCGTGCGATATGATACAGACACCGGTGGAATCGGCGATAAAGCGCACTCGCCTTTCCCCTTCTCTCCGCTGGCTCTTCCATTCTTTGTACCGTTACCAGCAGGATTACACATCGGTACAAACTTCGCGCCGTTCCATCGGAAGAGCAGGATTCATTAATAACGTTCTCTCGCGAATGAAAAAAAAGAAAAAGGAGAAAAAAAAAAGGTAGAAAGGATGGCAGAACTCGGAATAATTCCGAGTCAATGGCCGCTGCAAGCAACCGATATCTCGCGTACCGACCGTCGCGAACCGCTACAACCTTCCCGCTCGATATATCGTGGAAATCGTTCAACGGCAGAGCCGACCATTCTCGAAAGTGGAAAAAAATTGGCGATACTCTGAGAGTACCCACGGACAGCGAGAAAGAGGAGGAGAGAGTATCGGTATTCCGTGGTAAGAAGAGGATAACGTGGACTCGAGGGCAGCTGACTCGTAAATAATAGAGAGGCTGGAGGAACAAATCCACGCGTAAGCCGCGTCATAAGATGCTCTTTGGTCGACTCTTGAACGCGGCGAGAGAGTGAAGAGAGTTGAGAGACCCTCGAGAGTAATCGGTTAGTCGCGAAGATGTGCCATCGAAACAGTGAGAGCTTCTCTCTCTCTCTGTTTTTCTCTCGACGTGTAGAGAGAACACACCATCTTCCGATGGAGTTTGCTCCATAAGTCGACGGTTACAGGTAACGCGCGCACCCGTGCATGGACAGCGAAGCACGCTCTTATATTTTATGCAGCAGTTTATAGAGATATATCGGCCGTCTAGCGCGACGGCATAAGTCAAAACCTACTTTACCTAATGGCCTCCTGGCGACCTCCCCTCCTTCACCTATCTGCCGCTCTACGACCACGGGAAGTAAAGCTCGTTCGTGAAAGCTCGCAACACAGCGAGAAGATGTCCCTTCCAACGTCGACACCGACGTCTGCTCTCTCGTTGCTTCTTCGCCTTACGACCAGTTCGCCCCGTGCGTGTATTCCATCAAAATTGCATTTGCAATTGCGAGCTTCGGCGCCGCGCCACTCGGGATATCTACTTTCTTTTCTCCTTTCTTCCCGCTCTTATTTCCTTCGCTGACTCGCAATTTTCTTTATTTTCCTGCGTGCACCTTACCGCCAAAAGGAAGATGCGAGACTCTCGCGTATAAACTCTGGAACATTTATTCTTACACCCTGTACGAATATTATCGCCGAGCTCCAGCCATCTGATCGTTCGTTTCTGAAATCCTACAGTCGAAATTTACCTCTTTCTGTAACCGCTCTATTATCGCGACCACAATTTGTTCTTCACGCCGAGTGTTGACCTTTACGATGGCAAATGTACGAAATTATGCAACCACGTTCCGCCGACAGCTCAAACGAACGACCGTGGAAGCAGTTAAAGCGCCGGCCAAAGCTCCTAAACCAACGCTCAGCACCAAAATTCTCTTGTTTAATAATCGACACCCGCTCGCGATCCCTTGCATCCTCGAATAACCGGGTCCGTGCCCTTTTTCAGGATGCGCCACCGTGTTTCTATCGTACGCTCGACGTCCACGGTTTTACGAATAATACCGCTGTAGCTGATAGCAAGTTCCAGATACATAATTGTATCTCTCACTGCGCTTTTATCGATGGACACAAACGTCGAATACGAGGCAAATTTGACCGTAGCGTTTCGCGTGTTCTACCTTTACCGAAAAAGTAGAACAGATATTCCGTTTAATCGAATTTCGTTCTCTTACAGACGTCTACCGATCCAATGGTATAGAATTTTTATGCCCCCTGTATACTATCGAAACTCCACCACCACATATATGTTGTATGTGAAACGAATAGTAATAACGACGATACTTGAGCGAACAGTGTAGGGCTGCTGGAAGCATCGATGAAAAATAGCTTGAACACACTTGGAAGCAAAGGTTCGCGTAGGAAACACGATCTACCACGTGCTATTAAGGTTTCGAATGACTGCCGTCAGCAGTAGTTCGAATTCCTAGTAATAGGTCTCGATTCGTTCTCGCCAGTGCCCTCGATACCTTGTTTGCCAAAGCGATTGCTTTGTAAAAGTTTGCGAAAGGATGGTCGATTGTTTGAGCCGCGTAGCGATTTCGAGATTTCGCGTTCCTTTTGCGGTGAATCCCTTTGGAAACGGGACTATGACCAAGCGAACCGGGACTCTTTCCGAGATTGCTTGTGTTCGCGCTCGCTCTCGTATCGCGAACGCAAACAGAGTCTTCCGGAAGAGGTGGGGCGTTCTCGTGGCGCGGTTCCATTGGCGCACAAACGTGACTACGTGCATTCGCGTACACGCACTTAAATATATATCTACACGGTCGGCAAACGTGCGTATATTTACTGCGGTACATAGACGGAAAGAGACACGCGTGGACGCGGAGGGCTGGTGCAAGGAAGATGGAACACGCGGTGACACGGAGCTAACTTGGCGAAACAACGTGCCGTGGAACCAAACAGAGTTCCCACGTACACCAATCCGCGTCTGTCTGTGCGGATCACGCGCGTACACTCGACATAATTGCACTGCCGCGATTAATAATTAGACGCGCAATTGGGCGTCAACTGAAATCCGTACGCGTACCGGTGATTCGATTTATCGAGCCAACCTACCGAGCCTCGACGCGTCGCGCCACGCCGCGTCGAGTATCGATTTCTCGTCGGGTAACGCGCGTAGAAAGTTTGCGTCTTCGAAGGAGACGTTCCATCGCCGTTGGAATCTCGTGGATCGCGTCGAAAAACACCGTGCAACCGCGAACGATCGATCGGCGGACCGTCGAAGCCGGAAACGAACGCGAGTCTTTAACGATCGATCGATCGAGCGTCGATATGGTTAGTAGACTTGTTATTGCTGCGAATAAATGACGTGGATAAGGTCCAGGGACCCATAGGCAAAGCACAAGATCGGCTGTATCGTCAGATTTACCTCCATCTTGCGCCTCCGCAGAGTTAACCGATTTAGTCTTGAATAATTCGCTAATCTGATTAGTAGTGTTGGATGAAAATTACAGATAGCTCCGGAGTTTCGCGTCGGTTCATCTAATTACCCCTACGATCGTGGCGTCTGCCTGGTTGCCTGCGCTTTCCACACCCGCTTCCTCGCTCCTTCGCTCCAAGAGATCGGTTAAATTCATCGTTAATGAAGCGATCTTATATCGCTCGATATACGGCTCGAGTATCCTGCGCGACAAACTACGTCGAGGTCGATTCTTTCCAGTCACGGCCAACAAAATCCTCGGTTTCGCCTATCGTTCGAATAAAATCCAGCTATTAGGTTGTCGGAAAAGTGTCTTTCTTTTACAGTTTTACAGACACGTCTTTCACAACGATGCGTCTTTATAGAAACGGAAAAGCTAATCCGTCGAACGGTTGTGATCTTTATTTTGATAAAACGAAATGGACCATACTTAATCCGGTAAAATGATATAAAACGGAAAATCTGATGCGTCCATTGTTTCCTTGTAAAACGAAAGAAACTTCTCGGACGACCTAATATATCGGGCGATGTAATTTGTACGCTCGCGTACAAACTAAAATCTTGCCACGATTATGCAATGGCTACAGAAACAGATATTTCTGCACAATTATACTTAGCATTAGACGTAGCATCCATACATCGATTAATTAGGTTCGAGCGTACAGGAGTCTCGTACTATGAAAGTAAAACCTTACGGAAACCTTGGAAAGTTAACTGGAAAATTAAACGCTTAACTAGCCACAGTAGGTAAAAATGATAGGAGTGAACCGCAGATTTGACCTAACGTGAAATTCCAAGGAAACCTGTGGCGATACGAAACGTTTGAAAGGTTAAAGACCGGTATTTTCATTGAGTCTTGAAACTAAAAATGCGAAACGGAGAAGAGTAGAGCGCGGAGCGAGAAGAACGGTCGGACGACGACGAAGGAGAAACTCGAGCGTATCGCTTCTCGTGTTCGCCGCTGGCTTCCGACGGATAGGAAGTTTCCAACAAAGGTGTCGCGTTTCAATTTTGATAAAGTCCTCGCTACCTGTCCCCGGGGGTTCCGCGGCGCTCTCTCGAAATTTCACGAAACGCGCGCACGTGCGCTCTGGCCGTTCCTGCTCCAACATCCAGAACGGGCGTCTCGTCGCCCGGCGACTGCGATATTTGGCCGATGATGGAGCATCTGCTCGTTTACTGCGCCTGCCGTTCCAGCCTCGACTTCGTAAGGGAGAGAAACCTCCGGAGCGTTGTTGTATCGCGCACGGCTACACCGCCTCCCTCATTTCGTGTTTCTCGTTTCGCCATTTGTCCTCCCTCGCGTGTTATTTTTCCTGCCGGTGTAGGAAACTCGTTCCCCTATCTCTGGACAATGCCTATGTCGTGTCCTATTTTCGCAGTAGCTCGCCGCCGAGCGTGCATCGTCGTCGCTCTTTTCTCTCGAATTTTCCACCAGTCGAACTTTCAGTCTTGCGACTAACGTAGCTGCAACATCGTATACGGTTCCGGGAAATTAGTAGCGCGATTACACATTCTCCACTAGTTACTGGCAATCAGCCCTTCAGCTATCGCTAGAATCAACGCCTCGTGCGTATTATCATTCCGCCTTACGCCGATATTATCACTAGCGAAAGATATCGCGGACGAAAGTTTGAACGATTGCGAAGAGGATACGCTCAGCCGCTATCTTTTTATAGATAGCCACGTGAAGCGCGGAAGGGAAAGTTTGCGTGTTTTCCCGTCCAATCGGACGCTTCTCGAAGGAGACGGTTACACCGTCGAATTCAAAAATCGCACAGGACGGATGTTGCGGCGATCGGTAGCGAGTAAAAACGAATGGAAACGTTGCGAACGAAATGGTGGAAGGAAACGCCATTTCCGTATGCGGTGCAGGGGAGGTGCGCAGGAAAAGAAGCGACGTAACAAGTTGCGCGACTACGGAAGTGCGTCTTCTCGCGCTTTCCGTGCGAAACTACGTGCGAGAACTTTGGAATTTTATGTATGGCGTTTCGCTGTCGAAGTATGCC
This sequence comes from Bombus vancouverensis nearcticus, assembly GCF_051014615.1. Classification (NCBI taxonomy): domain Eukaryota; kingdom Metazoa; phylum Arthropoda; class Insecta; order Hymenoptera; family Apidae; genus Bombus; species Bombus vancouverensis. The sequence continues at coordinate 12,490,276 of NC_134922.1, read as the reverse complement.
AACTCCATCCGTCCCTTCTACGGTAAGAAATAGTTCCATCTTCCTGTAAACTTTCCCCTCGGTCCAATGGACTTCGGTTCTCTCCCAGTGTACTCTCTCTCTCTCTCTCCCTCTGCCTCTCCTCCTCTCTCTCTCTCTCTCTCTCTCTCAACGCGTCTATTCTCGCGAGAAAGCAGCAGTCGAGCGTATCCACCCCTCGACCCCACCTACCCGCGTTTCACGAAAGAAACTTTGTCATCGAGAAACTCCACCGAATATTTTCCTTGCTTACACGCGATCATCGACTGGCATTTTCCACCTTATGGCACACTAATACGACGTCGATAGAAAACTTTCACGGCGTACCAAGCTCTCCTTCCCTACCTCGTCTACTCCTCGAGCCACTATCACCATCGGGCAACTGGCGATGTATTAGGTCGCGTGGAAAGCCCCGCGGTTTGCAACCGCTCTTTTTAAGAAAACTCAGCTTCCGCTGAAATTTTGTATTTTTGTGGGAAAACGGGCAACGTTGTGTCACGCACATGTTGGCAAACGTAATACGGTGGTATTTATTCTATGCGGTCCGGCGTTCGCGTACTTCTCCCGTAGGGAGTTTCCTGGAAACGGGAACGGGTTGATGTTAAACGATATCGAAGGAATATCGCAACGCCATGGAACATAGTGGGACTATCGTACGACTAGAATAGCAGCGAATCGGCGAATTTATTTAACGCCATTATTGACGTTTCAACCGTTTTATCGAGACTCGCGTGTAATAAGTAAAGAGCTCAAAGTATACCGGAACTTGTTACAAATTTATAAAAAGTAGAACGTGAAATATTTGAAAGTAACGATACATACGTATCGCGAAAATGAAAATAAGATAAAAGAACATACGGTAATCGTCTAGCGTTGGATGGAGTATTTTGTAAAATCGGTGGTCGAGTAAAGTGCTCCATTTCCCATTCTTATTTACGCGATAGTGCGGCATTTTAAGTATAGCTTCATCCTACAGCCCTATATAGCGTCGACAGTGAAGGGATAGCAAAGGTATTTAATCGATAGTACGCGATACGAACTGTAAGTTATCCATTATTTCCGCTCGGCATAGTAACAAACCGAGTAAAAAAGCAACGACCGATCAGCGGTCGCTCGCTTAAAAACGTATCTCCGAGCAGTTTTCGTCGCCAGCCTTTTACTAGCGCGGATTAACGCGCGGTGACACGAATTTCTCAGGAATCGAGTGGCCGCCGCCTAGCTAAATTACAAACTCGCGGAAACTTTTACGAGGCGCGTTAAAAGCGCGTCGTTTCGCCCAAGCTGGCGCGCAAAACCGCCAGCTACTAGCTGCGCACGAACGACAGCAGCCAACGCGAGGCCGAAGCCAAGGCAGTTACCGCTTTATAAAATTTAATCCTTAGCGTCTCTTTCGCGTTCGGTGTAGGCAAACTCGACCGGTCGATCGCGGCACCGACGTAATTATTCCAAAACGACGAAAGAAGTCGACGATTACGATCGGGAAATTCTTCGTTTCGTCGGTGCTTGGCCATTTTTTCGGGTGTTTTATTAGACAAGCGACACAGCACGGCTAACTGGATGAGCTGTGAGAAGATCTTCACCGCAGTCGTTCGAAGGGAACGCAATTGCAAAGTACAGTTGCGTGCCGAAATCCTTGGTCGAATCGCCGTAATTACACAGAACAGAGTAAAACGTACATTTACACGTTCGTACGAGATTATCCTGTTATCGACGGCATTGCGCTTCGTACGACGTGTTTTCGAGCGCGTTCGACTATACGGTGTAGACGAAAGATTTAATTGCGATGCAGAAAGGAAAAAGAAAGGGGGGAAAAATGGGGGCACCGCGAGGAGAATCGGCAACTTTTGGTTTAGTCGGGTACGCGACGACAAAAGTGTTCCCGAGGGAAGATACGAGGTTCGGAACGGCAATGGAAATTCAATTGCTCGTCGCGACGAAGCGAGGGGCAGCGATACAAGGACGAGCCGGCGACCGACCGAAAGAAAATCACGACAAACCGATTTTATTCTTCGTTCCTTTTTCCTCGTTTCTACCCGTCCATCGGCCTATCCTACTACTTTCACCCCTCGATTTCTCTTGCTCTTTATTTTCGAACAACCGGTCGTAGAAATGGTGGTATTATTGGCTTATCCGTTCCGCCTGAAAGTTAGAGAAGGGTCGGGCACGTGAGAAAGAAGACGAGAGCACGAGAGGAGGAAGCGTAACCGAAGGGAGACGAACGAAGTACGATCCTCGTGATCGTTTCTGCTCAATCGTATCTCGTTCGTGTCGAGCTTACATCGTAATTCAGTTTCCCAGCGAGAAACCCCGATATTATTTTCGATATCTCGGAGACGCGGAGAAGGCGTGTCGGCGTGTCGGTATAAGTGGAAAGGACGCTGGACATCGACGAGCTTTCGTCCTAATCTTTTCTCCTGGAGCAATTCCAGACTTCTTCCTATACGTCCCGGCGGCACTTTCGTCTCGCATCGCCGACTTTACCGGGGCTAACCTTTCTTACCGTGGCGCGCTAGCCTGATTTTCTTTTCTCTTTTTCTACGCGCGGTCTCCTTGAAGAACTCTTAAGGTCCACCGTTGGACCGGCAGCAATAGCCAGAAAGTTTCATCCCCCTGGTCATCTTTTCTTTCGGTTTCGCGACTCGTACGACCAAAGTAGCAGAAGGAGAAAAGGAAAAAGGAAAAACACGCGAAACGAGAGGGAGCATGATTTATCGTGGCGCTGAGAGAACTAAGACGTATCGGTTAAAGCGGTGTTCGGTGAAGATCGAACCGATCGAGAATCGTCTGCATGCCTGGAATCGAGGAAAGAAAAAGAAGAAAAAAAAAAAAAGAGAAAGAGGCGTCGGATCGACGCTGGCGATAAGAGGAAACCGAGGGGAGGATTTAGCGACTAGGATCACGACCTTTTGATAGCTAGTAGCACGGTATCGATGTACAGAATAGAAAGGTAACCGATCTACTAGTACGCGTTTGCACAACGAAACGGAAAATTGGAAACGGTATCCGGACGGAATATCCCGTGGCCTCGATTTTCATTGATCGAAATTATACAAAACAGTGGTGTAATTTAATTATCCGGTGAGCAGCGATGCGTTATAATGGAATCAAAGGATGAAGAGTTTCGATCGTAACAATTTTCGACACACTCGTAAATCTTTCATCGCGCCTATCTCGATATTATGGCGTGGCATTAATATAGTATAATTGGGAAAGTGTAACGTAACTCTATTCTCGTGAAATTTGCATAATTTTTTCCCTACTTTGCGTGCCGGCTAGCTTACCGAATAATTAACGGGGAAATATACTAGCGAGCCGAAACAAATCGTTGAAAATAATCGTCCTGACCATGCGCGAGAACGAAGCGAGGGTCTGTCAGGCAAAATGTTGCGGATAAACTGCCGACTCGCTCGGCGTACATCGTGGCGTGGAGATTCGTGTACTTCGATGCAAAACACCGCGTACAGAAAGAACACGGTTCGGTGGGACGTGGCTCGATGCACGCGAGAACGTTCGATCAGGGCCACTGCGATTTCCATTAGAAATTGCTGGAAAAATTGTAAAGAGCCCGCGAGGTGAAAAGCGACGAGCCACCAGCCGTACGCGTCTTTGTAATGTTTGTAGCCGTGTTTCGCGCAATTTTCGAATCGACGAGCGAGAGGCAAAGGGGATGGCGAGAAGATATTTGCATCATCCCAGCCAAACATTGTTACGTAGGAAACGAACGTCGATCTCGTGGCGCAGCGTCGATATCCATGCTGTATTTAATCTCTTGGTAATTTCGTTAAACAAACACGCCGCGGTGGCGGCACGGATTCGCTCAAATTATTTTGTACGCACTCGCTCGCGATTAAAAATTGCATTTCTCTCCGGCCGGGGTATAACCTCGACCAAGCCGACCCCATTATTGTAATGGAAAAATCATTCCCGACAGAGATGTGTGCCCTGGGCGAAATTCTCGTTGCGTCCTTTTGTTCGCAAACAATCCGATTTAATGCAATCTTCGCGAGGCGAGCCCCACAGTTAACACAGTATAATTATTTCGTCGTTCATAAAAGTATTATCGCAACGTGTACCTACAGCACGAGGCGGATTTGTTCGATCCACCGCATCGACGCGTGTCTTGCGACTGCTTTTTACAACGTCGTTTCGATACCATCCGATCGATGGAAATTAAAGCCAGCGTGTCCCGATAAAGGCAAAAGAAATAAAACGAGAGCAAGAGCCGAAGGAAAAGCTATCGCCGTAGATGTCGTACTTCCTTTTCCATCTAACTTTTCCCGCTCGCCCTTACCTCTTGACACTCGGCCTCCGTTTCGTTTCGCTCGCTATTACGAACCGCGGTAATAGCCTTTGTAATCGGGAATTTCTCCGGCCAATACACAAGACTACGTTGGTGTGCGCGTGTTAGGCACACGAGCGAGAGAGAGAGAGAGAGGATTCGAAGCGGAATCGAGGCCGTCTCGCGGGATTACTTCGGTCGCCGTTCGCCTCGAAGAGACGTCCAGCCATTAAATGGTTCGATATCGATGCAACAACGTCGTTCGAACAATGTGAGCAGCAAGCGTGCCGTCTCCGTCTCTTCGCCGTAGCCACCGTTGCGTCGCGTCGGTGAAACATCTCGGCGGGCTTGCGAGTACCACGCGGCAAGGGGAATGTCGAAAGCAAACCGAACGAAAAGAAAGTCGAGTAAAGCGGATTGCGAATCGGAAAATCTCGACGAACGACGAGTCAAGCGAATCTGGCGAACGTGAAATTGCCGGGGTTAGGTAAAACGCGAGAGATAAGGGAGAAACGGGTGCCTGAGTGCCGGTAACCGGAGGAATCGATTGTTCGACGAACGGCACGCGCTTCCTTCGCAGCGGCGATATATCGAAAAGCATCGCGCGAAGTAGGAACGGGCTATCGAAGTGGCAGACACTCGTCGTTAACGACATCGCGTTACAGTCGCGTTAGTACGTACAGGATGTTCGAAAAAGTGCCATCCAAGGGCTCGAGCTTCGCAAGCGCGTAGCTCAACTAACGACAAAAGTTTGCGCTCGTGAAAATAAGCGGAACGTTCTTGATAAACGTAAGTCTAGATATCTCGTTACCTCGCCACCTACGGTAGCTACGCGAATCCGTTCAGACGTTTGCGGAAACTTTTTTCGAAACGCGTCTGTTCGTTCCTCCGACGAGTACCGCGCGCTCTTCAACTTCGAACGAAACATTATGTTTGAGACACCTTGTAGTGGCGAGATGCGCTCCTGCGCGAGCATTACCTTCGCGTTGGAGTAAAAAAACAGCGGTTGTCCGTAGGTCCAATTAACTACGGTCAGATTTATCTTGACTAATGCGCGACACCGCCTCGGTGGTTTGGCGCTGGTTATATTCTGGCTAGTTTTATGACGCGACTCTCCGCGACCAGACCGCTTGTACGCATTATTTATGATTACAAGTTCGCCATCTCTCTCGCTCTGCGACTGACCTCTGGAAAACGGTAGCCAGCCCTCGGCCGTTAGCAGCGCTTGCCCCCAGATTCATTCGCGAGCAGGAAAAAAGCGGATAAAACAATTTTCTTCGTGGCCGGACCGGCTGAATAGTAGGTGGTTTTAATTAAATTCCAATACAATTATTAATTATAAAGCAACTGAAGCGAGAAACCGCGGCAAGTACGCCGGAATCAAAGTTGCTGCTTTCGTACGACCGAGGAAAGAAGAACTAATAATTAGTCCGATAATTAGGCGGGGCTGATCTGCAGCTCGCATCGTTAAACGATCCCGGGTATCGCGGCAACAGCCTTATACTCTTATCGCGTATTTCATTGCTCGTTTTTCCGGACAGTCGGATAGCGGCGTATCGAGCTAATTTCGTTCTCGTTACGCGCGTCCTCGATCGCGAATGCTATCTCAGGACGACAGGAAGGACGAGCAGACGGTGTGAAAGCGAGGCCATTATTTTACGATCGTGCAACGTTTGTCAAAGGCAGCGAGAGATCGTTCGTATTATCGCGCAATCGCTTTTTTTTTTTATTTGCAATTCCATCGCGCGAGTCGTTGTTCAGAAGCCACGCCGATTAACTCCGTGAATTGCTGCTTTTCCAATTGTATAATAAAGCTACTTTTTAAACGCGCCAGGCAATTTTCTATTGTTCGCGGCATCTTCTTGCACCGAACGATCTCGCGAATTAATGTAATTTGTCTCCTGAGAACGGAACGTTGATTCCGTGGCTGTGTTGATAAACCGAAAGCCTGCGACAAAGATAGAAGAGAACGGCATGAAAGTTGCGCGTAGAGAACGCGACAGGCAACTCTCGCGAGCAGCGTCGCTGCCTCTCGAAACGTGTAACAATTATCCACTCGTAGCGGGATCGAAGAAAAATTGAAAAGAGTTTCGTGAAAAGTTTGTATCTCTGACGGCTGATGATTCGCGGTGTATGGGAGAGAATAAAAACGAGCGAGCACCGCGGAAATATGGAACGGAGGAAAACTTTGATCCAACGTTATTACCTTCTCGAGGCAGAGTCTCGTTTTTAACGTAATATCAAGCTCGAGAGGAGAGACGACAAAGAAGCCAGGTTCGCCCTCGAGATTTCCCGAAACCCAGAACTTTTCGTACTGTATCCTTCGTCAGACGAACGATACGTAAACGCAGGGGGGAGGGGAGGGAGGTGATCTCGTCTCGAGACGATCGCTTAATATCTGGCGCTCGACGAACGTTCGATGCGCCGCGCCGCATAGATTTTAAGAAGACTTTTCCGTTTTACGTCGCCCGCGGCTACGCGCACGACGACGTACAATTTTTCGATCGAACCACATCCAAGAAATTTGATCGCGATTAAGCACGCGTCCGAAGTGAAACGGAAAGAACTATCGAAACCTCTTTCTGCTGTCGTAATCGATCGGTTAGCCGATAATCTTTGTTCGAGCTGTATCACCGCTACTCGAGTCTGTAAACCGTAGACAAACAGGAACAGGAACGAGGTACAGCGGCTTGCGAAAGTATTTAAACGCCTAGCGTGCAAAACTTGTACGTGTACATTGTATAAAACATTTTAAAATTTACATATCGAAGTATGTTAAAACTCCGCGAAATGTACGCTTGCGTTAAACATTTTACAATTTCTATACGCAATTTTCGACATACGATTCGCAAAATTTCACCGAAATAATCGGCGAAAGCCGGTTTTTCTTACGGGTAAGCTATTAGGATGTCCGAAAAGTTTCTTTCGTTTCACGAGGAAATAATAGACGCGCAACGTTCCTTGTTTTCTATTATTTCGTCGAATTACCTACGATACGTTTTGTTCCGTTGAGATTGAGACACCGCGACGTTTCGCAGACTTCGTTTCACGTTTGTACGAAGGTGTACTGTTGCGATAGAACGCGTTTGCGAAAGAAAGACACTTTTCGGACGACCTAATAAATTCCGTGCGACACACGCGATATATTCATCGAAAGATTTCAACAAGTATTCGGATACTTTCGTGAGCTATCTCGATGAAAGTTGGAAAACGGATTTCCCTGTGTACCAGATATCCGATCACGCTCGATTCTCGGTAAATACGCGAGCAACCGAAAGAATCGACGAATCGTTCTTTTTCCTCTCGTTTTGCCTCAATTTGCCATCGTCTTCGACCCGAGCAAACCAGCCTGGAAAATCTTCCGTAATGGAACACCGCGACAAAGGGAACCGTCCACGATACGTAATCCAGGTGTTTGCTTGATTAAAAGTAACGCATTACGGTCGCATCGGTTGACAGGGTGGCAGGATGCCAGGTATTTCGCAAACGCTACGATAAAAGTTCAGAGGTTCAACGTAAAATCATACGGAAGCTTCTAGCGGCTGTCTGTTCTCGGTGGCTCGTCCGTCCGGTTCGATTCCCTGGCGCGTTCACTTTCGTCTAATCGAAGCGACAACGAAATTGTATAAACGATTTACACACTCGATAATAACGCTAAACAGATTAACGCGCCCAGCCAAATAACGAATTAACGTATTATAGTATAACGAAAACGATTTCGACGCGTTTTAATCCGATTGCACCAATACGATTACGATTTTAATCGAATTAACTGGCTACGTAATAAAGCCATTCGCGTAGCGAGAAATATCGAGGAAGATGGGGCAAAAAAAAGTGGAAGGATCAAGAGACCAGGGGATGGGAGGGGCGTGTGTATGTGTGTGCGTGCGTGTGTTTGTGCGCGCGTGTACGTGAGATGCGGTTTTCGCGTTACATAGCCGCCGAGCGAAACCGTTACGAGATTACAGGCTGCCCCGAGTTCTCGCGATTTCGAGACGGTTATTTGGCCACGTAATCTGCGAAAGTGCCGACGTTGGTTGGAATTTTCCGGCGAGAGGGACAGACCACGTCGGAACAGAGAGGCACGGGCGAAGGAAAGAGAGGAAGGTAGAATTAGAGAAAGGGGTGGGGGGGAGGGAAGATTCGCGGGGGTACAACGCAACGTAGAATGTGGAGGGAGGCAGGAAACGATGGTAACGGTAATTATTTTCCTTTCTCGGGCCGTAACTGCTCAACCCACGAGGTAACGGCGTTCGAGCAGTGCGCTTTTCGCGGATTAATTAAATCGTTCGCGGAACGTTCTCCGAACAAATACCTGGCCCGTTTCTCCTAGAGTCCAAGCCATGAGAACGAAAACGGCAAAATAGAAAACAAATTCGACCACCGACTAAGAACTTTCGAAGCGAGCGTTTCCCTTTTCCTTCTCTTCGCTCTTCGTCACGATTTAACTTTCCAAGCGGATAGATTTTCCACTCTTTCGCCGACAAATTTACGTTCTGTCTGTATTCGACCGCCACGCGTCTTTCCAACCTCGCGTAACTTCGCGTTCTCGCGTGATTTGCCGCGTTCGCGCGTTATCACCGCAAAGGGAGGACGAAAGCAAAAAGAAAAAAAAAAAAGAAAGAAAGAAAGAAGGATAAAGCGGGAACTTTATCTGGAAGCCTAAATCTTTTACCCTAAATCGTGGATTTCATGGAATCGGTTCGCTTCCCTTCTCGCATCGACCACCCACCCGTCTTACTTTTTTCCTCCGTATCGAGTCTCTGCCTCGAAAATTCGTCTTCTTATCCGAAAATCGTGATTCGCTGGATATCGCGGTTTCGTCTGGCGAGCATCTTCGACGAGAAACGTCGTTGAAAGTATGACGAGCGAATAACACGATACGTAACGAGCAACGAAAGGACGGAAATAGAAGAGAAACGGCAAAGACGATAGAAGGCGGAGGGTGGATCGGAACGAGCCTAAATCTCAAAGTAATTAAACCGAGAGCGAGGATATGGAAAGGCACGCGAAACGTGACTGAAATGGCGCGCACTGTAGATTTTTTACCGCCGAGGCATTACCTAATTGGCGTTGTGAGTGTAAAAGATCGCGTGGCGGACTGGAACTTTGCGAAGCGAAGCTACACCTCTGATTCTCTTCCGTCGAGGCATGTCGTTGGCGGTGAAGTTGCGGGTTACATCACGGTCAAATTACATTAGCGTTCGCGAAACGACAAACTTGCCCGTACTCCGACCGGTGTTGGAATAGCAATCGGAGATCCTTGGGATAACGACGGCAACGAGGCGAGCGTCTGGAGCTGCAGCCAGCAGCCAGCACGACGGAATGCGCATAGCCGCGAACGACGGAGGACACGTACGGGAAATGACTATGCGCCGCGTTTCTGAGAAATCGCTAATGGAGATTGTACCTCTATCCAGTAACTCCTCGGTGAAATCCCCTGGGACGTAACTGCTCGCAAGATTCCTATTTCCGGGAACAACCGAGGCATCCTCCGCCGTCGGAGTAATTCGAAAACGGGCTCTAAATAAAACCGGTCGCGTAACCTGAGCAGTAATTCCGAAGCCCCGGGTCAGCCCAGATAACGAAAAATCGATAAAGTATTCCGACCTGGCGCCCCCGCATCCCCGATTATTACCTTGTTATCCGTGCGTCTATCTACGTTCCTATCTATGCGAGCCTGCGTCGCTGTAAACTAATTAGAAATTTTCGGAACCTCGTTCCGCTACGATGTCGCGTTGCGTGTTACGGTGCGTGTGTGTGTGTGTGTGTGGTTCGTCTTCTTTCGCGCGAACGGCTGATTCTTTGAAAACGCCAACTTTCCACCGTGTTACGAAGCACGCTATCGAAGCTCTTAACACAACGTGTTGCGTAATTTTCGACTTTCGGAACCGAACGTCGCGGTTTTTCTCCTCGATAGCCTCGCGTCTGTCAACGTGTTTCGAGCGCCACAAGGAGAACATCCTCCGGGACCTCTCTTGCCTTTCGCGTGCCGAATGCAACGTCCCAAATGCGCGTTCAACCCGCGAGAGAGATATTTCGTGCATCCGCATCCCTTACGTGCACTTTCCTCTCTCGTATACAGAGCCGCGTCACGGTAAAGACTATGCGCTTACGAACGCCGACGTCCTTACGGGATATATCAAACTCTTCGAGTAGCTTCTCCAAGGTGGAACGCCGCCTAATGCACTTCCTGTAGCGCGTTGCTCTTTCGCGGTTACAACCTGCTAAATCCACTGGATCAACTATTCCGTGCACACACCCGACCGGGCGAACCGCTTCCCAAGCAAGTTCGCTTACACGTCGCGTCTTATCGCTTCGACATTTTTCATAAACGCGTGATATATTAGACTACTAAAAGGTTATTAACCAAGTCAAATTTCCAACAAAAGTTCTCCAGGATTTTCTTTTCGCATCGACAAGTTAGTCGATAGACAAACTCGTTCCAATCACGTACGAACCATTTATCGATCGATCGATGACTCGCCTATCCTTATTACGCATAGTTACTTATTAATAGTTACCTATTGCGAAGCTAAAACCACCGGAGTATCCATTCCTGGAAACCAATGGAAATGCAGGACGTTTATAGAGACAGACAGGTTCGTCGAACGAACATCGTCTTACGCTCAGCTCGTTTGTCACGAATTCACAGACTCGTAACGTTCGGAATATCGTTCGACCCGCTTAATATCTGGCCAGTGAATCCCGTTGATCCGGCGGGACGAGTCGGAATCTGACGGAGAGTAGCAATAATAATGATTAACGAGCAGAACGGCGAAGGCGCGGAGGGAGAATGGAAAAGCGGTAGGGTTAGTATTCGTCGTTGGAGTAACAAGAGTAGAGTTGACCGCAATGACTCGACCGGTTCGCGCGGACCTCGCGCGTGGCGAGGTCCGCCTCCTGTTCGGCGTAGCCCGAGTCGGTGATCCGGTCGTTTGGCTTCCAACGTGTTGGTAGAAACGTAGGGAACGCGAGCGTGCGAGTGTGGCCGAGCAGCAACTGCGCGCGTACATACATCGCCGCTCGCAACTATGGCAAACTCGTGCGCTCGAGTGTCGCAGATTTGCGTACGAATGCGAGTCGCGTTATCGGAGACGACGTTCCTATTCCGAATAATCGCCACGTTTCTAACGATTCATCGGGTTTATTCCGTTTGATAAACTTATAAGCGGCGACGTACGTGGCCAGAGGAGAGGAGGCGCGCGGACGCGACGAGACGCGACGCGGTGTGCTTGCGCGCTCGCGTGTACGTACGTCTGCGTGTGCCCTGAAACGACGAAGGCACGTGTATGGGCGAGCCTGGCCACGGGTTGGGTAGGTAGTCGAGGTCTTGGATCGATCGGCCATTCGTATGGTAATGTAAGCAACTACCGGACCGAGCTGCTTGCCAGACCCGAAGACCCTGTCCGCTAACCAGCGTTGGTGCTGCAATGTCGAAGAGGGAAAGGGAGGCAATCCGGGACTCCTGTGCTCGTTGTCCGCGCGGTGGGGAGAAGCGGAGCAGGGCGTAACGCGCGATCGGAGGAGAGAAGAGAAGAGAAGAGAAGAGAAGAGAAGAGAAGAGAAGAGGAGGGAGGTGATGCGAGGTTGGACGATATCTACGGTTCGTCGATTGCCAGCAACAGGGATACCAATGAGAGGAAGTCGGGAAACGAAACGATATGATCTATAGCGGTAGCATGTCGGGATGATTTTGGCTCGGGAGCGGGATAAATCGGATCCGGCGACACGCGTTCCGCTTAAACGTTCCGTACGAGAGATCGCCAAGAGCGTAGAACCGCCGTGTTACGTGTCCTTCGTTGCCACGCTTGCCCCGCTTTACGCTTTTCGCGCAATAACGTTCATCGATCCGACGCGTATCGTAACTCGAGATTCTCGCGTTTACGACTGCCGAGTTTTACTTATGACGTGCAAGACGTTGCGAGCGATTCGGCGCGGCGCCGAGGACGCGTTGGTCGCTAGAAACCCTCGTAGCAATATCTCGCGTAGTACGTCGCAAAGTAGGCGAGCGAGCTGTATGGAGTCTTGAAACGCGATCATTGGAAGCGAACTGTGTGGGAAAGCAACCGACACTGGAACGAAGTTATCGCGGCAAAGTGCACGGTAACGCAGTTATCCTTTACAAAGCGCCCCATCTCCTGTCCCCATTCTCGATCGACCGTTGTTCTCTCTTTCGGAAGCTGGCCTGTAACGACCACGCTTCTCTCCGATCCGATAGTTCTCGCGGATACCGACGATTGATCGGACACCCAACAATGGATCCCCCTTTCTTCCAGGCCATCCTGCCTCGCAAAATATTTACAAACTCTTCTCCTCTGTCCCTTGTGGCTCATGCTCCTCCTCCTCCTTTCTTCTTCCGTTTCTTTTCTTTCTCTCTCTCTCTCTCTCTGCCTCTCTCTCTCTCTCTCCCTCCCTGCCTGCTTCTTCTCGCTGCTCTCGATCGAAGCTACGTGGACGAAGCAGCTCGCACAAAGCGTGACAAGCGCGAAAGTGAAACTCGAAAAGTATCGAAAAGTGGAACGGAGGAGGACTCGTATACGGTAGCTCGTGCGCGACCAACACGCTCGCTGTTTCGCTCGACCGTTCGACCTCTCAACCTTTCAACCTTCCTGGCTTTCGGTCTTCGCGGTTAATGAAAGATTCATGATCGCGGCGGCCTCTTAATTTAACTTTCCGATTCGTGGCCCTAAAACATTCTCGCGTGCCGAAAAACCACCATCGACCCGCTCGCTTCCTGCCCCCACTAAATCACTATTATTTTTCGAGTAGGTTAAAAATTCGTCCGATGAACGGCCGAGATTAGAAAATCTGGTAATTAACCTCCTGCCGGGGATGGACGAGGACGCGAAAAGTAACTCGCGTATTTCTCTGACCTCCGACTAACCGAAAACTTTGTCACTCGGAAAGTTTGCCTCGCTATCAAGATCCGCGAACCGGTTACCGGTACATTAATTACGTTCGTTCGTACAGAACCGGTCATTCTTAATCGCCGCCACTGCCGCAAGATCTCTACGAGTAGTTTAGAATTTCCGCCGTTCTTGCTAAATCATCGGACGTCGGATTTCACGCGATCCTCCGGACGAAACCGAAAGATCGGGGATGGAGCGGCGAAAGAGGACGAACTCGAGGTCGAGAATTTTGAGGAACAATCTCTACCAATTTCGCGGGCAAATCTGATTACACGCCGCTTCGCCCGCTTGTAAACTGGATACGTAAAATTAATTATCGCGCCGTTGCGAAGGCGTTACCCTCCATAGGTAGAGCGAAGAGGGTCGCTACCGCGAGAACAAGGACAGCCACGTCGCAGATGGGGAGGATTCCGTCAAGGACGGTGGCGAGGAAGGTGGCACTACGACGAGCGACAAGTCGGCTGAAATGGCTGGAAATTATACTTGTTGGCTTTGTGGCAACCGAACCACTCACTGACTCGCTCACTGACTCACTGACTCACTGACTGACTGGTTGGTTGGTTGGTTGGTTGGTTGGTTGGTTGGTTGGTCGCGAGAGATCTACCTACGTCGGCGTGTCAATTACGATGCCAGGGACGAGCGAATTTTACCGTTGGTTTTAGACTAACTAACTTATGGCATATAGAACGCAAACGCGTAGGACAGGCGTACGGCGGAAAATTGCTAGTGTAAGCTTGTGCCGAGTCGTACGGGTCGGTCTGTAGTCTCTTTTCTTCCGGCAGGAATCAGAGAATCGTTTCAGATTCGCGTCGTTCTTCGTTTCCTCGTTTAACAATTTATCCATCCGTACGCCCTTCGTTCTCGTTCCGCTGGAAAAGATAAAATCGTCTCGCCGCACGATACATCCAATTATCGCCGTCTCAGCAGCGAATAATCCGTGGAAATTCTGAAAATTCGGAAGACACACTGTCAGTCCGTATTAAACTCGTAGATTGATTTCACTTGGTTGCCTGAAAGTATTTGAACGGCGGATAATAGTACGAAAAAGCAACTCAATTTACCGAAGCAATTTGCAAATCTGAACGCTGTTTAATAGACTACGAAACACACACACACGAGGATAAAAAATAATCGTTTTATTTCCCCTTATTTTTATCATTCTCAATCTCTTTCCTATCGAGTTTCCTGCTTGCAATTTTATAAATCTCCGATAGTAACACCTCCGTTGTTTTAAACTATCTAGTCGGAAAAACCGCGTCGCTCATGGGATAACCGAATACGTCGTTTCTTTGTTCTTTATCCATTTAACGTGTATTTGGCTGTCCGAAGAGTGTCTTTCCTTCGCAGACACGTGTTTTACAACGACGCATCTTTGTACAAACGTGAAACCTAATCTGTCGAACGTTGCGATCCTCATTTTGATAGAACAAAATGGATCGCACGTAATTCGATAAAACAATATAAAAGAGAAAAACCTTGTGCGCCTGTTATTTCCTCTTGAAACGAAAGAAAACTTTTCGCACGATCTAACGCTATGCTAACCGATGTGCGGTCATTGGTAGAGCGAGAAAACGAACGAAAACTATCAGAAATTTCATTTACGGTACTACGTACGCCGGCGGTCATGTTTACTCGGCTATTTGAAACTAGTAGATCGACGTCCCTTTCGAATTTCGATCGCGCAACCAGCCTGATTCTCTCCACGCTACTCTGTGCGATAACCCCTTTGTAAAGCGCGGTTCGTTCGTACACAGAAAAACCGATATGCATCTTGTTCCCTGGCAGATAGGTGTATTTATCGTGATGTTACCGGCTGGTTGTTGGATGAAACGCGGGCGCGTCCGTCGACGGACGAGGTAAATCGCGTTTGCCGGAACAATCCGAAGGAACGCGCGAGAACGAATGATTTTCGCTGGTGATTTTCCACGGGACGATGATCGGGAAAAGTCGAAGGCGGCGCAGAAAGAGAGGGAGAAAGAGAGGGAGATGGAGCAAGTGGAAGTGGAAGTGGAAGGGGAAGAAATCAGGTGTTGGAAGCATAAATTGCTGGATTTTCAGATTCATCGAACCGATCGAAGTAGTAAACACAGTTTATGGACAGCCGTTATTCAAGCGGCCAATATAACGCGCCGTAGCTCGTCTCTGGGATATAATCTAAAATTCGTTCGTGGCACAATTTCAACATCGGACCGCGATCGATATTAAAGTCCATTAAACCGGTAACCCGCGCTAACGGGTTTCAGTCGCCGTGTCTGACCCGTACGCGGGTTGTTCCACTCGACGGCCCCCGCTCGAGCGCAGGTATTAAGTAGTAATCTCCAGGCATGATCGGACTGCGTTCTGCCGTCCGATAAAACCGACTGGAAAAAACGATCTAACGGTGTGGAGAGTTCCCGCTACTTTCCTCTATTACCGTTTCCCTATCGACGAAATTTAATACATTTATAGGAACGGACGAACGCCGTGGATATTGCGCGTATTTTCATTGAGTCGGCGGCACGGCGCCGGCAAATTAACCGAGACAATTTCGATGCTCCTTCGATCGGCAAAAAAAGAAAAAAGAAAAGAACACGAAAAAGGAAGAAAGTGGGTGGGAAACGGGAACGAGTTCCGGTAGAATCGTCGCGAATCGACGCAATTCCCGTTGGTCTTTGGGCGTGTTCTAGAATCGAAGCTGCAACGAGCAACTGGAAAAGCAAAAAAAAAAAGGCTTGCTTCTTATCGAAAACGAGACGGCAGCGACGTAAATTTTGAAACGTTCGTGGCACTGCCAGAAAAGACGAGGATCGGTAACGCTTTTCGATCCTCGCATCTGGACAAGGTTGGCGCAGTTTTAGCGGATTGTCGGGCAAGCAAAAGCATCGAGTAGTAATTTCCAGGCATGAACGAAGGCAAGTTGGAGCACTCGGTGCGCGGGTTAGAGGAAAGCGCAAAAAGCGAATTAAAAGAGAGGGGTTGCCGTGGCCAGTGGTTCCGCCAATCACTTTAAAAGGATCGCCGTTTCACACGGCCACGTAACGATCGTTACGGCCGTTAAAACGGAATCGACGGCGATTCGCTTTTAGCCCCGTTACTCGTCCAACTTGCTCGCCGAACGGTGACAGTGAATAATTCGCCGTTTCCTATCGACTCGTTTCGCGTTTGGAAGACGCGACCGATAATAAAACGCGCGGCTCGGGTCGCGATTCGTTCTTAGATAGATCGAAAGAAGGTGGAAAAGACGATAAAGAACACGTGAAAGCAAAGGCACGCGAGAAGAAAGAAAGAAAGAATATCGATCGCCGCGAACGCTGCGCGCCGCGGTGCGAATCGATCGCGAATCATCGGCTGCTTTGCTTTTAACGAAGAAACAAATCATTCTACGAGCCTGAATTTTTCCATTGTCGGCGTTGTCGGGATGAGACCGCGCGCGATGCCCTTTTCACGGTCTTTCGGTTCGCTCCACTTTTTCTACCACCTTTTTTCCCCGCTCTGTCCCTCTCTCTCTCTTTCTCTCTTTCTCTCTTTCTCTCCCTCTTCTTCTCTCTATCGTGGCTCCTCCTCCTCCTCCTCCTCCTCCACCTCCTGCCACCATCGTCCTTACAGCGGCACAAAAGCCTTCGAAAAATATGTCAGGTCGAACAAAACGAGGCAGTAGCGGCGAGAGGAGCCAGACTCCGCGGCAGCAACGAGAACGACCAGCAGCCGTAAAGGGCCGGAGAAAGAGAGGAACGATGGCTCGAGGTCGCAGGACGATGAAAAGAAAGATGGAACCCTCCACCGGCCATTTTCTACGACCCGTGAGGACGGACGTCCGGGTGTAGGAAGTACAAATAAACATCCTTTTCCCTTCGTACCGACTACAACCGCCGTGAAGTAGTTTCGGCGTTACTCGTTTTCTTCCAGCTTTCACGACTGGTTGCCCACAACCTGCAGGCTTATGTTCTTCCCTTTCAACCTCTTTCCCCCTTTCACGGCTCCTTCTTCTATCTCGTAAATCGTTTCCTTTCTTTCTCTCCGGCCGTGTCTTTTATAGCGTCTTCGTTCTCCTCTTCGTTCGTCTCGATACGTCGAGTCCACATCGCCGGCTCGTTAACGATACTCGCGTTCCAGGGATCCGCCGATTCTTCTATCGGATCGAGAACGAAATTACAGGGTACGTCGTCGTCGCGCTCCTTCTCCCTCTGTCGTTGTCCGTCACTGTCCATGAGAACACGGTGGACGATCCTTGGTGAATTTCAACCGCCCGATGTGTTTCCTCTGGCGAGCTATATTTTTTTTCCCCTTTTTACTTTTTTTTTCCTTGTTTTCGTTTTTTTCCCCCCTTTTTCACGAAAACTGAACGCGCCGCGCTGGAAAACAGAATCGATACAGCGTGTAAAAACAACGCAAAAATGTCAGGTGACGCGAGTCCCGGCAAACAAGGTCGCCCTCGTCCCTGTAAAATAGCCTGCTCGATACACGGCCGTGCTTTAATTCGCGGAGAGTTTTCTCTAAGCTTTACAGCCGCGAGAAAGCAGCGACAGCACGATTTTCATGAATAATAAAAAGGACCGAGTGCTCGAGAGCTGGCTCTCGTCGCTGGCCTCCGTCCCCGCCTCCTCGCCACGATCTATCTATCGTTTCTCTCAGAGGGAACAATGTTTTTTCATTCTCCTCAAAATATGCTAGCCTCAGGCTTTCCACGTAGCTCCGTCTCTCCGTAGCAGGATTCTTGGTAACCGAGACATCGATGCGATTCCGCCAAGCACCGGACGACCGAGCGACTTTTCCACGCCGCGGCAACTCGCTGCCCCCTTACCCTGCAGGTGCGCGCGACCAGGGAAGTAACGTTAATTTCTCTTTCGAGATCGCGGCCAACGCTAGAAAGACGAAGAATCTTTCGCCCATCGACCAGCAGCTCCTCGTCGCAAGTTCCCGACTTCGTTAATAGTTTTTCGATCATCGATTCGAAGATTAAGGGTTCGTTAAAGCGCCTTGGAAACGCGTTCCCCGTGGTTACCGGGACTCGTCCCACTTTCTCCAATCCCACGAAAGCCACCGCAACGTCCACCGTCCAACTATCGCTTCATAACCTTCGAAAGTCTCGAACGAACGAGCTTATTACGCTGGGAGCTTAACGAGCTCTGATTGACCGTAGCACGAAAGACGTCTCGTTCTTTCCGCGCGTAATACCTTGCCTCGGCTTCAGCCTTTCGCGAACCGTTTAACGTCCCGGCAGACTACCCCGTTTTTCCATTTTCCCCCAGCGATTTCTCTGCCTTCGTCTTCCCGCTAGTTTCTTTCGTCTGGTAATTCGAAATCGTTGGTCGATTCGGGCCAGCGGCTATAGATTCGAGAGGGACGATCGAGCAACGGAAACGAAAGAGATTCGATCGAGTTTCGGGCTTAACGAAGTCTGTTTAGTCGGTTCCTTCCTTCCCTTTGCCGTTCATCCCCATCCACCACGCGCGCCCACACACACACACACACACGCACACACACACAGTGTTTTCCGGTTTAATGCAATAAAGCTGGCTGGCGAATGTTTTAAGGTATTCAGCGCGTCCATTTTCTCCGCGCGCTTGCCACGTTTTCTCCAGCCGGATACTTTTTTTCCGCCGACTGCCTTTTTCCGCGCTTTCTCCCGCTCTCGCGCCGCTCCCTTGGCCTCCCATTCACTGACGCGTCTCAGACATTAGCTGGCATTCTCTGGCACATCCCCTTCTTTCGCCTTCTCATCCCTCTTTTCCTTTCCTCGCCGGCAAGCCGAAGCCCTGAGCAAGCTTTTGTTGAGCTTTTGATGGAGAGATTCCGCGCTTTGCCACGCTTGTCTGGAGCTTCCTTCTTCCTATACCTTTTTCCTTCCTCATCGCGGCACCACCGGCGACGCTCTGGCCCCAATTTCTCTCGATCGAAAGCCTCGCTACGAGCCGTTCGACAACTTCTGCCGTATTAAAAGCAAAGAAATACGTTTGCCAACAGCTATTACTCGCGGAACGCGCAATAACGAAACGCGGTGTACCGTACGCGTTCTTCTTTCTCTTTCGTTCGACGAAATAACCCGGAGAAATGGGCTTTTGCGAAAGTCGTTTCGTACGATGCTTTCGATTTAAGACATTTTCATGCGAAGCAATACGAGAGCAAACGTATCTCCGTGTCCACCGTGCGTTGATCGATCGCAGTCAAATTCTTTCGTTCGTCGATACTCCTCAGCGACGAGACGAAGACGCGGTATCCAAGCGGAGAACCGTTTCAACCTCTAAATACCGCAACTTGGATAACTTCGAATATCGCGCGTACGTTTTTGCGTATTTAAATTTCTGCCTCGCTTTCGCCGTCTCGCGAAACGAAGGAAATAGAAAGTACGAAGCGAGGAACTTTCGGTCTTCGTTGGAAGCTGCGCGAGAGTCGCGCGAAATCTCTTCTTCGACGCCGGGGCCGTTATTCGCCAGCAGTCTCAACCGTACGGTATTCACGCGGTAAAATTTTTGTTTCCGCTAAATGAAACGCTAAAAACCGTCGAATGTCCGGGTCGTTGGCGAAAAGAAGGGAAAGAAAAATAAAACCATTGCTGGAAGCTGGCTTCTTATGAATTACTTAAGAATACGAGCACGCCGCTGAATCGACGTATTTACGGCCGCTGCCTCCTTCCGGCAAGCCCTTCTTCTCAAAGCCCCGAGGAAAATGCTTTCGCGTGGTTTCCCAAACCGGCTACCTTCTTTCTTTTTTTTTTTTTTTTTCGACGCGCCGCACGAAAACTTTCAGCAGGGCGACTTTCGCGGCCGGCATAGTAACGACCGCAAGCTTTCTCTGCCTGGTATTTGTTAAATTTCGCGCGATCGTAGCGATTTCGCGCGGCAATAAGGGAAAATTTCGTCTAGCGCTTAATCCTTTAACGCGTAATTTTCTTCGACTCGGAAGGTCAACGATCGTGAGTTTTCTCTTTTACTAAAATTCGTTCTCGGATACGCGATATATCTTTCCGCAATTCGAAAGATCCGATCCGAAGATTAAACTGGCGTCGTGGCAGTTTCTCCGCTTTTTACATAAAACGAGAGATTATGCTGTGGGAAGATTCTCGCGTCTGCAGCAGAAATGAAAAAAGAGAAGAAGAGAGAGAGGGAGAAAGACGACCGACAGGAACGAAATCGCAGGGGAAAATCCAAAGAATCGACTGACGATGGTGACGACGTGCACG
Source organism: Bombus vancouverensis nearcticus (assembly GCF_051014615.1). Lineage (NCBI taxonomy): Eukaryota > Metazoa > Arthropoda > Insecta > Hymenoptera > Apidae > Bombus > Bombus vancouverensis. The sequence continues at coordinate 12,469,908 of NC_134922.1, read as the reverse complement.
CGAACCTGGCAACCCGTTCTCTCTTGCTCTCGTTTCGACCCTCTTCGGCTATTCCTCGTGTTCCACTCTGCTGGCTATTCGAGGTTAATCCAACGAGAAATACCGGATGTCCATTAGCCAGCGAGTCCGTTTCACGATCGCCGAAACCGCTCTGCCGTGCCGGTTGTCTACGCGTTCATCGGCACGCACGATCCCGCTTGCTTCGCCGTTTCAACGAGCCGCAATTTTCCCGTAAACCTCGATGCGAGTAACCCGCTTGGCATTTTCTCTAATGCGCCGGATTAATTAGCTAATGGGCCGTCGAATATTTGCAATCGAACCCTCCATATTTACACTTATTTCGCAAACGCGTAGCATTCGTGCGCCGATTTTCGATGGCGTTGCGCTTTCCATTATAATCGCGATACGATTTTTGAGTAAAAGTGGAATATGCACGGCGCGCATCGTTGTCCGTCAGGGGAACGCGAGCCGAAAAGCGATATCGATTTGGCAAAGTAGGATGATTTCGCGATTAAGCCGGATCGGTCGATCCTCGGTCGTATCGGTATCGGACGAGCGAGCTAAGTATCGTTCGATCGGCAACCTGTCCGCAATAGCGGCGTGCGACCGTCGCTATCGGTTATCTGGTAATTGATTCGGACGGTGCATCGAGCGTATATCAACCGCATGTAGCGATGATTTAGCGGCTTCTCCGAGTCGCTAGATTTCCTATTCACCGACCGAAAATTGGACGTTCGAGTACGACAGTCGGAACGTTATCTGCTTTCTACCGCTACTCTGCTGTTGCTACTGCTATTGTTTTAAACGCTCGCCCCTCTCGATGAAATTATTGCGAGCAAATGCACGATCGTGTCCTCTTGGCGTTTCGGCGAAACCGGCACGCCCGGAGCTACACGATGGAAATTTAGTCGCAGCACTGGGCTCGTTGCAAACAATCGAGAAATCGATCGAAGGAAAACAAGCGATCCTATGAAAACATCGAGCTATCGTGGAATTCCCTAATTGCCAGGTCGCGAGAGGGAGATCGTCAACACCGTTTTTTCCCTCGCGCATAATCGAACTTTTTATTCGCGTCTCTTCCATTAAATTGCCGAATATCAACGTACGAGGTTTTGCACTTTAATCACCGATGTTCCCTTCTCTGTCCCTCCATTTACCTTGCCATCGATAACGCGAATTCGCCGTCACTTTCCCTTTTCGCTCGGAAAATGTACTTCCGAAATCCAGCCTATCTTCGCAACCAACGCAACTGCCGCGTTCCCAATTGGCTGCGCGAACCATCCGTGCGCGAATCTGCGTCCTCTGACCGGCTCTCTGTCTCTCCGCCAGACGCATTTGTACACGACTCGGGGTCCTGGATCACGAACCATGGATCATGAGCCATAGATCATGGCCCGTGGAGCGTGGATCGCGTGAATCCTACGAAACCTGTACCGTATATCCGGCCGGCGATATGTTTGACGAACGATGCTGCTCGATGCAGCGACCGATTCTCTTTGAGAAAATCATGGAAATTTAATCGTGAGCCGGCTGAACGTTCTCCGTGTCCGATCTCCTCCTGTTTCGAGCGGCTGCGCGTAAAAAAGTCGAAGCAACGCCGGGCCTGGCTGTACACGCGCGCGGAAAGGAGACGTCGAAACGCAAATACGAGCGTTACCAACTCCTCGTTTGTTTGCAAATCGTTATGCGGCCACCGTTCGGCGCCATTTTCGTGGTATTCTCGGCGGATTTTCGCGCAGCCTGAGAAATCCAGCTTTCGCATGGAAGAGAAGGGCTTTGAAAGGCAGTTTTCCGGCCACCGGAAACGTGAAATACAACGATGCGTTATAAAATGACCGATACAACGCGATCGCTTCCGCGAAGAATTATTGTACCGTGTATTCGCTGGATGAACACGCGCCCGGAAATCCGGCCACGTCGGTACGCGTTTTCGCGAAAGGTATACGTCACGTGGGAAACCGTAGAAGCGGTATAGGCAAGCGGGGAAAAATCTCCAGATTCCCCTCGTCGTTTCCTTCTTCCACCCACGCTGTTGCGGATTAAACGCACGAGGCATTTATCGGTGACCCTCCCTCCGGTTTTCCTCTGACGTATTTCGATTCCTTTGAAACTCGTCTGGGGATCCATCTCTGAAAGGAAGCCGCCGGTAAACTCGTGTGTCGTTCGCGTCGTTCGCGTGGTTCACTCGCTTCGAGGAATAGAAAGGCAACCGACGTCGCCTTATTCCGTTCGTCGCAGCTTTTATTTTTGTTTCGCGAAAGTATGCCGATGGCTAGGAATGCAACGTAACGCGAACCATAGCCGTTTCATTTAAACCGATTGCTCTTTGGCATAATACACCCTCGTCCTACTCCGATGAAACTACTGCAACTCTCTGAGAGGGTGTGTGTGTGTGTGTGTGTGTGTGTGTGTGTGTGATGTGTAGGGACCTCCTCGAAGCCTCGGCGAAATAATTGATCGATGGAAATGCTTCGTACGGAAATACCCGCGTCCCTGAAAAGCGGCCACGATTGAAATGGAAAAACATTGGTAAACTTTGAGTTTCCGATCAGTCAGCGTTCGTTCTCTTTTATCCGCCCCTTCCCTTCCTCTTCTTCCTCCTGCATACTCTCGCCCTTTCTCTCTCTCTCTCTCTCTCCCTCTCCTTTTCCGCTTCAATAGCAATTCTCCGCCGATAAATTTCCCCGCGCGCACTTTATATTCACGATATTGTAATCGGCTGAATAAATTCAAGCTCTGCCATAAATCGTTCCATCAAACATGCATAAAGGTGTACCGCTTTCGATTAATTGATAAGAACGAGGTAAGAGCGCTATCGACGGTCGGTGGAACGAAACGAAATGCTTCGGTAGGCTCGTGGCCCTTTCTTTTCTCCTTGTTACCGTTCAGACGTTCCACTTCTGGTTTCTTCGTCTGCCACAACGGTACCCATCACCCTCTACCACCTACCGTTTCTCTCTCATCCTTTTTTCTCTTTGGTTAATGACCCACCTGCCCCGGCGAATACCAGAGCCACGGTTTCGTTTCTTCCGGACCAGCGTAATGCGAGCAGAATTAATTACAAGATCAAAAGACGATTTAGGCTGGCTTTCTCCCAACGTCGCTGCTCTCCGCCTTCCGTCTCGTCTCGAACGCGAGACGAGTTTGGTCTTTAGAGCCTAATCCCCTAGAGCCGCTACTCGAAACCAAGCCACTTGATGCAAGGCCTCGTTAAGACGAGGTGGCACGAATCGTTCTTGAGGGGATAGCTTGAATATTACGAGACCTTCCCCATACGGTATCGCACCACCTGCTGCTGCTGCTGCTGCTGCTGCTGCTGCTGCTGCTGCTGGCATGGTGACGTTATTCTAACTCCTAGCGTCTCGCATTAACCTCGTTTCGCGGCTTGCGAAGACGCGCTGTCGATCAGATCCGATCGCGCGACCCTTTCTCGCGACGTTTCCAAATGGAGCTGGCACGCGATACGACGCGACGCCATGCCACGCCACCTGACTGAACGCGCGTAGTCTGCGTTCGAATCTTCACTTTCTCGCTTTCTCTTTATACCCGTTCCCCGTTATACCCGTTTTCTGGCCACTCGTGCGAGATTCGCGGAAAAAATTCCATCGGTCTGTACTCGTTAATTAAAACTCCGATGAAGTTAGAACATTCTAGAAAGCTTTAACGAGGGATCGAAGTCGCGAGTTTAATCATTTTCTACGGCTACAACAAAAATTGAACTCGCTGCTTGATATAGGTTCCGTCGTACGTAAACTCGAGCAAAGTGGAAGAAGAAGAAGAAGAAGAAGAAGAAGAAGAAGAAATTTGTGCGGCGCGCGAAACGAAGCAATTTTTCTTCCGATCTTCTGTAATATAACTTTAATTTCTCGATTTCCCGATTCTGTTTCTCTCATTTTTCCCCTTTGAACGCTAGGAATTTGAAGAAAAACTTATCCCGCGGGAGTTAGCCCGGCCAAGTTCACAAAGTCCGCCAAAGGGAAACACTTCTTACGCGCATAGCATCATCGACCGGTAGTAGTACATCGTCTCGAGCTTTCTACTTGTCCTCCTATCGAATTTAATTTTCCAATTTCACCAAACGTATTCTCGTCCACTTCCGTTTTCCAGCGATTTACGTGTTCGTCGCTGGGTCGAGGTACCTCTCTTTCCGCAAACGCAGCCAATTTCCCATAGATCGATTTCTCTCGAAATGACGTAAGGCGGTCCTCTGTACACGTACACGTGCTATTCGTCTTCTACCAAACGTACGTACACACACACGCGCCTACATTTACATATGCATATACAGGGTGACCCGTATAACCTGGCGTAATACTAACATCGGCCAGAGAGCGATTCCACGTGCAGAGATAAATGCGCTGCGTGGAATAACATTTTCCAGTCGAAGAATCAAGTTTTCCAATTTCTCGACTCGGCCGATTACCGATTACCGATTAACACGACTATAGAGACACTCGGCAGCGGATCGTTCCACGTGCGAAAGTACGCGAAAAATTATGAAATGCAATTTTTCCGTTTCGGATCTCGCTTTCAAGAAAATACAGCTTAAGCGCGTTTGGATAAGGCTACAAGTTTAATTTCATCGGAAACGAACGGTTCCGCGAGAAAATGTTATTCTACGTTTCTCGCTTAATTTCCCACGTAGAATCGCTTCTCGAATTGACAGCAGGCTACGTTGTACGAGACACCTTGTACATCGAGGACGGAAGCGTGGCCGTGCAGCTGCGTCACCGCGTGCGATTGAATTATGAAAGCTCGCTTGCACGGGACTTTTACGGCGGATTTTGACCAGTGTAGTTTATTGGCCCGTTCCTTATTGAGCTTCCGTTTCGCGCTGCCCCGACAGCAACGTATTAATTCCTGTTTCCGCCTCGTCAGCCGATCGCAAATTTTCCATCGACCGATGACACGATCGTCGTGCAAAAGCTTTTAAAGCCGGATCCAGGCCGGAACGACCGCGACGGAAATCTCGTAACCGGGGGAACGTTCCCCTCTGAAAAATGCCAGTTTAATTCCTTCCGCCAGAGTACGTAGCCGTCTCTGGTAAAGAAGAACCATTGGGCAAAAAAGCAAGGCTCGCGTACCGCGATGCGCCACTGTTTCGTCCAGCGTAATTACCATTACCACCGCGTGCCATCCATTCCGTTTGCCCTCGTACAAAGAAACGTCCGTTTTACCGTCTGCGAACTGTTCTTTCGAGCATATTCGTTAGACTTATAGCTCCTGACCGGTGAATTAAGATCGGGCGGAAAATGTTGTTTCCGAACATCTTACGAATTAACGAATTACGCGAGCATTGCAAAATGAGAAAAATTACAAAACGCAAGTCTATACGTAATACGTAGCCCACGACTTTCTAACTCGTCGATTTACATTCGTTGTTCCTTTCGTTCCATATCGTTCGCGATTCGTAGCGATAATTGCCGAGAGGTTCGTACGCGTTTCATCCTTGCAAGCTGAAAATTGTACAATTGGACGCGTAGTTCGTACATTTTCCAGACGTTCTCTCGACGAACGTGGTTGTCCTCGTCGTCGCTGGTGCTCGCTCTTGCCAATATAGAATCCCAGCGTTGTTTCCGATTGAAAGTTTTCAAGTGTTTCGGAACAGTCGAGTGGTCCGGGGCGGCCGTTCGCGTCTCCATAGGGAACGAAAGTTGAAATCCGGCGGGTCGTCGCGTCGGCGGGTAGGAGAGAAAGCAAAGAGAAGAAGAAGGAAAAGGAACGAAAAGAAAAGGAGTTCTACGGAAAGGAAATTGGCAGAATGACTCGGACCTTCCCCTGCTTCTTTTTCGGTCGGTAGCGAACGCTAACACAGCCTTTGCTTTCTCTCTCTCTGTCTCTCTCTCTCTCTCTGTCTCTCTCTCTTTCTCTGCTTCTTTCCAGCTTCTGACAGAGAAGATTGCGATTTAGGGAAGTGCGTGGTTGTCACCGAATGGCGTGTTCGCCCGAAAAGCTGGCGGAAAGATTTTCATCGCGCGGAAACACGCTGGAGAACGTCGCGAAACCAACGAACGGTACACGCCAGGTTGTCGACTTTCGCCTCGATAAGCTGCTCGGGGATAAGCTCCCAAGATACCGCATAAACCTATCTTGCTTCCCGGCAAAGTTATCCTGAATATTTTACTCGTGAAATATCTGCGCTTCGAACGAGCCAACTTTCGAATATAGGAAACCCGACTCTTAATCGATTTCGACGCGGGCAAATTTTCTGATCGGCCTGGCCGCTACATTCATTCTCGCCGTACCATCGCATCGTCTCGAATTTTTCCTCTCCAGTCTCGGTCCTGCCAGTCACGTTCCCCCATCAAAATGTAGATGCGGCGAACTGGACCACCGAGTGGGTATTATTTTTTCGCTCGATCCTAAGCGTTATTTATGCGCGCTGCTCTTCGACCGATTTTTAAATTCCCCGGGGAGCCTGTAGCACGCGCGGCCGCTCGTTATTATTTCCGTACCACGTCGGAAGGGATTTGCACAGGGAACCGAAGGTTCGTCTCTCATCGCGAAACGTGATTCGTTCACGACCGGACACGACCGAGCTTTCAGAACGGCCGTCTAATCGACGAAATTTATCGCTTATATCGGTTCGGTGTATTGTTAGAATTTAGTTGGCGATTTAGAAGGCCGGAACGATCCGCAAGAGCTGGTCGTTCTTCCAATGGCGAAATCGCGTTTCCTTCTCTTAGAGTCTGCAACAAATTTCCAACAAATATGTTACGCTTGCTGAAAACGGCTAAATCAACGCTCACCTGTTGCTGATTAATCTGTTATAACACCAATAAGATAACGATTCGTGTCGATATAATCGATGAGAACGATAAAACAAAGTGCGCTCTAAATTGATTCTCCCATTTCCCCGCGCTCGTCTCTTTTCCACTGGCTTCTTTCGCCCGGTGCTTTATTCTTCCTCCATATCCTAGGAAATCCATCGCTTTGTCGTTATCTAAAGCGACTTCGCGTAAACGGATGGAGCCGGCAGATCGGTCTTCCGACGATCCCTCGGACGTCGTGGAAACTTGTTCCTCTTCTTTTCGCTTCGATGCGAGAATTTCCATACTCTGCAATTTCTTCGCTATAGATGCAGCGAGGCAAAGAAGAATCTAGGAGAAGAGGAGGAAGGGGGAGGAGGAAAGAAGCAGTGAGAGTTTTTCTTCTCGGGTTTTGATCGAAAACTCGGTAAACCGAGCGACGACGCGGCTGTATTATTTTTGCGTTGAGACGGCAAGAGGATGAAGAACTCGGCAAAAACGGGCAATCCGAGAATCGACGGAGACAACGGCGTTAGCGAGAAGGTTCTCGTTACGAGGATAACGTGGAACGATGGCGGCGGTCATATCGTCGGCGATCGTTCACGTTGTTGTTAGCAACAGATGGTTTTAAAAAGAGACAGAACGATCATCTTCGAAAAGAAGGATCGCGAGTCAGAAATTTTGAAAAAGGTATTTTCGTTTAAGCGGAAGACACGCGGTAGAGATCGTTAAATATAACGGAAATTTGTCGACAAATAAAGTAGCTAAAAGATACTAAGTTTTAACGTTACCGCAACGTCAGTTTCAGTATTCTCGTTACGAATAACGATTATAAACGATCGAAATTGTTTTTGATTACTTGTGACCGGTATGGATGCCGGAATTCTTTTTTTTTTTTTTAAGTACCAATAATCGTTATCGATGACGGGACCCTTTGTTTTTGGTTATCGATAACCGTTGTACATCGCAGAATTTTTTTTTTTTTTTTTATTATCAGTAACCATCATCGACGACATTTTTTTTCTGCTTATCAAAAAACTATTGGGTCGGTAACTGAGCGATCGCTGATTTCGTCAATACCACCTAATGACAAATTCCGCGATCACTTAGTCGCCAATCCAATATCGTCGACGATGAAATTGATTTTCGGTTAGCGATAGAAATTATCGACGAGGAAATTCTTTTCTCTTCCCTTCTTGCTTTTCACTCGATTCTCACTGACATTACCGATTACGAGCATCTAGAGGATGGTACGGTGGCGCGTAAAACCGTATTTCAACATCGTCGTTAGCACTGTAACGAGATGAGACTATGATGACTCTGTGCGAGATAAGGAAGAAACGGACGCGAGAAGGGAGAGAAGGAAAGGAAGCAACGAGACTCTTTCGTCGAGCGACGCGGTTGTATTTTTTTGCCACGGGATCGGAAACAGCTGGTTACGGAGGACTCGGCAAGAAGGGGCGATCCACGAATCGACAGAGGCAATGGCGTTAGCAGGAAGGTTCTCGTTGTCGCGCGGTCCACGGTGGCGGTCGTATTGTCGATGGTAATCGGTGAAAGCGGTGGCGAAGAGAGAGAAATTGTTTGTCACGGACTGGAACGCGAAGGAAAGGGTAACGGAAGAGAATGAGAGGTCGAATCATCGCGGCATACGGACGATTCGAGGGGCGGGAAGGTCTGTGGGCGATTTCTATTGTCGGCCGTGAACACCGCTCACGGTCGCCGATATAATTGGCGCCGCCCTGCCGGATAACTCGAACGATAACGAGGACAAAAGAAACCACGCCGGCGAAGAAAACAATGGACGAAGATCCGCTGAAAGTACCCGAAGAACGAGGAGCGGCGCTCTTCGCCGCTGGATGACACGACAGTCGGCTGAATCTGACAGAATTCAACCGACTTTTCCGGCTTGCTCGCGTCTAAGGTTCGAGTGCACCAACCGAGCAGCGACCTTTCCCGACCCAAGTGCCAACGATTCTCGCGCCTTAATCGCGCTCGTTAACGGAGCCGAGCTACCGAGCGAACCAAGCGAAATTCCTGCTAGCTTTTCTCGGCTCTCGGCGCGTTGTCGCATCCCGTCGCACCGGCCACCTTCGTAATCTTTCAACCACGTTCGCGGAATACATTTCGCGGAAGAACCAAAGCGGACACCGGCCATTCGTTCGACCGAGTCTGCAAGAGATTCGTGCGAACGTAACGAGGTGTCAGGGGCGGAAACCGTAGGGCGAAATCGTCTTTTCACGCCGCGTTTCTTTAAAATTACGCAGAGATTTGTCGCGAACGCTGCCACTCCCTGTATCGACTTTCTCCACGTTGCGTTCATCGCACTTTTAAGGATGGTTTTAAGAATTTGAATATGAGTCAGCTTCCTTTTCCGCGCGACAGAGCTCCAACGCTATTCCGACTGGTCCTTTCTTCGATCTGTATATGCGTCGGTACTGGCGTTGAATTCAAAGCATCTCTCGTTTTTCTTCGTCTCTTTCTTGTTCGTGAACAACGTCGACAAGAATCTCGAGAAAGTACAAAGACGTTACAAAGGCGTGTATGCTGAAGAATCTCGTGGTCTTCGTTTCACCGACACGCGAACGGTCGTACGCGATCCAACAGGTTCTACCGACTTATTACGTATTTACGATAAGAGCAGGCGACTAGATCAAAGTTGGCGAAAGTCGTACCGACGACCGACTGCTGGCTCGAGCTCCGATTGCTCTTTTAATTGACGAGATTATAAAAGAACGATTTACAAAGTACCGTCCCGGGGCCCCGGTCATGGTAATTACAGTTTGATCGCGCCGCTCTTTCCTAACTTTCACCCAGTTCGCGGCAATTGTACTAATAATCCTCGAATCTGAAAACATCCGCTTCTTTGAGTAGGATCTCTTTCGTGCAAAGATGACATACGCGTTCGAAATTAAAATAACAGCTGCGTCACTTTTACAGTAAAATATAGTAAGATATTTTCAATTGCAATAACGTGCAGTTTATCTCCAGGTATGAAATCTATAATACGATGTTATCCGATCCGAGTATTTTCTTTCGCGAAACGTTTGCATATTAATAGCCCGCGGGTGTACATGCATTTATGGGAGATGTAAAATTGTAGAAATGCACGGAACGTTACGTACGTTGTTAATAACGGACGAGAAAAATCTCGTGTTTTCACGATACTACGAAACGAGTGTGACGAGAGAGGAAGAAAAATTACGGGGACAAGACGCGTCAGCTCGTAATCGTCGAAGAGATCTTCTTGCCAAATCGACACGCGGCAACGTCTCGTCTCTGTATCGTCGGTCGTCGAAACGAAATCCACGGAAACGCGGTAAGAACGACGAGAGTACTTTGCGAGTAACACGGTCTGTATAATTATCAGTGAAACGTCGAAGATTGTTGGACTTAATGACGATGTTATTGGAGCCTCGTTCGAAAGTAGAACGGATTTTTAATTAATCCCACGCGACCCAATTATCGGCGGATGTCTAATTTAAAAAATGGGATATAGGAAACGAGAAGGGAAGAGGGTAAAAAGGGGAAGAAAAATTTGTCGAGGAGGTTCGAGACGCGTAAGCCCCATTGAGATGGAACCAGGCCTACGCGAAGTAGTTCGAAACTTCGAGTGCAACATCCTCCAACTTACCTTTAACTACGAGTTCGCTCCAAGGATGAACGCAGTATCGTCGTAATTACGTGAAGAACGAGGCAAATGTGGCTTCTATCGCGTTCACCGCAAAACAAGTCGAATTAATCTCATCTCCGGCTAACGACACGTCAGCCTTCGGCTTCGTTGCTCCTGATTTTCTGGCTCGTCGGCGGAAGAAACGAAAAAACTTGCAACTTCGCCGCCAAATATTGACTTTACAGCGAATTAACTTCTACGAATGTTTCCAGTTTATTCAACGTGTCGAACAACGCGGGATCCGCCGCGTTACCGCTGTTATGATGTGAGAAGAAACAACGACCAGCCATGCTTTTCAAAATTTTATTCTTTACGATCGTTTAAGTATTTATCATTGCTGTTATCGTCATTATCGAGAGAGAGAGAGAGAGAGAGAGAGAGATCGTTATAAATTATCGAAGATGAAAGAACGCGATATGCAGGAATAATTCATAGAACATCACGTGAAACATTCAATGTATTAGTACCTAGTACTGGTTTACAATATCCAATAGGTGAAACAACAGATCTCCACTCTTTTAGTTGTACCGGTAACAAATTTTTATTTTCCCATGTCGTAATGTACCACAAGATACTACCGAAATATCAACAAAATCATCGCACATTTCGAGTTATTGTTGCGGTAAACGAACGACATATCGTAAACAATATTCGATGCTATAACGATTTATTATCCGTAGTTAAAAAGTATTTATGTATTTCTATAACGATGAAAACATAGAAAATAATTAGCGGAATTAAAATGCGGCGAGATATTAAACTACGATTTTATAGTTACATAGTCTACGCTCTTTCTCACATTTTAAATGTGGAATACAAACGCAGATGGTGGAACATAGTTGGCCAACGACGCCCCGCGTTCGTTCATCTTTATCTCTGCATATTTCGAGCAGCCTCCAATCTCGCGTCGTCGTTCTTCTTGTCTCGAGAAACGCGAATAAATCGATCGGCTTTCGCGCTACGTCCAAGAATAGAAATTTCGAGGTATCGACCGACCTGTCCGTTTCTCCTCCTTCTCCCCCTCCCCTTTCCTCCTTCCTCCTCTTCTTCTTCCCTGTAAATCGTTTTACGAACTTTTTCCGGTATATTGAATTCTGATTCTATTCTCGAACACTCGGACACCGGTATATCCGGTCGCATCTACCGGTATCGCTGCACCGTCTTCGAGAAGACGAAACCTCTGTTTCCTGTACTGGGAAATAGAAATGGAAACTGGAATGGGATATCCTCGCAGTTCCAATAGCTTTCCCTAACTTTCGATCCCGCGGGACTGACCGCGGCATACCGGGCGCCACAGATTCTCCTAGAGGCTAGGAAACTGCGTGCACCCGCGTCTGTTCTTGATCGTGTTAAATAAATAGCACTGGGATCGCTGATTTACAATAACGCGAGACCGTTCGATTGTTACAGCCGAGAAATTGCCGAACGGTTTCCCGTTAATATCTCAAGCACCGACGACGAAGGTGGTCGAAATGGGTCATAACGCGGTGCTCCTCTGCACCGCTGTTGGGTCACCGCCTCCGATCATTTCCTGGGTACGGGACATGCTGCCTATCGACACGACCAATCCACGCTACACGGTTTTGGATACCGGTAAGTGAATTCCTTCTTTACGAATGTTCGAATTTGCGCGTTCTCAAGAAAAACCGGAAGCCATTTATCAGCGTGTCTTGTAAGGAGATTCGAAATGCTTGGAATCGCCTCGAATCTGAATTATATACGCGGTGGCGTAATTCGAAGCTCAAAACTTCTGCAAGTCTTGATCAGTCTGGAACGTTGCGTTAACTCGAATTCGCTACTTTCTCCGATACTCTCGAAAAGTAAGGTACTGACGTTCGTCCAAGTACTCCGCGTATCTTAACGCTGACATTTAAGATTTCTTTCGATTTTAGTATCGGGTATATTAATTTAAAAGTAAGTGAATATTTCGAGGGAATTTCAATTTCTCGTTAGCGAACGTGAAACGTGTAGTAAATCTCGTGACGATCCAGGCTATCGAGGAAACCGGTGTGGATACTAGCACGAACTCTAAAGGGGAGCTAAACCTAATGAACAAAGCGAAAGATCGAGTGGAAGAAAAATCTGGATAGCGGATGAATCGAAGATGTTGGGCGGCGATCTACAGGTAACAATAGGGTGAAGCTCGATGGCGCGTGTCATATCTCGTCGAGTGCCAGAGTGCGTAAGTCACTGTCAACTCGCGGTAGCGTTGATCGAGTGGTCACGCGATATGGGAACATCCAGCACATCCATCTCGTTTGCCGAGAGTGCACACCTGCTCTGCACGGCTCTCCTCGCGAAGTACACTTCGTGTCTGTTCGTGCGCCGATCTACATATATCGTTGACGTTTTCGATCAAACTGCCAAAGATCCGACACTTTTTCCTCGATCGAACCGATCGTTCGGTCCGATCGGTCCGCTTCCAGACGAAACAAACAGGCTTTGGTGAAACGCTGTGTCATAAACGTTAAGCGTTACGCGCGAGACATATATATATATATATATTTTTTTTTCATTAAGATTTTATTATTCCTCGAAACGAACGCGCTCGTCGATGCGTGGACAGGCTGGCGATTCTCTATCACAGCCAGTTAAACAGATTTCCATCTTTCAGTCACGCATATACATAGCTACTCGGTGCGATAAAAAAATCTTGAAAAAATCGAGGAGAACGCGGCCGTGATTCGGTCAGCTGCTCGTTACCTACTCGTGACGCGTTCCGCGTATACTCGCGCCTGGCAAGTCGATAACTAATGTCGGTGCATAAACCGACCCATACTACTACGAACGTTCGCTACGCTCTCAACACGATTACTCGTTGAAGCGATCGATCTCTCCCGCGATCATCCACTAATTTTAAGCGTGGATAGGTGGCCCGTAAAAACTTTTAAACGGCGATCGAGACGAGTGGTCTCGGAAATCCTGCGGTTCTCTCGTCCCTTCTCACTGGCCATAAAAAACGGAAACGTAATCGAGTGGCGACTAAAAAATGAAACGTTACGCGCGTGAGCGTTGACGAGAAGCGACTATTCGCGAATATAATTCGCGATAACGGGGGCAAATGAACGCGAGCGGACGAGTGGACGAGCAACTTGTACATACGAAAGTTGTTTAGCTAACGCACGACGTAAACTATTATCATTATTTTTCCATCGCCAGTAGCCATGTGAGACTCGCGCACTCGTATACGCACGTGTATACGTATATATCGGCGTATATATAAAACGTTCACTTTGTTTTTATCGCAATGGCGGTATCATTATCGAACGGCACGTCACGTAATACCGGCGTGCACTCGGCCGACTATCTTTACGACGGCCGGCGCAGTTTGCCGCGACGTGAAAAGTATACATTAGATGCAGGAAAGCTGGCTGCATACACGCTAGTATCGTTCGGCTGTATCGCGCACCCGGATACGTGTACGTGCACGCGTTATGCATATATCTGGCTGGTCGCTGCCTACATCGCTGCCTGCGTTCCGAGAGTACAGGCGCTTGCATAAAATTCCCAACGACCCGGCCACTCGACGATTTTCCATCGCGTCGAATCGGCCAACCCGTCTTCTCGCGATTAACGCGAAATTTATTCGTCTTCGTCGTTTCGAATATCTTCCAAATTCTCCTCTTTTATTCTCCTTTTGTCGTTATTTCTACGGGTTAGCGGAGCTGTATCGTAGCGCACCGTGTCGGTCGCACGTGCGTCGATCTTACGATTCGGGCAATCCGTGACTCGTATGCGTGGCACGTATAAACGGGAATATCGCGTGCGTGCGTGCTCGTCGCGACGCCTCCACCACGGTATCCGTCTGCACCTATGTGGAAACACGTGCTTACAACCCGCACACGGACATCTTAGAATCCTCGCGAGGCGACTTCGCCACGACGGAATTTCTTCGAACGGAAATTCGATCGGATGCGACTGCCGGACTATCTTCTAGCGATCCCGATAGATTACGGACAAGACGCGTGGCAGCTGGAGAGTCTGGAATAGGGAGAGGAAAATTCTGTCTCGAAGGATGATGTCGTTTTCAAAATTGTTAAACAACTGGATACGCGTAAGCACGTGTTAACGCGTAAGACGCAACGCGGTAAGGAAATAGCATGGAAGATGAATGCTTGTTGCAACAAACGGAAGAACTCTCGATACTTTGAGAGAAACTGTACCTGAAGTGTAAATTGGAAGAAAGAGTCGCGCGTATCGTATCCTTGCGAGAATATTCGTTAGAAATGGAGAATCATGCAACGAACGTAGCAAGGTTAGCGCGGAGTACGAGGATACAGAGAGAGAGAGAGAGAGGGAGGGAGAGAGACGAAGTTCTCAGAGTTGTTCTCCGAGTTATCGTTTCGTTGTTCCATCTCTATTTTATCCGAACTTCCTCACAGTTTTATCTGCTTCGTTTTACGTTTAATGAAAGAAGACCTGCTTACACAGGCGAGCATCGGTACAAAGAGGCAAGGGAAGGAAGAAACGACAAGCTCGAAGCGAAAAGCATTCCCCTCTAGTCGCATCAGTCACTCGCTCGCTCGCCCAGTAGCTCCCTTAACGTCATTCGCGTGTCTTCCATCCGCGGCAGCTCCACCCCCGTCAATACCGTTAGAAGCCATCGCCATACGGCACCGTCTCCGCGTATATCCCATAAGATATATGGCTTAATGTATTACAAAAAGTACACGACAAGGGCAATGTACTTACTGTCGCGCGTATCCGTGTATATGTGGCAAGTTGCGCGAAAAGAAAATAGACGGAAGAGGAAGAAGACGGACGCGTGTGGTAGTAGAGCCGAGGAAGAATCGTGGAAAAGACGGATAGAAGGAGCAAGAGGAGACAAAGCGTTGGTCGTGCGTCATGTATGGTAACGTGTTTAACGGTCGTACGTTAGCAGCTACGTAACCGCGTCGAAGGTTTCGTGACATTCAAAAAGTCGGCCATAGAAAAAGCAGCAGCGCGGCCGCCTAGCGCGTCTCGCACCACGCGTTATTCAAATTTCCTAGAAATTTAATTTTCGTCGGCTACCATTGTCAGCGTGTATATTAGGTTAACGTTGAAATTTTAACAGAACGTTTCTAACATCGCCATTGTTGCATGTCTGCCGTGCCATTGTTTGCATTCATTTACGAGCGTAGCCACATTCGCAATTCGCGTTAACAATATTAAAGCATCCTCGGTTATTATAGAGTAACGGTGGCACTCGAAACTCCGAAGCGTTCGACGTTGCAGGCGATATAGTTAAATTTCGCCAAGTGCCGTGCAATGGTCGAGAAAAAAGAAATTCTGACACCAACGATCGTATACCGCGTTCTATTGCGCTTTTCTTGTACGAGGCCAAGCAAAGTTAATGCGTAAGATAAGCGCGATAAATAAGGGAGAGACGTCTTATATTTCGAAAAGCTGCGTATCGCGTATGAATTTTCTAATGGACAATCATTTTCGGTAATACCCTGTGCCATTATTTTCAGCAAAATGAATGAAAATCTTCACTTTCAAAAAACTGAAATTGAAATGTGTGTCTGTCGAGGAGGAAAAAAATGTTTAATATTCGGTTTAATCTTGCTAGCTTAACCTTTTTACTCGCAGAATTATCAAAGTCAAAGCAAAAAACAAATCTAATTTTTTTTTTTTCAAGCGAAAGTACGATCCAATACGAAGAAACATCGATACGATGTAAATAATAGAGAAATATAATCGTATAATACGATATAACTAGACCGCTATTGTTTGACCGATCGACGTTCCGTAGCGATCGAGCTGTTATCTCTTCCTTTTATTATCGGGATACCGACAATATGATATCTGTCGCGAACCTAATTCAACTTTCAGGGCCCCGTACCAGCAGAATCTGTGGATTCGCTCGACCGAAGTGCTTGAAACGTGTAAGGTTGGCCGCGCGAGGGATTTTACGATTTCAGGATTTCGATGTAAACGCCGTAAAGGCTACTCCGTGTACCGGCCGTTTCGAATAGTTTGCCGTGCGAAGTCTGTGACAACAGCGCGATGAAGTGGCGGTAAAAAGGCGTGCTTTGGCGAACGGCCCCAGGTGGAACGTAATTCCGAAATTCTTGGCGACGAAGCAAACAAAAGACGAGGAAACGAAGAGCGGAAAGGACGCGAAGCGGAGAAGGTTTGGTATGGGATAGGATAGAACAAGAAAGCAGAGAAAGCCCGTTACATTCGGACAATGCGGTCGCGAATCTCTATTTCCGTTTATCGCGCAAACGAGACAAATTAATTAAAGTTATACACAGCATGGTAGCAACGCGACGGCGGTGTATTAAAATAACGGTCGCTTTGGTGAACGGCGAGCACTTTACGATAATTGAGGAGAATTAAACCGACGCGGATTCTCCGGCATGTGAGGTAAACCAATTTAATATCTCATTCGAGCTTTGTCACCGTTCATGGAAAGACTGGCGACTGGATTTGTCATACGGCATCGAATGTTGGCGTGTCACGGTTCAAGAACGGCTGAAACCACCGCGAAAGACAGCGAAGTGGGCGAAATAATCGTGTACAGAGAAGAGAGCCGAGAACGAGCTGAGTTAACGCATCGAGAATCGTTAAATTATATTTTCCAGTGCTCGGCCGTAAAGCCGTGAGGGCAACAGCGGAGCGAAGCAAAAGCGCGAGAGGGCAGCAGTTAACGCTTCGTCAACACTCGTAAAATTTCCGGCATTAAAGCTGCGAGGCTTGATGAGCAGGGCTCGAACTTCGAAACAAGCCCGGAGCTGCTATCGTCGCGCCACGCCGCTTCTTAACACCTGCCTTGGGATTCTCGTTCTTCCTTCGCTCGCTCTGTTGCTTCCCTTCTTTCTTTCGCCCCTCGCGCCCCTTACACCCCGCATCTCGCCTATTTCCATCTTAATTCCGGCGTAATATCCCGATCGTTTCGAAACTTCCGTAATTGTCCGTAACGATAACGTAAGAATGCGAAAAGGCAAGCGCGTGCCCCGCACCCGGAACCATGAAAATCGTCCTAACGGTCGTCGTAGCCAACATGCACGCGGACCAACCAACGTAGAACGAACCGCGTCGTTTATACATTCGTCGGATTGTTCTTAACGAGCGGAGGTAAAAACGGCAGCGAACGACGCGATAGTTTTTAAGTGGGTGCAAAGAGAAAGATGCTTTACTACAGTTTCTACTCGACGTTCGTGAAGTATCGTTGGACGAAAGTTTGCCGAGGTAAAAGGGCAAAGATGGAAACACAAGACGGGTTCATCGCCGAAACGGCTCTCTTCTTAGCACCTGGCGCTATGGAATACACCGAGCGTGTTCGTCCACTCGGTGTCACTTCTCCTTCTATTCCTCGGCCTTTTGTCGACGCGTTACGCGGTTATAAAGAGCCACGATCTCCTTTCCTGCCGGCAGGAAAACACGACAGACCCTGCTCGGTAACCTCCCCCAGAGCCATTAGACCAGCCTTTCCCCACGGGAGTTGACTTATGACGCCGTCGGCTACGCCAAGGGGGATCGTCTAACTTACCTTATTTCCGCTTACATACTTACCTTCTCTCCGGATCCGTGACCAAAGGTAGAGACGCTTTCGAAAATTCACCGCCTGGATGATCGCCAACTGCGAAAATTTTTCACAAGAATAGGTTCCACTGGTTTAGCAAATTTTAATTACGCCGGGATCCTATTAATTCTTTCGTTATCGGCTAACTCACAACGCACTGAAATAAGCATACGGCGAAAGATAAAAAGCATTTACGCGAATTTCGCGCATTTTTCGTTCAAGATCGATCGTGCGAGTTAAACGTTATTCGTTAACGAACAATTGTTCGCGTATTTCCAAGCTACGACAAATGATCCGTATCGTCGTGGAATGAGCAACGCTTACTAAGCAACAAATGCAGAGACTGTGTCCTAATATTAACGCAACCTGTACATAACCGTAACTGTGTATACATATACTTGTACTAAATGGCTGGGAATTTCTAGAGTCGCGATACATACGTATTTGAGTTTCGTTACGCTGCTAGAAAAATACCAAAACATTTCGTACAACGTGCACGACGTATTCCGTAAGAGGACCGAAAAGCGAATGGGTTAAAAATATTAATTTCAAGAGAGACAACCCCTGAGTCGGTATGTTTGGCCTCGATTAAATTCCCCCTTGAACGCGCGGTAAATATAGTGACAAAAAAGAGGAGGCGGAAACGTCAACGGGTAATTCGATTTCCTTTCCGGCGCGACGCATTTACCAGACGACGTAACTCCTCGAATGTTCGCGAAAGACGTTTCATGCCCGCATAATCTTCTCGTCTGCCGTCATTCTCTCTTATATTTGCAAAGCGAGATTCCAACGTTAATGCGTTGCGCTAGCAAACCTTCGGCGAAACTCGAAATAGAGAAACGTTTGCAGAAAGAGAGGGGAAGGAGGAAGGAGACTAAGGAATAAGGGGAAGAAACAGGAAACGGTTTGTTTCCGGCGACGTTTCCAGTTTCCCTCTCGTCAGTCATTAAAAATGAAGAGGCCGAAAAGCCTCGGGAACAAGGTTCGTGAGGCTGCCGCGAGGGAAATGGAACGTTACTAAAATCGATGATACTTGACGATTAATATGATAATTAATACGCAACAGCAGAGTATATTTCTATCGGTGGAGAAGGTTCTCCGTATCGGAGAAACGGGGGCAAACGAGCGCGCGGCTCGCCAATGCAACCGTGGCTCTAGTGTAAACATATTTTCTGTTTGTATTTTGACCGAATCGAACGTGCACCGTTGGAAAAGCATCGACTACGAGCCATTACCTCGCTTCCCCTTTATTCGTTTCGTTCCACTTCAACCGACCTCTCTCGCCTCTGAATATTTTCCGATAATTATAATTGACTTTTTTACGCGGTCGATGTGCTACCCCCGCGACTAAGCATAATTATGAAAGCAATTAAAACGTTCGCGAATTACAGCAGCCAGACCTCCTTCTCCTTCGTCTCTTCTTCGACGCGCAGAAACAAGAGAGAGCAAAGAGAAAACAGAGCGCAGCTCATACTATACCTTCGAGGTAAACATATTTTCTGTTTGCTTTCTGTCCCGGTCGAATCGAACGCGTTCGTCTTTCCAAGTCATCGCCCGTATCAAGTACCATCTGTATTCGTTCTCTAGCCTGTCGTATCTTCGCCCAGAGCGGTCATTGCTATGGAAGTTTGTATCGAACGCAGACCAGATAGAATAGGCGACGCCGAATAAACTACGAGTTACTGCCTACTACCCTGCGTATATTTTTCGTTCGTCGCGCTCATGTTAAATATAAGGAAAGATATTTCAATATTGGTGAGTAAACACACGCAAATAGTTTCGACGTTTCCGGCCGCGTTGCTCTTCCGCTCTCGTTGTACGTTTTGCGACGCGACATCGCGATATCTTTTGTACATATTTATGTGGAGACGTATTCCCAGCCTGCGAAACCGGGCTTCCGAGAACCAACCCAGAGAAAATGTTCCTTCCTTGCTCGTACCGATAGACGAAACGTGCGTCATTGTTTCGTCAAAAAAGTCTCCGCGTTTTTGACGGAAGAATTTTTTGTTTGGCAGCCGCCTTGTCGATTCGTTGAGAATTTAAGATGGAATTTATCGTTGCGTTATTATATACTTTATTTAGCTTGATGTAAATTTCACCGCAAACTGCGAAACGAATGAACGTGTACACGCACACGGTGTGTGTAACCGACGTCTAATGAACTTTTTCGCGATCAAACAGTCGTTTGAGAACGACGTAAGTGACAGGCGCGAGTAAAACGGGCTGACTTGAAACGTTTCCGACGGGGGTTGGCACAAAGAGTCGCGTAGAAATCTCGTAAAACGGCACACGAATATGCGTGAAGAGACGAGAGTGTATAGATAGATTTTCATCTTTATTCAATTTCATCTTCTTTACACGGTGAAAGCCCTTTCGTGCGCGTCGACGTTATCGCGACGCAAACCTAGATAGATCGTGTACACTGCCTGAACGTCATCGAGTTTTATCGCGAGCCAAGAAGATGCTAACGTTATGTCCGTAGCTGCGTTAACGCCCAATGCCTTTCCAGCTTGTTCGTCGTCGTCGTCGTCGTCGTCGTCGTCGTCGTCGTTGCCGTCGTCGTCGTCGTCCTCGTCGTATCTACGTTATTCCTTCTAACTGTTATCACGCTTAAAACTACCGACCGTTGGGTGGTGTCATCATGGGAGTCACGATCTATTCTTTGCGTGCTTCGTCTGTTCTTCAAAAACAAGCGGTCTCGATGTCTCGAAAGGTTCTCGTCAAAATATAGATACTGGACGCGGTTTCTCGTTTAATTCGCTTAAAATTTGTTCTAGAATCGGTAAAAGAAATACGAATAAAATTACAAATATAAATTTATATATTTTACAGGATTCTTCGAACTGACAAACTCGATCGTAAACCCGATGATGGTTCGAATACTTTCTCCCAACAAAATTTCAAAGTTTCGAATGGAGGAAAGATGAACGGAAAGGGCATTCAGCTATCGAAGAATTTCGCGAAGTGAAAATGATCGGAACTGTCGGCGATAACGCGTGGGAAAGCAGCAAAGGCGAAAGACGAGCCACGGCATTCGGCCGTTGGCAGCGATCTAAGTTTTTCGCGAGTACGCTAACAACCTGCACGTGACTGGATGGGATAACAATATGACCACGCGTTCCTTCCTGGTCAACTTGCTGGAAATTGTAGATGAGGCTCGATTACGTATTCCGATCGTACGCGATATCAAACTGCCTGGCTTCTGGCTCGTGATGGAGTGTTTTCTACCCTCGACCCCTCCTCTCGCTGTCTTACTCTCTCTCTCTCTCTCTCTCTCTCTCTCTCTCTCTCTCTCTCATTCGTTCGCTCGTGTACTCGCTTTCTCTGGTCACCGAAGTCACGTTTGCAACGAAACCTTACAAATCCATAGGGCTGTCGGCCTGCTAGGAAAATATTTAAACCTGCACTCGGCTACCATTCTATTTCGTTGGAAGATAGGCTGATTCGAAGAAGCCAGGTTTCTCATATCCTCTTCTTTCCACTCGATACGTGCAAACACTTGTCCCTGCAAATCTTACAACGAGTGTATTAATATGCGAAAAGTGTGCGGATCTTGACACTTACCTATACGATGATATTTGTTTGCGCAAGTCGCCCGTCCGCTCGGTTCTTCTTTCTAGAAGCAGCCATTAATTACTACCGATAATTATGATTATCGTACGAGAAAACACGAGCGTCGAAAGGATGGAAAACAAGCTCGTTGATCCGTCGTGTTTACTTTGCGAGTACGGGGGTTGGCGTGGCGAAAGAAGGAAATCGAGAGAGTAGGGAGGAAGGTAGGAAGTGCGGCAAGGGAGAAAGCGGAGAGATTGAAGGGGGAGGGGGCTGAATTATACCGAAGGAGTGACGTCTACGGAGATAATCACACGCCTCGTAACAGCCAGTTCATCATCGTGGTATCGTGCTAAGGGGCTTGATGCATCATGGAAATCGCGCACGAATCGGCCAGGCCAAACATAAAGTGGAATGGACGGTCTTTGTAACGAACCTCGGAAACGAATTCTTTCTCTGTCTGCTTCTTCGTGTTGCATAGGAGCTTCTTAGGGTTGTTGCCGACTCAATTAGCGTTAGAAAAACGAAACTAAAGAGCCACGAAGGTGGGCGTAAAGCGTATCGCGAATCAAACTTGCTCGCTACCTACGCACTCGTCCGCGTTCTTTTCTGCGCTCTTCATGGACGCGTTCTTCGCGCGTTTTCCACGAATCGCACCATCCTTGAACTTTAGCCGAGCTGCGAAGCGGCAGTTAGTCGAAAAACTTGGCGATGTATCGAGGAAAAGTTTCGGAGAGCGGCTAAGCGGATTAAAATCGATAGAAGTGGAAGAGCGCGGACCGGCGCGCGATGAAAACGTCGATCGCAGGAAACGAAGCTCTCTTTGACGCCGCCCCGTGTTCTCGCTCCACTCCATTCTTTTCCGTTTCGAGTGGAGCCCCTTTGATGTCGCCTTTAAAAAATTGTTAACGAACGTAGTTGAAGTTGCTCGGTGACGTTCGAAAAAATAACCGCCGCTTTGTGTTTTACAGGAGCGCTGCAAATCACCGCATCCGACGTGAACGACCAAGGGAAGTACGAGTGCGTGGCGAATAATTCCGTCGGCACGGAGTACTCCAAGTCGGCTATGCTCTACGTAAAAGGTACGTCCGGCGACGGTGGCGGCGGCGGCGGCGGCCAAGTCGTGGGGAACGCACGAGAAGCCCGTAGAGGCGTGCCACGGGCCGCCCTCGTTCGCCGAGGAAATCTCAAGGAACGAGTTCTTATCGTTACTACCGTTTTAACGTAAATTCATTACAAAAACGTAGCACCGAGCCTCTGGTGCCGTTAAACCCAGTCGTTTTCCTGTTTGCAATTAAAATTAATGCTACGTAATTAAAGCGTAATTAAACTAAGCTGGCGGCACAAAGGATTCGCGCGCTTGGAATCGCGTCGCAAATATTATGATGCGGCATTTCTTGCGGTACTACGCGCCTCTGTCCCTCGAGATTCGAGTATCGCGTAATCAAATACTCGGCTGCCGGTTTCGGCTGGTACACGCGTTAATTGCCACTTGAATCGTACGTATTAAGAACTCGTTGTCAACAAAGGATCGTCGTTCGAGGTTGCATCGATCCGGTTGCTCCATCGGCATTCGACGTATTTTAAGAAGAAAAGGTTTTCAGTCGCGTCGAGTGGCTACGGGACTTTGACTCGGCAATTAACGCGTTAAGACGGAAGAATCCTCGCATCGTATATAACTAAATTCTATTTGCACGCAGTTCGACGAGTCGCGCCAACTTTTTCCATTCCTCCGCCCGCCGTCAGCGAGGTAAGATCTGGTGGATCATTGAATTTGACCTGCGTCGCCGTGGGTTCTCCGATGCCGTATGTCAAATGGAAGAAAGGTCCATCCACGGATCTCACTCCGGATGACAATCTGCCAGTCGGTAGAAACGTGCTGATACTCACAAACGTGAAGGAGTCTGCCAACTACACCTGCACGGCTGCCAGCGATCTCGGAATCATCGAAGTCACGACGATGGTGAAAGTTCAAGGTTCGTATGGTATGGTGTCCTCGTATCGTATAATAGCAAATACTGTCGTTTCGTATCGTATCGTGTATTGTATCGCGGTGTGTCGCGCCGTACCCTATCGTACCGTATCGTATTGTATCGTATCGTATTGTATCGTATCGTACCGAGATGGATCGAAATCGCGCGTAAATCCTCGGAGATCGCGCTAGCGACCTATCGAGCTACGTTACGTAAAACGATCAATCACTCGATCACTGTGTGCGACTGTGTTCCAACGAGGTACACAACGAACCGTGATGCTACAGTTTCCGTGACTAATCAATCGGCTTATGCGTTACGTTCAAAGACCGAGGACAATGTACTTTGTGAAAATAGGCGAAACGCGCGAAGAAGCGGTTGCTACAGGCTGTTTCAAATATTATAGTTGACATTAAGCCTCAGAAGCGCGTGGTAATATTCATGAAGAAAAAAAAAAGAAAATAATCGTGACAAACAGCGGATCGAACATCACTAGTTTCCCGGTTACGTGGAAAAGTATCATCTACCTATTTATAACGAGAAAGCCTAATTAAACGAGTTTGATCTCAGTTTCTTGAAACGTCCTGCATATATACGAGACGCGTAACACGGATGGAATAGCAATTAAACAACGAATTCGCGTAACGAATTGCAGCCTTGCCGAGTGCTCCGGAGAACGTTCAAGTGTCCGACATCACCGCCACATCCGTGAAGCTTACATGGTACTACAAAAATCCGGAGGAAGTGCAATACTACGTGATTCAACATAAGCCGAAGCACGTGCAGCAAGCCGAAGCCGAAATATCGGGCATCACGACCATGTACTATCATGTTCGGAGTCTCAGCCCTTACACCGAGTACGAGCTTACCGTGACAGCCGTGAACGCCATTGGGCGTGGTCCCGCGAGTGCCCCTGTGACAGTCACCACTGGAGAAACGAGTCAGTATTCCTTTCGCCTTCTAACGCTTTTCTCATTACCATCGGTGTTTGTGCATTTGCAAAAATCGACCTCGCCTCTCGTCGACGCGGCTACGTTCCCAACGTTTCAGGGTCATCGTTGTCGCATCGTCGAGATACACAAGCGTTATCGCTCGTTTCAAAACGAATCACCGATACCGTGTATGCGGAACTCTGAAGAATTCAACTCCGTTCGACTCGACTCGACTCCACTCGACTCTACTCGACATCACTCGACTAATTCGACTAACGCGTATTTTTCGATCATTCGTCTGGCAAAAAGATGAGCATAGTCGATCGACGATAAGTAAAGACATGGAAGGAATGGGCAAGTTTTTTTCGCGTACAAACGCGGGAAAAAGTAGCTTATTAACCCGGCGAGCGAATTACAAATTTTTGCACGTAGATAATGTTTTTGCACCACGAAGAAGGCACAAGTTTTGACACGGTTTTTGAGGGAAATTGTACTTTTTTTCCATGCTGTCCGCCGTGGACGCACGATTTGATTCATGTAAGTGACAAGACATTTTTTTTCACCTATCACCAATCCCCTTTCTCTGTATCGCACCATGTGTTAGTGTTTTTGTCGGATCGTGTTCGGCGCGTCGCGCTTCGACGTCTCGTTTCGCTCTGCATTTTTCCATCTCTGCCTCTCCCCATATAGCCCTCTCTGTCTCCCCCTACGTCTCTCCGTCTCTTTTCTGGGAAAAGAGTAAAACCAATACGCGGAGAGACAGCACGCGAAATTGCACCTTTCCTCGATAAAGTAGCGCACTCTTCGCACCTCGTGAAAATACGAACGAAGCCGCAAACCCGATTCGTATTTTCACCGTGCATTATATACCACTTAATCGAGTATCATCGAAGAATAATCATTCATCCTTTTTTTCAATAGCGGAATCGACAAATGGAGGTACCAGTAAGTTCAATCATATACTAAGAGTGCTGTAGCAAACATATTTGTCCTTTGTATTTTCTGTTTATTTTTGCATATTTTCTTTCTTTCTTTCTACAATTTTTTTTTTTCGTTTGTTTGTCCTTCGTTTCATTTTCTCTCGTTTTATTCTGTTTTTATTTTTCGTTTTCTCTTTCATTTTTTGTTTTTATTTTCTTGTTTTATTTCGTGTTTTTTTTTTCTCTATTCGATCCTTTGTATTTTTATTTATTCAAAGCACACGCACATGTCCATCGTTCGTTCGCACCCGCACACTCGACACTTATCGAGATAAAGATGTATCATACTTGTAGCTAATCAACACTACAACACGACACACGCGGTCCTTTCCTCCATTCTTTTCCATCCATTGGTAAATCGTATTTTAATCGCAATGCCACGAACATCGCAGAGTGCATTATGATTATACATGCTCTGTCCTTCATTTGTTTTTTTTTTCTCTACTTGGAATACCTGTTATTTTAAATTTTGGTTCTTATGGTGGTGCTCCCGGGAATTTATTTGTACTCTCCAGTGACTAACTAGATTGGCTTGTCCACGATGGAAACGCGATTCGAAGAAAATCCAAAATAATTTCTTCCTTCTAGAACCTGGTACTGCGCCACGGAAGGTGGTCGCCCGCCCATTGAGCTCCAGCACAATGGTCATACAATGGGACGAGCCGGAAACGCCAAACGGACAAGTGACGGTTAGTTTTATCGCCAGTTACACATTACCGCTCATAAGTATACGAATACTGTATGCGTTTTTTTGACTCTCTGTATAAAAGTATTTGGATATTTGTATCTGAAAATCACTATTTTCAGAATGATAATACACACCATATCGCGTATCGCTCGAATCTACTTGATTTAATCCAATCCGGCCTAATTAAAAAATTTATCAATTGAAAATAAATCCGGCGGAATTTTTCAAAGCCGTAGCTTGTCCCAGTTACATGGGACAACCGTGTCCACGTATCGATGAGCGTACATACATACGAGAGCACGTATTTTGTCACGCTTTCTGACGCGATTTAATCTTTCCCGCCCGCAGGGATACAAAGTATATTATACGACGGATCCGAATCAACAAATGGCCTCTTGGCAGTATCAGCTGGTGGACAATAGCCAGCTAACCACGATCTCGGATTTAACGCCGCACACGATATACATGATTCGAGTGCAGGCGCTGACAAGCGTTGGTCCCGGTCCACTGAGTACACCTGTTCAGATAAAGACGCAACAAGGGGTACCGAGTCAACCGGAAATGTTGACCGCGGTAGATATCGGAGAGACGAAAGTGACACTCCAGTGGAACAAACCTACTCATAGCGCGGAGAATATCCTCAGCTATGAGTTGTACTGGAACGATACTTACGCGCAGGTGGGTAATTCGTTGCGACTTATCCCGCGTCTTCTGATCTCTAAACTTTCTGTAAATATCTTTCTAATATATCTGTCATTTACGCGTCAAGTACGAAGCATATACGTTCGTGTCTGGCGTTTATAGGAAATATAAATTTTAATCTTTCTTGCGAATCGTCGGAATCGCGATGATTTTCAGGAGAAGCATCATCGAAGGATACCAGTCACCGAGAACTACACGCTGACAGGCCTGTATCCGAACACGCTGTATTACGTTTGGTTGGCTGCGCGGAGTCAAAGGGGCGAAGGAGCTACAACGATACCATATCCGGTTCGCACGAAACAGTACGGTAAGCAAATAGTCAAAGAAGCAGAAAAGAAGGCGAAAAAGATAGGAGTGAATTCATGCAGCGAGGAGTGCCGAAGAAAGATCGATTCGCGATTGTTCGATGGTAATAGGGGATAAATTTTGATAGAATCTATTGTGAACGCGTGATGCACGTCGATGCAATCGCGGATCGTCGTGGCACGGCAGGTAGGAGGTGCTGTAGCGCTAGACGCTCCCGCAAAGTAGCGTAAGCTATCGTAATTAATTCGCGACACCTTGAGTTCAGATATGCTAAAGATGTTCTTCGTGACCGTGGATTTCATTGAACAAGGGGGGAAAAGAAAAAAATATCCATAAGAAAAGAAAGACGGAAGATAGAGAGTATCGTTGAACCGTGAAGTGTGGGAGAGTGAGAATGATTGCATGCGTTGCAAATAAGACAGCCGTTTTTGGATGCCACTTTATATATATCTATCTATATATATATACGTACATATCATACATATAAATTGCACTAAGCACTGCATTGATATATGTGTGCATTTTGGGCACCTCTTTTCATTCTTGATAACGTATGGTTTACGTCCGTTCTTCAGTTTTTTATTGTCTCTCGTTTCCTTGCTAATCGAGGCACGGCGTTTTAACTCCACGCGGCGTAACACGCGCGAGTTAATCGCTCGTGCCACATGAAATTTTTTCTCTAATCACGTACTTTTTCGACTGTTCAAGGATCGACTCATGAGTTTTTCCTTGAGTGATTCGCCTCTCTGAACCTTGACCAATCGTCACGTAAAGTTTTTCGTTTAGATCCCTTCGTCGCGTCGGTCAGGTTCGAACGTGGTTCGATTTCGAAGTTGTTCGAGTCCAACGAATCGAAATACCCGCGAACATTCGTTTTTTTCCTCCTTTTTTTTTTTTTTTTCTATAATTAACCATCGGCCGATCGTATACGCGTGCACCTTGCCAAAAACCAGTAACGCGAAAATCGAATTAAGCCGTAGCTCGAATTTCGACGAGTTTCCAACAAATTTCCAACGAATTTTGCACGAATTTTTCGCGATTCTTTCGATTCGGGACTCGAGCCCTCGCAGTTGACCGCGATCGTTCAATGACCGACGATCGACGATATTTTCCTACCACGTTTTCGTTTTTTCCCCTCTTCCCCCCCTATAACTGAGTGTTATACAGTCCCCGGGGCTCCGCCTCGCAATGTAAGCGGACAAGCGATCAGCCCGACCTCCATATTGGTAACATGGGAACCACCGCCTGCCGATCGATCGAACGGGAGGATCGCGTACTACAAGCTGCAAGTCGTCGAGAGCGGACGCTCCGACTCGGAGGCGAAAGTTATCAAACTGAATGACACGCGATTCGTGTTGGACGAACTGAAAAAATGGACCGAGTACCGGATTTGGGTATTGGCCGGGACCAGCGTAGGTGACGGACCTCCGAGTTATCCTATCTCGGTCAGAACTCACGAGGACGGTATGTATCATTAACGCTAGTCGTCTTCTTACCTTTAATCGAACATAGAGAGGAGTGGCGCTACGAGACTCGAGCGAGGAATCGTTTCTCTTCGATTTATCGTATCTTTTATAGTTTCTCTATTATAGCCATATATATATATTGTTAATTTACTGATATTTTATTGCATAAGAAAAAACCTCGCGAAGGTTCCGGGCGCCACGCTTCGCGTCTATAGAGATACTTTTGCGAAGGCTATATATCGCGACAAAGTTCATCGCGCAAGAGCCAAAAATATAAAAGCCCGCCAAAAATCAGTCCGAAGATCAGTACCCGTGATTCCAGTGCCGGTTGCGATGACACGCCCTGATTCTCGACCCGGTGACGTTCGGTCTATCCTACGGCTGTCTACATAAATGTATATCTCTGTATTAAACGTATTTTCGATTTCAGATTCCGCTAACGTCTCTTCGAACCTATCTCTTCCCAACCGTGTCACATACAACCGATCCTCCTTCTCTTAACGATTCTCTATCTTCTTCACTCTGTTCTTAGTTCTGTTTTCTTGTTCGACAACGTTTTACATGCGTTTCCGTTTCTAGATTACATTATCGTTGTGTTTTCGTTTCGTTCGATCTCACCGAATTATGTTACCTTACATTACATTACGTTACGTTATATTACAATATATTATATTATATTATATTACATTATATTATATTATATTATATCATATTATATTATACTATATTATATTACATTATATTATTATATTATATCATATTGTATTATATAATACGTAAAGCTTCTCCTCTCAGGCCACTTTTGCGTTTCAGTTACGCTTTCGAGAAACGAACTGTCAACTCAGCCTTGTCGCGGCAACAGAGAAGATACCAGGACGAATACGCGGCCCTTTTTTTCCATTTCGAAACACTGAAATCCGATAATTCAATTTTTGTTGCGCGAACGTAAGTTTTTTGAACGCGCACATCGATTTTTTCGCGTTTCTCCTTCAAAAGCTAAACGCTCCACCAAACCTTCCTATCGCTTCTCTGGCAATACCTTCGATCTCTCCCAAAAAATGTGTGTGTGTGTATCTTTTTTCCTTTGGTTTTTGCTTCTCCTTTTTGGACGGGACGCGGCAATTACATAGCGAAACGCGGAACCATGTTGGCCCTAATTTTTTGGCTGGCGAGATTTTATATTTTTGGAATTTTTGCGACAACAAAACGATCTTCCATGAAATATTCTGTGCTCCCAGAGAAAAGCCCCGAACTTTTCCCCAGAGTGCCCCAGACATTTTTTCCAGGTGGTGCACGCAGCCGCGGATTTTTCAGAAGCTGATAACCAATTTTTGAGCTCAGCTATTACCAAAAAAAAAAAAAAAAAAAAAAATGAGAAAAAGATACGACCAAAAAAAAAAAAAAAATGAGGAACGTATTTTCTTACTATTTTTACAGGGCCTAATCGCAACTCTCCCTTTGTACGTTGCCGTTGGTTTTTGTTCCCCTGAGCCCCCTCTTTTAAAACTTGGAGACCCATTTTAACACGCTAACTAATACTTAATTATATACTCATTCACGTGTTTTTGTCTTTCCTTAAAGCATTTGCAGGAGGATGATCCAGGTTTTGAACAGCTAGTTTTTAAGATTTATTCGCACTAACGTAACATTACCGATTGTCTAATGATATGTACTCATAACACTCAATGTTCTTTCTGGTGGTAACCGTGATTATTACGTCACGTAAAGATGTTTCGTTTCTCTCTTTAGTTCGTTGACTCACTCTTGCCACGTGTTACGACGATAGAGGCCAAACTGACCGTCCCTAAGCGTGCGCAACATTATTTTTACCGTTCCGAGGAAAAATTCTATATTATCGCTTGAATCGATTCTACGAGACATTTATCGGACGGAAATAATGTCTGTGAACGAGGGCGGCAGCTTGTCTGGTGAAACGCTTATGTGTGTGTGTATATATATATATATATAATTTATACCTATACATATATCATATATATATATATATATATGTAAACCATAGCGTATGTATTACACACAGCAAAAATATATATACATATTATTATTCCACTACATACCTACATATATGCATTTATATGTATATATATATATATATAAATATAAGTATTTGAGAAAAATCATATATATCTATATATATACATATATAATATATTTCTATATCTCTGATATATAAGGCTCTTCTGTCTTTAGTTAAAATTTAGTTCTACCTATCGTTTGCACATGTTTAGAGCATGCCTTCGTTTGTTTATCGATCCCTCGGTCTCACCAAAAATTCAATCCCGTCGATCATATAATTCTCCTGAACTACGAGCGATCCCTGGAATCCCCAACTCGAAACAGATTCTCCCATCACCGTCCAAAGAAACCGTCAAGCTGCTGTCGAGTCTGCGAGATCTCGGTCTCGAACCACCGTAAAATGGTTCCACAACCGAATCGACAAAAGTCCTATGAATGGCATGCCGATGCACGAAGAAGTTTTGCTTTTCGTTTCGAATCTTTCCTTTCCGTCTCCTACTCGGTACTTCGCTGATCATCGGTTCGGTACCGTCCCACCCTGCATGGTACAACGAGTTTTTCAACCCCTTCCAGACACCGTTTGCCCGTTCCCCGTCCGATTAATCTCGCGAATCTCGCGAGCAGAGAAGCTAACGAAAGGTAGAGGGAACGACAACGACTACGACGATACGATGTTATTAATCGTATCGTATGGGGAAAGTAATCGAGCCGCGATATCCTTTTTTCTTTCTTTTCTCCGTCGGTGACGTTCAGAACACGTCGTACGACAGACAGTCGACCGCGTTTCGTCTACGAAAGAATGAAAGAACACACGTAGGATCGCAGCCAGGAGAACGGCAGCTCTTTTGTCTTGGAAAATAATCGAAGACCTTGGTTGGTCGCGAAATCGGAATCATTTGTTGCGAGAGAGGCATTGTGAAGGCGCGTCATTGTCGCGGAAAAAGTCGTACGAACGCATCTCTAACGACGTTCCCTCGAACCTTTTGCACTCGGCACTACGGAACGCCCAGGATCCTCTTTCGTTTCACCAGCCCCCTACTCCCGGTTCCTCCCACGCATTGTCCCGTTTACGGACCGACCGATCCAACCGTCCACCCTCTAACAGCAGACTCGGCAAAGCGAGGCGGAACGATAAAAAGCACTGCTGAAAGCACCCTGCCGTGTAAGCTCGCACATTATCAAGCACAAAAGTTCACCGTCGTATATACGTATACTCGTTCGTTATTGTTATTGTCGCCGCTAGTATCGCCATCACTACCAATATTCTATGATTATATTATTCTAAACGTATTATCGATATATACATATATTACATATATCTTGTATATATACCTATATATATTATATATATATATGTATTACACATATTATATATTATATGTATATGTATCATTACCGCCGTTATGAGTGTGTGCACGGGCACCGATAAAAGTATTATTTTTCATGCGGGCACGGTTTTATCTCGCACCCACCACGCACGCATGTAAAGTCGCACACGCGTTTCACGCACGACGAAAGGTAGAGAGAAAATAAAGAAGGAAGAAGGTGAAGCGCGCAACGATGAACGCGTATCTACGCACCTACGCACAAAAGCCACACGCAGACGCACGCCTTTGCCGTGTCCTACTAACTGGGTATATATGTATATATATATATATGTATGTGTATATATATATATATATATATATACACACACGTATATCACCATGCACCACTTGAAAAAGCACCCTTCGCTTCGAGTAACTGCCGACAGCCTAAAAAGCACACGCGTGCACGCATGCACGCATGTACGTAGGACGTGTGCGTGGGTGAGTGTGTGTACGCGCGTATCTACGTACATTTCGATGTACTCGCTTTGTACGTAAACGCCTAGGAAACAAGCGAGACTCGTGCGTGAACGTGCGCGAGCGACTATAATGCGCTCCCGATATACGTATAGTATTCGTTGGACCTTCGACGTATTAAAAACAGCACCGTATTTCGCAGCGCACCGTATGATATCACTATATATTCACGTGTCTAAATATCAATTGTCACACTCGATTGCGATATATCGTGCCGAGCACCAGCACTGAGAGCACCCTTGAATAACGAGCACCCCCACCGTCGATTGTCGTGCAGTTTGATCAGCGCGTCTTCTCCACGTGAACCTCGATTCGGTCTCGATCTGTTTCCTCTCTTGTCTCGTAGCATCGTATGTCCGAGTATGTAGTTATGTGCATCGATAGTCGTTGAATCTATCGAGAACAACGGTATCGAGTTCACGTCGGGTGCGGCGTGCACGCGTGAATGCGTGAACGAGTGCGTAAAAGAGTACAGGATGCAAGAGTAAACCGTAACGCGTCGAAAGTCGCGCAATGGCAGCACGACGAGAATGATAATCGATCGTCGTGCCAGGAAAGAAATTAGCGAAAATCGGAGGGCGACGTTCGCGAATTCTTCGGCCGCAAGCGCGATATTCACCGGGCGATATTAGCAACACGAGCGAAATATCCGTGACGCGGAGGAAGAGAATTGCCGCGAGAAGACGTTCAATTTGAAACATTTGAATACCAATATTCATGCAATTTTTTTCATTATCTTCGTCCATTTAGTCGACAGCCACGAGCCTGTCGGCAACAAGCGCTGAGATGCATCGATATCGACGGAGAGAGAGCGTTCGCCGACACCCTGTTCCGCTGCTATCGAAAGAACAGAATCCCTTCGACGAAAGGGGTGAAAAGTCGGTAAACCGCCAAAGACTCTCTGTCCGTTCGAGACGAACATCGATGGATCGTTGATACGCGGGAATATCGCGGAAATTTCTTACACTCACCGATGTCGTTGGAATGATATACATAATCATATTACACCAGACCTTCTCTACTCTATTGTCTATACGTGCACCTTCGTTCTTTGCATGCTCTCACCGACCTACTTTTTTCCATCTTCTGCCTCTCTGTAAGTTATAACTATCGTATCTTTAATATTGAATTACGTATTTTATTCGTACGTATAACATGTTCTTTATATATATATATACATTACATATATTACGTATTACTACATCTTTATATCGTGTCTCGATATACCTTTACGTCTTCTCCTCTAGGTATATAGAAAGAGTATACTGTACTCCGTTTTATGTGTGTTTTTCACGTTTCCATTTCTGAATCAACAACGACTCGCGGTTCGAGTCCGGTTGTCTCTTTTACTCTGGTAGCTGTGTCGTCGGAATATTAAGAAATCGACCGATCGAGGAACCACCCGTTCGTCGTTCCAACAAGAACCGAACGATCGGTTCTCCATTTTCCTCCGACAAACGCATGCTTCTTCCTTCTCTGTTTTCCCTCCGACTCGGTCTCTGCTATCGTGCGCCGATAACACCAACAACTGAGAAACCGATCGGCAATCCGATTAGTCGGCGTGCCGTAAGAACGACGCGCACCATTTCACGACCATTGTTAATTACGTGTATATTTTGCGAAGAATTTTGCGATTTTTGCGTGGGTGAATGCGCGGGTGTATGCTACCGATGAAACGTAAGAGCGAACAGAAAGAGGGACGGAAATAATTTTTCACCGTTCTTCGAGACGAACAAAAGCAAAACGACGTCGTTTGTTTCGCCTTTCGCTCGAAAAGAAATTTACCCCTTCCATGTACAGCGATACAGATTTTTTATCGAGCTGACGTTTTTTGCGGGTGACTTTTTGGAGTTGCAAAAAGAAAAAAAAAAGACAAAAAAAAAAAGAGAAAATTTTCCTCGAAAACATATTCCACCTTCACCGACTCTCGTATCCTTATCTATTCTATGTACGTGAATTTTTTCCGTCGAGACGAGTCGCGCCTTTTTTCACGACTTTAGATTACACACGGGTAGCGGTTTATACGTTCCCGAACCATAACACGATACCA
Organism: Bombus vancouverensis nearcticus; assembly: GCF_051014615.1. Lineage (NCBI taxonomy): Eukaryota > Metazoa > Arthropoda > Insecta > Hymenoptera > Apidae > Bombus > Bombus vancouverensis. Next base: position 12,435,446 of record NC_134922.1, on the reverse strand, counting down.
ACCACTTCTTCTTACTTATGGTTTCTCCTTCCTAGCTTTCTTTTTAGTAGACATTTTATCATAGGTCTTCCCTCTCTCGATGCCTCGTGCCGCGAGGGAAAGGACGAAACGCGCGGACTCGTGTCGTCTATCTTGTCCTTGCGTTTTTCTCCCTCCATTATCATCTTTTCTGTTTTCTTCCTTCCTCGCGATTTTCCTTGGCCGAAAGCTGTTGGATCGACTTCACTCTGATAAGAAAGGCCGCGGTTACGTATCGCTTCGAATTTGCGCAAAGAAGAAGAAAAATCGGCGAGTCTTTCTCTCGGCGGCAGGAGGCAGGTGGACATGAGCCTTTAGTTATTTCATATTTGGAGTAGTGATTGCGCATGCCAAAAAGACAAGAAAAAAAAAAAAAAGATATTCTCACATCTCCCGCCTCTCTGCGACCAACTGCAACCGAGGACCAAGCGATATTTTTCTATTTAACGATCGATTCGAAAGAGAATTTTGTCCACCGACGTTGCTCGGCAGAGCGATAAAAAATATTACGAATAGAGCAGAGGGTGCGATTGGAATCGAGCGCGTGGGAGGGAGGGAACGAACGAACGAACGAGCGAGTGCGCGTGTGCGTGTTTCACCAGAGAAACAGACAAAAATTTCATACCTTTTTTCTCTCTCTTTCTCTCTCTCCCCCTAATCAGAGCAAAAAAAAAAAAAAATACAATAGCTGTAAAAGAGGCCATGTTGACGTTGATAATAATCAGTAGTATGCTACCCACTGATATGCCTAAATATATTAAATATTTAATAATTCTACTCAATATACGTGAGAAGTTGACACGAATTTTTACGAGATTTTTTTCCCACTTTTTTGGCGACTTTTGGGGCGCAGATCCAAAAAGTGAGTATCCCTTAGCTCGTCTCGAATTGTGCCATGAATTTTCTTCCTGTATTTAATCATTTTTTTCTTTGTCTCTCTCTTTACACACATATATATATATATACACGTAATATATATATATAATATTTTTGTTCCTTTTTTCCGGCTCTTTCGCATATATCGTTTTGTTTTTTCTCCGTGGGAGACTATTTTGGAGATTTTTTCTTTTTTTTTTTTCACTGTGTTTTCGTTGCTGCAGTCGGTAAGCAAATACAATTAAAATGAAAACTATTTACGTCTGCGTAAATAGTTGCGGCTGCGACTGCGACTGCGCGCTCGCCAATTTTGTTTTTTGCGTTGCGTAGCGATTTTATGGACGTAATTGATACATTAATTACGCGAGAACAGTAAAACTTAAAACCGATATAGAAGCAAGAGACGTATCTCGTTCACCGAGGGAAACTTTCTTCTTCTGTATACAGGCCATCTTCTGTATGCAGCAGTCGTGTTTGGCTTTTCTTTGTCGTATTCTTTCTTGCAACGCAGTTTTTATTTTGCGACACTTTGTAGAGGCTGCAGTTATCGTTCTCGTACAAACCTAGAGGTACATTAGGCTTTCCTTTTCTTTTTCTCCTACAATTCTTCTTCTTTCTTTTTTTTTTTTCGTTCGTTGTTTTTCTGTGTAACGCCGATATAACGTTTCCGATGCCGGATACTGGACCGTCCATGACCACGCGTCGTCTTTGTCCACGTCGTTCTCGTCGTTGTCTATCGAAAATACAATAATGGGGATGATTCGAGAGAAATATATCGAACCGGGTCTCGAGATCCGTGCAGATCACAAAGCGAAGACTTCGAGAAGCGTAAAAAAGCAAAATCGCAACGAGGGAAATGAAAATGGGTGGCGACGTAGCGACGTTCGCGACAAATTATCAAAACGGCTTATCAATGTGGATATATGTGTAAATTCGCGTGATACATTTCGTTATCCTTGCACGTTTATCGAAAAACACGATTGCACGTTTCCTCTGGCACAGTTTTCATCCACGTCGCACAACCAACGATAGTACATCGCATATATACGCGTATACCGTATGTATGTATGCGTATAACGGAACTACTTCGTTTTCGTTCGTCATGGACTCTCCAATATTGCCGTAGCATTATCGACCAACGTAACCGCGCTCTTGCATCTCGATGACGTATTTATACGCGCATTCGTACATTCGCGTTCTGAAATCGAATGCAGAATAAAAACATACATTATTGGTATTCAAATGGAGGATTATCGTGTCGTAGGGACGTAGAGCATGAGGTACCGGCGTACCTCGTAATATTGTTTGTACATCGTTTTGTCCGTGTGCGATTGGTGGCATGTACATATTTTCCATTAATTTTTCTTTACTCTCTCTTTCTCTTTCTCTTTCTCTCTCTCTCTCTCTCTCTCTATCTTTATCATATTCTCTTTCTCGTTTCATCCTTGCGATTTGTTTTCGTTCGTTTACGTTACGTTCTGTCTTTCACCTGTTCCCTTTCGTTGCAACGCAGCTGCGTTATTTTGTTTCTCGCACGAGTTTTCAATTTGCTGTATACAACGCTTTGATTTGCCATACTGTTTTCGCTACGCGCTCCTTCACTTCGTTTATATACCAACGACGAACGACCCGTTACAGATCGTTACCGATTAAACGGACACAGAGATCGACGTTATTTTATGTTTCTGCATAGAGAGAAAAGAGTACTTTTAGTTTTTTAGTTGCTTCTTCGATCCATCGGACGGACACGATTCAATGGACAAGCCCCCCCCCTACCGTTTTGTTTCGTTCGATCCAACCCTACGTATTTATTTACTTTACAGATCTTTCTTCCTGGTTATGATATCGTTTCATCCCCCCTTTCAAGTATGACTGCGATAGTGTGAGAGCGTGTGATTGCGAGTATGCAGCAGAATCGGCCGTCAAGTGCACGAATTAACCGATCGTTGCGTTCCAGTGCCGGGTCATCCTCAAAACGTGACGGTAACACCGATCAATTCGACCACGATACACGTGAAATGGAGACCGCCAACGTCGAAAGAACAAAACGGCGTGATAAGAGGTTATCACATACACGTGCAGGAAATGAGAGAAGAGGTCTGTCTGTGCAGAGCTTCAAATTTCACGCTGTGATTCATTCAAACGGACGCATTTTCTCAGCGACTAATATTTTCGCTATTTACCTTTGTAGGGAAAGGATCTGTTGAACGAGCCGATACGACGCGACGTGCAAGAAGACGGCGTGCTGGAAGTGAACATTACCGGGTTGCAACCTGACACCACGTACTCTGTACAAGTGGCCGCTCTAACGAGAAAAGGAGACGGTGATCGTTCGCCGCCAGAAACTGTCAGAACTCCCGGAGGTGTACCCAATAGACCTCATGTTAACGTGAAGTATGTTCTTTAGATTCCTTTATATTTCATGCCAAACGAACTTTCGATATTTTTTTCGCTTGACATAAAATTCGCTAGCATAAAAAATTATATATATCGGCAAACGGACGAACGATCGCCTAGTCGACTCGCTCTCCAAAGCCGAATTCTCTTAATTATTACGTATGGAAATATTTAAAACGCGTAGCTTATTGAAGCCGTGTGGATATTTATACAACTTTATATTTTTATGAATACGATTGGAAAAATGAAGCTGAGGCAGACCATTGTTTCACCTACTACGTATTATAACGAGTATTATATTTTAAATATTTTATGTATTTCATATATTATTTCATATTATGTCCATTCCGTGTATTTTTTGATTTTCCATGAATGCATAAAAATCCGCAGTCTATTTATAAAACGCCAATTGATAATGTTTAAACACTTCGTTAACGTGTCAATCAAAGTTGTTCAAAAATCCGAGCATCGAACGGCCTGTGTCGAACGAGTTCGACATAAACAAGCTATAACTGGAAAACGAGATTATATCGGACGTATGAATCACCCAGAAGCCGTGATCCATAAAATTAATAAAGTTCAAATTTTCTTGTCAATGTCCTGTCTTCTTTTCTCTTCTTTTTTTTTCTGACAATATCTCGTTTCCAGACTTTTGTCCAAAGATCCTGACGTGGTTGAACTCGAGTGGTCGCAGCCTACGCAAACGTACGGCGACGTGTTGGGATATAGAATAAGATACGGAATTAAGAACCAAACGCTCAAGGAAGAGTACATTCCAGGAAACCGTCAACATACTTACAAGATCACTGATCTTGGTAAGCTCGATTCCCCTATATACAGTATTTCTCTCTTAGTGGTATCGTTTGATCATTTTTTCTTAATGAAAATTACTATTTTTCACGCTTTGATTGGATTTAATTCGCAGAGGAACGAGGGGTGGATTACGAGTTTAGGGTGGCTGGTCAAAACGCGATCGGATTCGGTCAGGAGACGGTGCGATTCTGGTACAGTCCCGAAGGAGAGCCAACTGGCCCGCCGACGAATTTATCCTACTTTTTCCAAACTCCGGACACAGTGTGTGTCACGTGGGATCCGCCCCTGCGACAGCACAGAAACGGTCAGATCACCGGTTACGATGTTCAATTCAACAAGAAGAACGATCACTCTACAACCATCAACAGGAATACGACCAAGACGAGAGCAGTTTTCACGAATTTGGAGGAAAATACGGAGTACGTGTTTCACGTGAGAGCGCACACATCCAGGGGGAGTGGGCCATATTCGGAAAAGATCACGATCATAACGGAGAAAGATATTGGCCGGGCACCGATGTCGGTAAAAGCGGTGGCCACGTCGGACACGAGCGTGGAAGTTTGGTGGGAACCGGTACCTAACCGTGGAAAGATACTTGGATATCAAATATTCTACACAACAACCGCTGTCGAGGACCTAGACGAGTGGAAGCAAAAGACTGTCGGCCTCACCGAGTCGGCGGAACTTGTCAACTTAGAGAAATTTACTCAGTACGCGATCACGGTAGCAGCGAGATATAAGACTGGCCTTGGAAGACTCAGCGAGAAGGTAACGGTCAAGGTGAAGCCGGAAGACGTGCCTTTGGATCTAAGGGGGCCGGACTCGTCCACGCATTCCATGACCCTTTCCTGGAAACCGCCTATCAAACTGAACCCCATGAACTACAAGGTCTCGTTCGATGCTGTCAAAGAGTTCGTAGATTCGCAAGGTATCACGCAAACGCAGATCGTGCCACGCAGACAGATTCTCTTGGATCCTAGCGTGACGACGACCACTATCAACGAACTGCAGCCGTTCACCACGTACAATGTGAATGTGAGCGCGGTGCCAAGAGATGGTCAGTACAGGCCACCGGCTAAGATCACCATTACCACGCAAATGGCAGCTCCGAAGCCTATGGTCAAGCCTGATTTCTATGGCGTGGTCAACGGAGAGGAGATTCAAGTGATTCTGCCCCAGGCCTCCGAAGAATATGGATCAATTTCGCATTACTATTTGATCGTCGTGCCCGAGGACCCGTCAACAGCGGATAAGCAACCCGACGAATTGACCGAGGACATGATCGCGGGAAAAGGGGCTAAGGAAAGGGAGAATGCTCCTTACATTGCTGCCAAGTTTCCACATAGAGATATTCCGTATACGTTCCATCTTGGCAGCGGAGATATATACGAGGGTTATGAAAATCGTAAGCTTGAGAAGAGTAAACGATACAGGATCTTTGTGCGTGCCGTTGTCGACACACCGAGGAAGGTGGGAATGAGACTGCAATTAGTAGAGAGAGAGAGAGAAAGATATTAAACGAATAAATATGATAACATAACTAATTTTACTTCTTATTCTAGCATTTGTACACTTCGTCACCCTTCTCCGAGTACCTGTCTCTCGATATGAGGGAAGTACCCCCTGGTGAGCCACCACGACGTCCCAATCCGAATACCCCGGTGGATGGAAATCCAGAGGTATCGGTGAAAACCAGCGGCCAAGAGCCAGGCATGGTGTGGGTGGTCGGTCCGATAATAGCTGCGTTGATGGTCAGCATATGTCTCGTCCTTCTCTTCGTTATTAAAAAGTAAGTATCGAATACAGCAACAATGGAACTTTGGTCAGTAGCAAATCGATCAACATCGATGATATCACAATGACATAGTTTGATATACGTTTTCCTAGAGGCGAAAACCTATTTCACGATATTTTCATTTATCACCTTAGACGAAGACAACCCTGCAAAGCACCCGATCAAGCAGCAGTCACCCGACCATTAATGGCCGCTGACATCAGTTCGAATCACGCTCCATCCGATCCAGTCGAAATGCGCCGTTTAAATTTCCAAACGCCTGGCATGGCCTCTCATCCTCCGATTCCGATCAGCGAACTAGGAAACCACATCGAGCGCCTAAAAGCAAACGACAATCTAAAGTTCAGTCAGGAGTACGAGTCGATCGAGCCTGGACAGCAATTCACTTGGGACCACTCCAACATGGAAATAAACGCTTCGAAGAATCGTTACGCGAACGTGATCGCCTACGATCATTCGAGGGTGATTCTGCAAACTATAGATGGCATGTCGGGTACAGATTACATAAATGCCAATTACTGCGATGGATACAGAAAACAAAATGCGTACGTGGCTACGCAAGGGCCTCTACAAGAGACATTTGGAGATTTCTGGCGAATGTGTTGGGAATTGAGATCGAGCACGATCGTGATGATGACAAAGCTGGAGGAACGAACGAGGATTAAGTGCGATCAGTATTGGCCTGGTAGAGGTTCTGAAACTTACGGTTTGATGACTGTGACCATCACCGACGTTCAAGAGCTGGCTACCTACTGCATTCGAACATTCCAAATATCCAGAGCGGGTTATTCCGAGAGACGTGAAATAAAGCAATTGCAATTTACGGCCTGGCCTGATCACGGTGTACCAGAGCATCCTGCACCGTTCTTGCAGTTCTTGCGTAGGGTCAGATCCCTGAATCCACCAGAAAGCGGACCGCTGATCGTCCATTGTAGCGCCGGTGTTGGAAGAACGGGTTGCTTCATCGTTATCGATTCGATGCTCGAAAGGATCAAACACGAAAAGATGATCGACATCTATGGCCACGTGACTTGTCTACGAGCTCAAAGAAACTACATGGTCCAAACCGAGGATCAATACATTTTCATCCACGACGCGCTTTACGAGGCGGTGATCTGTGGCAACACAGAGGTGCCTGCCAGAAACTTACATTCCCACATCCAGAAGCTGATGCAGCCAGAGATCGACAATATCACTGGTATGGAACTGGAATTCAAGAAACTGTCCAACATCAAAGTGGATTCGTCGCGATTCATCTCAGCGAACCTTCCCTGCAACAAGCATAAAAATCGCTTGGTGCACATATTGCCCTACGAGTGTACCAGAGTATGCCTGCAGCCACAACGCAACATCGAAGGATCGGATTATATTAACGCCAGTCTCATCGATGGATATCGATACCGTGGTGCTTATATCGCCACTCAAGGACCCCTCTGCGACACCACAGATGATTTCTGGCGTATGCTGTGGGAGCATAATTCTACAATCGTGGTCATGTTAACGAAATTAAAAGAGATGGGTAGAGAGAAATGCCATCAGTACTGGCCGTCCGATAGGTCAATTCGTTATCAATGCTTTGTGGTTGATCCCATCGCGGAGTACAACATGCCTCAGTACATTTTGCGAGAATTCAAAGTGACGGATGCGAGAGACGGAGCGAGTCGTACAGTCAGACAGTTCCAGTTCATCGATTGGCCTGAACAGGGTGTTCCAAAGTCCGGCGACGGGTTCATCGACTTTATTGGACAGGTGCACAAAACGAAAGAACAGTTTGGCCAAGATGGACCGATAACTGTACATTGTAGCGCCGGAGTTGGGAGAACAGGCGTTTTCATCACCCTGAGCATTGTATTGGAACGTATGCAGTATGAGGGAGTCGTTGACATCTTCCAAACGGTCAGAATATTGCGCACGCAACGACCTGCTATGGTTCAAACCGAGGTTTGTAGACGTTTTTCAATGAAATATTTTAATCTTAATATGGTAGATATTTCTTCTCGGATATTTCAAGTTGATATACACTTCTCTATATATATATTTTTGCAGCCTTAAATTTCTCACATAACGCGCGAACATACGGAATTTTATTTTCTATCTGAGATTTGCTTCTCATATATTTTTATAGCTGTTGTAACATGTAACACGTAGATAAAATGTAATATATGTTGCTTATGCAGGACCAATACCAGTTTTGCTATCGCGCCAGTTTGGAATATTTGGGTTCTTTCGATCATTACGCCAACTGACAAGCCGACACTCGCGAGGAAAGAGAATCGACGAGAGAAAGAAGAGATCGACAAAGAAACGAAAGAGAGGTCGGTGAACGAGCAAAAGTGCGACGCGTCTAGTACGATGAAATAGACGAAAAATGTGTAAGTTTGTAAGTATGTAGCCTGTATCATGTTCCCGGGCAAAGCGTACCATACTTGTACCTTCCAATGACAAATACAGTAGAAAGGCGATAAATTATTAACCTCTCGATCAACTAACTACGGTAGTAACCAAGTATCTTACAGTCAATGGTGTCGCAACAGTCTCAAGATAAGCGGAAAAGTTCCACTTTTTATGGGCACCGTATGTGCTGAAACAATTTTCAAATTCCCCGACGACAAAAACGGGACAATACTGCCGTTTAGAATGTACGGCTTAAAAGCTCGCTGTAAAACAATCATATCTGTAGAAATATTCTTTACCATCATATCAAAATTTCCTTTTATAATTCGAAAAAAAGAGGACACACACACAAATACACAGGATGACATGCAGACGAACAAGAATACGCGAGAAACGAGAAAACTTGGACGTTTTCGAGCTAGAAATCGAAGAAATCAAGCGGGAAGCGATTGACAAGCGAGAGGAAGTAGTACGAGGAAATCGTAGTCGACAATTGAAACGATCACTGAAACATATCCAACTCGAGGAGAATTTGTGAGACACGTTCCGATTACACGTCTCCCGAATCGCTCGAAAATGACGGCTGCTTTACATAATGTAAGAATAACGAAGAAACTGACGAGATTTATTATTTTACGATCATGTAACTCGCGATCCAAACGTCAGCGTACATGATATTTCGTTCTATGCTGAAACTTTCCTATTCGTTGGAGAAGAACAGTGCTTCCATATTAGTGGGGAACGTAATGAAACCTCCGAGGCGAGCTACTACAAGTGCGAAACATGCCGCGTCAGAAGAAAAAAAGAAAAGCTACGAAGAAAGCGCGCGTTTCGTAAAGTACTTATCGATGCGACACGGAAGATATCGAGAAATCAGAAAGAGAGAGAGGGAGAGAGAGAGAGGGAGAGGGTGAAACTGCAAGTATCTCGATCATAAAAGGAGGAGAAATCACAGAGAGACATAAATTTCCGCTCAGCGAAGAGAAAATTACCATACTGCCAAATCGACAATTATTCATGCTGAACCCATTACGCACGATAGGGATCTTCTCATTACCTACTGTAATTTTAAGTAGATCGTAAGGCGATTATTCTAAGATTAGTCTGTAAGCGATGCCATTAGAAGAAGAAGAAAAAAAAAAAAAGAAAATAATGCGACTGTGTCGAGTGAAGGAAGTATGAAAGGAAACGGTGCCTATATTCAATTAATTAAAATGCACAAAGTGTTGTGCAGGTTTCTACGCGAACTAATTTAACTAACTAGAAGCACTGTATGTCGGATTTGCGTACTATTCCACCGAGCCCTCGATGCCCTTGTGTACAGAGTACCATTGTAGGCTTCTACCTCGACTACTTTTACAGTTTTCCCCAGTTGCAAGGCTATCAAACGCAGTACACCAGTTCCGCTCTGGAGATTCGCTCGTTTCTAGTACAATTCATCGAAAAACGTAGCTCATGAAACGCTAAGGGAAGAGTCAACGAAACTTTGTAATTCATCGTCCTTGTCGCGGATATCGCGTCAGATCAATGCCAAAAACAATCAGTTTCGTGATTATGCGTCGTCCTGTCCTGCGTATACATTGCAACAACGGTAGAGGTGTATACTACTCGCGATTTAAACACTTACAGAAATTCTAAGTAGTCTATGAGGACAATAAGCTTGTGCTCGTTTATATACCTTCTATATTTCGAAATTTTCACCGTATCGTTCGGTATAGAATCGTTTTATCGCTGTTCGACGATAATGGTAAAGCAAAAAATTCTAGCTATAAAAAATATGCAGTGCGTGGATGGTACGGTTAACGAATATAATCAGCCGAGCGAGTCAGAAGATCTCTTTCAGTTTTTGGCATTCTTTTGATTGCGAGGGGTTCGTGCAGTAACCTAAGCAAGAAATGCAGAAGAGAAACGTACGAAAGGAGAGGAATCGATGTTACATTCTTAGATTCAACTTTTAAATTTAACGATGTTCGATCAAGCATCTAACGTATATACATATTTTCAGTTAAAAGTGGTTCGAGGGTCAGGAATTGTGACTAAGTGTACATAAATGCACCGTTTGTCATTAACAACATTATATAAATATAAATATAACTATAAATATGGATATAAATATAAATATACATAAGTAAAATGATAAATAATATATATATATGTATGTATGTATGTATGTATATATATATATATATACATATATATTATAAATATCATAATTGAAGAGAGTACGCATTTAAAAAAAAAAAAAAGCTGTGGATATTTTCTAGACTGTCAATATAAGCACGTTTCTTTTATTTTTTCCATCCGTTTTGTCGCTTTTCGGTTTTCAACGCACCTTTTGATACTGTTTTTTAACATAAGTTCGTTTTCATGCAACTTTACTTGCGTACCTATTTTTTTACACGAGATTTACATTGAAGACTAATGACCTACTGTATTATTTCCGAGCGTGCATTTATTCGCATCTCATATCATTTTATTTGATGTTGTAAGACTGAAGGCCATTGCGTGTCTAATGTATTATCGTGTACGTATATTTTCGGTACTTCTGAAAAGTACTTAAACCGCCTCGGTCGTCCTTATAAAAGATTATACTATACTTAATCTTTGTATCTCTCTCATTGTCCGTTCAAATTCCGAGATTTTCCGATGTGTTCGATTCTTCTGTACATAATCTCTTCCTAATCCATCCACTATGACTTATTTGGGACTGAGTTTTTCCGCTTGCAGATACGTTGTCAACATTCGTTTCTTGATCATCGTTGTATACTGGCCTTTGGTACGAGCACGAACGTTAGTCTTAAAGTAATTCTATTTTTATAATTATTCTTTTTTATACTGTTAACTTGATTTATCACATTAATGTACATTTACTTTCTTCAATCTCATTATTGTTTACCTTTTATTCGTGTATAACTAGCGATATCGTGCTTCTGCCTCGGAATATAAATTCGTTGTTACTGGCAATGAAGAGACACGACGATACGACTGTTTTTCAGTAAATCAAATCAGCAGTGATTAAGTAATCCTTGAAACAACTTCTCTCTTCGATAAAAATGTGCCATTGTTAAGAACTACAATTGGTGTAAAAACTTATTAAAAAAAATCGACTTGTTATACAAATGCATCACACTAAAAAAAAAAAAAAAGGCTGAAAAACCAACGTACATAGAAAACAAAGAAATACATTCCCATGGACAAACGATGATAACATGGTAACAAAACGATTTGAATTTAAAGAATCTCTTCGTAACATCTATAATCATATTCGTGGAAGAAGCGAACTAAACTTTAAAGTCTTTGGTACGATGATTTTAAGGATGTCGTTGTTATCCTTCGATTCAACTTTTTAACTACATACACACGTATTATATAGATATATTAAAAGATTTAACAAAAGAGAGAAGGAATATAATCCTGCACAAAGTGCAGCTTCGCCAAGACGGTCGACAACTTCGCGTTCAAAGTTCCAGACTAAAAATACAATATGTTACGGAAAACGAAAAGTTAAATGATTGTATAAACATATTACTAGTTATAAGTTAGTAGCATTAAATTGTATCCGATGAATTTACCAATTCAAAAAAGTCCACGATATTCATATATTTATAAGATACCGAACCGTAATGTTATTACGTTCTTTTGTATCATTCCAAAAGTTTTGTGTATGTTGTACGTTAGCTGCGTGTCTATTGTTAGTGTTTATAATTTTTTTATATCCCAGAGTGTATAGCAATATGTGGTTTGTTGTATTCTTCTTCTTAAAAAGCATACGACTCGCGTTTTCGGAGCAATCTTTCCTAATACAACAAAATACAATCGGCCATATTATCGCTCCGTGCAATACCACGACGAGTTTGTTACACTGTGTGTGAGATCATCTCGAGTTCATCCATTTGGATAAGATTGTAGTCATACGACTGCAGTCATTAATTCCGTGGAAAATGTGAATTAAAGAAACAAAGAATAAGTCAAATATTAAATATCGTTGAAAGAATGGGAAATTATTTTGTGATACTTTCTTGCCAGAAAGAATACAACAGGCTGAAATGAATATAATAAATGCAATGTTACTAATTAACACCTATACAAATTAAATATTGTGTAATAGAAAGTCTGTTGACAAGGAGAAATAAGGTGTACATTATGTATTGCCCTGTGGCATCAATAAACTAATAATTAACGTAACATCCGCATTTTTTTTTTTTTTTCGAAACGTGAAAACACCAGGAAATAAACGAACGACGATATTTTCAATAGCAATTTTATTTTATATTATTTCATTAAGATATACAATTATTCGCATCATTATATACAAGTCGACAGTTTTCACGATGATACTTATTACGGCAATGTTTTTCCTTAAATAATATCATGACTGAAAATTTCTAATCTTATATCACATTAGTTGGTGCACCTGGATTACCTGCGGGTGGACTCCTGGTCATCATGGACGCAACCTGTGAGAATAACAATAGATCTATGTACTTCTGGCTTACGTATCCTTCAAACTATAAAGAACATTCATTTACTAACATTTTGTATGACTTGTTTTCTTAGAAAGTCACTGGTGGCAGTCGAAATATTTTTATCATTTCCCATTTTGCATTTTACGTATCCATATAAATTTGCACTATTCAAAACGATTGCGATGCAAACGAGCAACAGCCACTTAAATTTCAAACTAAACAAGGCTGCCACAAAAAACATCGACCACAAAAGTGGACAGAGAATTAAGGCTAACCAAAAGATACGCGCTTCTGTAGTATTAATGCGGTTCTGTTGGACACCCTGAAACACAGGGTATACATAGTAGACCTTGTATTTTATAGTAAACAATTATAATCCTTTCTGCTACTCTTTTTTCAATGTTGTTTACCAAGAACAGTGAAACATTAAATGCCTGCATAATTATAAGCCTTTCTCTTTTTATCTTTTCTTTTTTACCACAATGTGTCAAGGGCATAAAATGTGAAAACTGGTAAACCTTGAACTATTTATTCATTCAGGTAGATACAATGTCTACTAAAATGTACAAAATCGAAAGGATGTACGCAATGCCTATAAAACATAGACTTTTAATTAACAAACCTTTTTGGATTCAAATACCCAGTGACTTTTTCCATTGTCATCCACGTAATTCCACCATCTAAGACCAACCATTAGCCTTCCTGTGATATTTTTAACAGTCCAAAAGTCCATTGACAAGAGCAATACAACGACTACAAAACTAGTTATGAAACTATTTGAAAACCATCCACATAACATATAGGCTACTATCGCTGCTATTCTGAAGGCTAAATGAAACATGGTAACATATGGATGTCTATAAAGATACAATGTTGTCAATCTCAAACCTTAATTACTTTTATTAAATGTTTATATAATTGTAACAGTTATATACTTAAGTTTATTGCTGCTTTGACCCGTTTCATCCTCTTCGCCAAAAGCAATTGTATCATCATCCATTAGCAAAGGCACCTAAGAGATCACATAATAAAATTTCAACTATTGACAAGCAACAACGTTACACGTCAAACCGTGATTACAACGTTAATGAAAATGAAAAATGAAAATTCTCCTTCCCTCCCTAGAAGGAGGTTAACACATAAAAATGATACAGCAACACCTCGCACACTTCAAAACATATCGATTTACACCTGTTTTAACTATTATACGTACGGATATTCACGAATAAATGTCAATAGCAATTCTTCCGACACGACAACAAAACGGTGATGATGTTTTCGCGATGAAAATGATTCTTCTGTTATAGTTTTAAGCAACCTGGCAGTTTAAAGGTGGAGGTAAAAAAAAAATACTTAGCGTCGATATACGAAAATCGAATGGGTTAAAATGTTCCCGTACACTTACCGACGCAGACGCCATGTTAGCATGTTTTACCAAAAGCTTCCAGCGATACTAACGCCTTATTAACATGAGAAAAGCGCGAAACATACGTAGAAGCGTATTGAAATAAAATCCTAGAAAAGAATTCAAATATGTCTTTGATTAATGACAGATGATTCAAATTCTTGAACATGTCTCGGTGAATGAGATAAGTGCCTGTCAAAAGTCATAGAATTCAGATACAGGTTTAATGCAGTTTGAATATCGTGCACGTCGCTGTAGATCGTTATCGGATTGGTGCATTGGAATTGGCGAATTCTATTGGTCAATTGAGATAGTGTTTAGCGTCACATGTATATACAAGCAACCCCATTTGTACGTAAGGGCGAATAATGACAAAAGCGTGTTCGCCATACAGTGGTTACATATGTTCGTCCGGTTTCGTATCAATGTGTTCTGTGTACCCTACTCGGAAATCATAATTGATAAGTACAGGAACGAACTCGTCGTACAGCAAGTAGACGCGAATACGCGTTGGTAGTAGTGGACTAGCAATAGCAGCGCCGATATTCAGCAGTGATAGTAACTGTAATGAAGTATCAGTGGCAGCCACTGTGATAGTGTTAGTGGCGATGGTGGTGGCTGAGATAAGTGCGGGGGACTGAATGCATATCAACGGAATTTGTGTCCCACGAAACAGTTTCTCGTGGTTCACATTGCAGAGGATGTGCTGTGCGATCTAAGGTGTCGAGGATTAGACGATTGGTACAATGTTAAAGGAATATTCGCCAATCGTACAGGCGCTCCTAGGAACGTTATTTACGTGGGCTCTCACCGCAGCGGGTGCCGCACTTGTTATCGTAATTAGAGGAAAACAAGTAAGCTTTATTCCTTTCTTTTCTTCTCCAATCGAATATTTTTGAATTTACCTACGTTTCGTCAAGTATTTATTACTGCATTAATCAAAATATTATATACGTTCGACTCTAACCTAATTTGCAAAGTATAAACTAACCTTTATCGTACACTCTTCGCGGGAATTTTTCCGTTTTGAAAACGTTAGAATTACACTTACCACCTTGAAAATGTTTCACATCCTAGTTTAAAGAAACATGATATTTACGATACTCCAAGCTTTGTTATCATCTTACAAATTTCTTATTATAATTTAGTGCAATACATTAGCGGAATAAAATAAATTTCGTTATCGGAAATGGTTAACGTAAAATCGATTAGCTTCTTTTGCGAACCAGTCAGGGAAAAAATGTACTACGTAAAAGGTGCAATTAATTTCGATGTTATTATCAGTTAACGTTTTTTTAATTTTTCTCCTCAGTTAAACTTTGTTTTAGGGCATCCTAAATCTCTTATCTATTTCTGTGTCTTTCAATGATATTTGACTAGTAGAATCCAAAAAATGTCAGTTTTAAGTTTAGGAAATCATAGAATCGAAAGTTATAGATCTGTAAAAGTACGTGTTTTATAGCTTGTTTCGTTACAGATGTTCAACAAATTCGCGCGAACCTGGTAGATAGCAGTGTTACCGACCGCTTTCCGCCTGGATTTATCTGATCCAACCCAATATCGATATGAATTGCCGAACCTGAAATTTGGCCATCATGTGCATCTATTTACAGATAGTGATTTGACTCGTTAAACTGAAACGGATAGTCTATGAATAAAGCTAATATGGCGTTGAAATAAGCTGTGAAATGTTGGTGCATGTTCGCAGACGCATAACTTTTAATCTCATGATTCCCTAAATTTAGAACTGGCGTTCTTGGACCTTACCAGTCAAATATTATCGAAGGACACGGAAATAAACCAAAAATTTAGATCAAGAACGAAGTTTAGTCTGATTCTTAGCGGTTACTATATTAGCTATATCAGCCCCCTCTAATTAGAAAATTTGTGAAGTAAATTTTTTATATGGAAATGACGTAAGATCGGCTAATTTCGTTTACGAACTAGTCAAAGAAAAGCAAAGAAAAGCGAAGAAAATATACTACGCAATATAAAATTTCAACGTTATCTAGTTAACGTTTGCATCTTTTTTCATTTCTTTTTAAGAAATTGCTACTAATTTAAAACTTTATCTGATAAGATTAGATGTATACAAACTGAACAACGTATGAACAAAATTTCTATTTACGAAAGAGAAGGTATCGCTTGGTTCTACAACATAAAGAAATATCGAACGATATTTTAGAAGCGTGATAAACAAGTAACATTTTACGATAATAAGTTTATTACCGTATAATTATTTTAACAGTATCACAATATGTTTGATTGTCGACGCCTATTTGAAATTCTACATACACGTAAATTAAGAGATAAGAGAGCAGAACGATACTAAATGATGGAACGCGTTTAATTACAGCGTAAATTATTGGACATCAGCCTGGGATTCGCAGGCGGCGTGATGATAGCGGCAAGTTACTGGTCGCTACTGGCACCTGCTATTGAAATGGCGACAAAGAGCAAATTGTACGGAGCGGAAGGCGAATTCGCGTTCGTACCAATAGGAGTTGGATTTCTCATAGGCGCGGCTTTCGTTTATGGGACGGACGCGTTGATATCTTCCCTTGGCATTCAGTCCCCCAATGTGCTTTTAGCTATGCAGTCAGTCGGTACGAAACAAAGACGCAAGATCCTTGAAAAACTAAAGAGTGACGAGGATTTAGACGATTATGATCCGTATAACGACGTACAGATATTTGGTGGAAAAATGTATACTCAAATTGAGTCAACCACCATCGATGGTATCACATTTTTTTCCTGTAATATGTATCCAATTCTTTCTGTAGGCTTGGAAAATGGGATCAGTTCACTCTACACTCTGTATATTATTATTATGTCTGTGTGTCGAAATGTAAATGTTCACTCGCCCCTCTTTGCTTCCTCGTACAATAAGCGATTAACTCGTTCAGAAACAAACAAATTTTCAAATATATCAATTCTGTGAGAAAAAGCTTACGACGTTACTTACTTGTCTTTCGTTTAATTAATGTACCGCTGTTTCTTTCTGAACAGTGCATAATTTTTTGTTGTACCTATCGTACGTAATATCTTGTATTGCGTAGTTAGTCGTTAGTTAGAATGTTCGTCAGTGTTAATGCTTTTTGCATTTAAACAAGATGTGCAAAGTAACGTTTGCATGAAAGCATTTTCAATGCAACAAGTGGAACTTGCAAAAACGCGACCGATAAAATATGAATAGAACGTCTGGTTATTGAAATGTGAATTACTCTGACATATTATCCACGCTTTGAAAGTACAAAGTACTTTTGCTAGAAAGGTAAAAATAGCAAAATATGCATCAATTTTTGTCGTTCGTGTTGAAGAAAGTTCCGCTACTTGTAAAACTGATCTTATTAATCCTGCCTGCGGATCTAAACTATAATACACAAGAGGTGCAAAAAATATGGAATAGAAAATACCGGGTGTTAATGATAAGCTTTACTGTGCTTTAATTCGAAAAAAAAACGAGAAAAGAAGAAGAAAGATTATGTTTACACAGGGGCTCATATACACATATATAAACAATTTAAATCACTTCCAACGAATGTTATAGTATATCATCGATTGTCGCATTTTCCAGGTTTCTACGAGCAAAATACCCGAAGACGACAAATTGCAAATGTAAATAGACCGGCAGAACAAGAAGAAACAGGCACAATTTACGAGGATCCTAACAACGAGTGTAAAAACAATCAATGGAGAAGAGTTTTGCTGCTGGTCGTTGCCATTACGGTACGCAAAGTCGTCGAGATTTTCTTTAAATGCACCCATGACGTAAAATTACAAATAAAATGTGACGAACTTATGCTCGAGATTAATTTTTGCAATGTATTAGGTGCACAATATTCCAGAAGGTCTTGCAGTTGGAGTTGGATTCGCTGCAGTTGGTAATAGTGCATCAGCAACTTTTGAAAATGCAAGGTAAGCGACATTTCTGCATCTCTGTATGTAAGGACTACCAATATGGGAGTCTAACAGTCTTCTAACAATATGCACGACGCTTCAAAATTCCGAACATCACGAAGCGCTATGGAAAACTATTTTCATAGGCAGCGATAGATTCTCGGAATCTAATCTAGCGTAAACTATGTAGACAGTGGCCGTGTAGTCCAGAAGCCTGTCTCGAAGAAGAGGGGATATGTAAAAGGAAATAAGTACGTTTTTTAACCTTCTTTTCCAAGATTTAAGATTTAATCGGCAATATCTATTTTAATATCTTTATCTGATATTCTGGCCTAAATAATTTAACTCGCGTTAATCATATAACTAACAAGTTTCTCACAATAGGACCGAACGATTATTATTCTTAGAGATTCGCCATTGTATGTAGAGCGATATTTCAAATAGATTCTAATGCGTCTAAAGTAAAGTTCACTTAAACCAATCGCGCCTATCAGATTCATTACGGATCATCATCGTTAAGTAGTTAAGAGAATTGTTCAGAGGGGAGAAGTCTTCGATTACGTTAAAAATCAGTATCTACGTTTATTTGAAAATCTACCATAGTTGTCTGAATAGATCTAATTCAACGTTCGTACGGTAAAAGAGGAAAACTTTATCGAACGATATTCTCCTTTTCTGTTCGCGCGTTTACAAGTAATCTCGTTCGTTTGATGCATCGATAAAGGCGGAAAGCACGAATACTCGTGTAATTCGAGCAAGTGTCGCTACTGTAGAAATATCATAGCTCAAGTCGAAACGACTCGGTCGATTCTAGATGGCTGCGATTGAGAAGGAAGTTGAGGAATTCGTCGATAGATGGTAACACCATTGAAGTCGAGCGGATGGAAGTTACGAGCGCGTGCTAGGAGGTCCCCATGAATGAGTTCTATGGTGGTCGGTCGCGAGTGCCAGCCGCAGGCAAAGTTTATTGGCAGCAGTGGGTGCCTGTTGCGCGGGGGAAGGGCACGTGTGGCCCTGGAATTCAACGAGCCCTAGGCGCCGCGCATTCCATTCCATACCCCGTTCCCCGCTTCCTCGTCCCTCTACCACGACTTGCCCCGAACTCGCTCTCCTTACCGCCTTACGCCTTACGCCTTTGACTTTGGAAACAACTCAGCCTACTGCGATGACGTGTACAACTACATCGACCGGTATGACGTTGATTTCATTTCTACAAAAGCCGCCCGGGCAACGTAAACTTTATTTATAGAAAATGTTAACGATATCGCATGCTCCCATATCGTCGACCTTCCTCTTATTCTCTTCTTTCTTTTCTCTTATTTCTTTCGTCCTCCTTTTCCAAAGATAGCCCGTTAATTCGCCCAACATCTTGTTACAGATTCGTTCTTTCCAATTCTTTCCAATCTCGAATCCGCTCGACGAGCTTTAAGGCAATTCGCAGTAACGAACTTTGTAATCAAATACGAGGATCAATAGGGGAAAAGCAACGTTTATCATTGTCACTGTAAGAACGTGCACGTGAATCGACACGTGCACGCAAATGACTACTTCCGATTCCGCTGCCCAAGGATCCAGCGCTCGACGATCGTCCGCCTATTTTCAGTCGCGAGCTTGCAGCTTTTCTGCAACGTAGTCAGCCTGGAAATGGATGGAAAACGTTTCACCTTCGTATTGGCAACCAAAATTTTCACGCTTATTAGCCAGAGCACCTGGACAACCCGAGCGTGTTCTTTCCGTACGCTAAATATAGATAGACAGCTTTGTTTCCGCAGCTTGACGAAACTTTCAATTTTTTGTTTCTGTAACTAAAAAGATAAGTACGTTTGTACGTGCTCCTCTTTGAAGGCAACTTTTCGCAGATACAATTACAATGGCGAAACTTGTTCTCCGGATACGTAGTTATTACGTAATTTAGTTAATACATAAACGTTTTCACGAGGGATCCAGCTATTGTGCTTCTTATACCGGTATCCTTTTATTATTTAAGCGTACTCTGATCAAAGGCTATAATTTAAGATTCGAAGATATGTTCTTCGCACAATTTTGTTGTGAAAATGTAAATCGATGCAACAACGTGTAAGGATAATGGGCGTTTAGAGTAGTTGCGCGATGTGCGAAAAGCATAAAAGGTTGATAAAGAAAAATAGCTGTCAACGTAAGTGTTCGAACGTATTTAAGATGTTAAGAGAATTTCATTACGGTACTACCAAACTCGAAATCGCGTCATAGCCGAATCACGCTGCGTTCGAACGCTATTGGATATCTGAGCGGAGATTACGAGCGTCCGTAGGTCATTAAGCATCCGTAGAATGAATGGACCGGATCGATGTTTTCCTCTCTGTCGCGCGATAATTGAGAAATACAGAGAGACAGTTCTCTTTTTTCCTTTCTGATACAGCGTGAACGCTTTACCGAAGAAAGGCTAGCGGAATGGCGACTCTCGCCAACAAATTTCCGAGGAGACTTTGAATTTCAATGCTTACTGGAAAATATTACCGCCGAAGCTTCTTTTTTTTTCATCTTGTAACGAAGCCGGTAAGAGAGAGACGGAGAGAAATAAGAAGGTAAGCGAACGAGCGAGGGCGCACGATAAGCGGTGCGACATAAACGCGGTATCGCGCTAGTTTCCCGGTTATGAATGAATCGTCGTCTCGGTTCGAAAGATGACCCCGGCCGATATATCGGCGTCGTGCGTATCGCCACGTACTGGTTCGTGCCGTGCGTATATTCTTATCGGTACCGCGGGTCTTCGCCGTCCGACGACTATCTTCTTTCAGGCAATGTTCACCGGGAAAAATATTTTTCCATTAAAAATAGATACACACGTCGATGGAATCGGGGTAAAGAAGGGAACGACGAGGAACGAGCAAGGATCGTCGCGCGTTGGGAAAATCGCTCAGCCTTGAGCGGTTATCGAGCCAGCATGCCCTTTTGTAGCCGAACTCGTCGGTTACGAGCAACATTCCATTCTCACGACGATCGCGAACCTGCAGGCTACTGGTGTCGAGCTTTATTTTCGAGAGGTTAATCGGTACAAATGTCTCATATTCGGTACATAGAGAAGTTGCACCGCTAAGCGTTCGAGTAAGCGACATGGGGAAAAAATTGTCGAGGCAAGAGATCGTTGGCAGATCGTGTCCCGGTCAAGGAAAACATCGTCGTCCGTAAGCCGCGATAGAAACGAGGCTTTACGCAACAGATCCGTTTACGTTATCGATCGATCGGTCGCGACATGTCCTTCCCAAGGAAAGGTAATTCATTCGCGAGACCGAGGCAAAACGTTGGTCGAGAGTTGCGTTCGAGGCGGCGAAAGAATCATGAATGAAAGGTTCGGCGGTGGTTGATTGGTAGCGCGTGGCCGTTCACGTCGGTATCCGCAGTGCGTTGGAATAGTGAAGAGTGAAGAGCAAGCGGACAGGACAAATAGAGCGAGAAAAAGAGAAAAGGATGCTGGAAGAGCGGGCAGTCGATAGGAGCGACGATATTTGCACTCGTAAAACGCTCAAGGAGATCCGGTACTGAGTCACCTTCTGTACCGAGATACCTTCGCGGTATGCGAATTTTTCGCGGAATCTCGCTTGTCCTTATCTCGTTTCGCCATTGAAATTCGTCACTGAATCGTCGTTAGCGTCTATTCTCGTGACTCGTTCCTTCGTGACGCGATCTGCCCCGTTGCGTGCCATAAAAATATCTAGAAATAGACGACCATCGAACATCTTCTGATTCGCGAAAAAGGCGCTCGCGTTCTCGTTCGGCTTCGTCTCGTTTTCGATCGAGAAGAACGCTGTTTCAGATCGGAGAGGCTAAATCGACGTTCTCGCCATTCTCTGCGGAAGATTTGGTCACGTGATCGCGTATCTCGTTCGATATATCTTCTCTGTTTCCGTTTACCTTCGTAGATCGTAGAAGAAAACGGGAAAGAAGGAAATGGAATGGACGAGCGAAAAAGAGAGAAATAGCGCGCATAAAAACGAAGGAACTACGGAGTGGCGGGTTGGCATGGTACGTAGATGAGGTGTTGCTATGTTAAACACGGCGCCAGACAAAGCTGCCGACGAAACCACCTCATTTCAGTGCTATCCTCCTGTCTGTCTTATTATATACCGACCGACCGACCGACCGACCGACCAGTGCTCACCGCACCGCGGCCCCTCTCTGTCCTCGTGTCTCTACTTTTCTCTTTTTACTTGCCCGCTCTCTTCTCTCTACCATTTTACCCTTTCTCTCCGTGGCTCTAGCTTTGCTGTCCTCTTTCGGCTCGAACATCCTCTCTGGCTATCTACGCCTTCTTCTTTTCTCGTCCTTCATCTCCAAGTTGTAGTATCGTATACCATAACTATAAACGCGATAGTCCGTAACTCGTTTCGTCATTGCTGAAACTGTATTTTCTGTTAGAAAAAAAAAAAAAAAAAACGAGGAATGTCGATCGTCCACGAAGAGAGTAATAGAGGCCAAGTTGGTGAACGAATAACGTCCGACTTAACGACGTTTTCTCAATTTCTTACTCGATATTTTCTAAAGATGCGATTATTAGATTTAGCAACACGACACAGCCTCGACAATTTTCTTCGATCGTTGTACTTTGCACACGGTGCTTATCACACGCGGAAAACTCGTTCTGACGTGTGCTAAAATCAAAGGAAGTCGGTTACGATATAGTACTTCCCGTTTAGCTTCGGTGGATGGTGCATAGTATTACGAATGCACGTGCGCAGCGATAGACACGCCAACCGTATCTCGGAACCTTCTTCGCGACGAGAACCGCCTTCCGTTATCAACGGAAGACGAGCATTCCTTCGCATTGATTTCCATCCCGTCGTTAGACTGCCGGACACCGTTTCTCCTTTTTGTCTGTTCGTCGCCTACATTTTCTACGCGCGAGATGCCTCGAGTGCAGCCGTTCACGGCCAAAACCTTCTGAGAATTCGACTCGCGAGACACACTCCGTAAGTTAGCGGACACGCCGATACTTTTCTCCTTTCTTTTTCTTATTATCTAGCTCGAAAGGTCTTGATACGACGGGAGGTATCGGAGAAATAGAAGCTTTCGATATCGGAAGATATTATCAAAAATGAGAAGAAAAGAAGAAAAGAGAAAGAAAGAAAGAAAGAGACAGTGGAAGAAAAGGGGCGATCAAACAAGCTATCGGAAAGCGCATTTGTCATCGCGACTTCCTCCTGCTCTTTCTTCTTTCGGCGGACACGTCTATCTCTCGCTTCTGCTCGGTGTCTCGGTTAATTCGTTTCTCTTTCTCTGGCATCGGGCGATGCACCGGCGCGCACGGTGCAGCGACTTTGCAATGCTTGGAATGCAGCGGCATTACGCATGCGCACCGCGTACCTTACTCGGAACAGACGAACAGCCGGATCCGTTATGTCCCTCGACGACGACCTCGGGACGATCGTCTGTCCGGACTATTCGACGAACTAGCGTCTTCTTGCCGATCGAACGACCGCCATCGAGACGGCTACTCGCTGTTGCGTCCACGATCAACTGTACACGCAATGGAGGCTATTTCTTCCTTGTGCGCTGCGTGGCTCGCAAGGAACATCTGCCGTCGGAATCTCGCGATCCAGCGACCGTTCCCAATTCGGCAAAAGCCACCTTACCCCTTGGAATGCGCGCCAATTATTTCACGGCGAATTCGTTCTAAACTTTTACGACGTGGTCGTAGTCGTAAGAAAGAGCTTCCTTCCCTCGTATCGTCTTAACGCGCGGGTAACTACGACCGGTTACCGTTTCGGCTAGAAAAGGCTGTGTCGCAAGGAAGGGTGACGAGGGTTGAGAATGGGAGAAAAAGAGAAGGAAACGGAGGAACAGGTTCGCGAGAATCGGCAAACGCGTTTCTGTTTGACATTAAGAGGCGCGCAACGATGCCGGAGGTAGCAGAGAAGAGCGGGGTTGATCTTGGTCTTATGATTTTATGGTGTTAAGCCGTGGCCGGTGGCCTCGGGACTCGCAGCCGAGAAGAGCCGGAGAACTCGCCTTGGCGTTGGTGGAATGCGGGACGGGCAAATCGCGGTCGGCCCGCTTGCGCCTCGTTCCCATGCATTCCTTACTCCCTCTCTCGTTCCTCCTTCGTCTCTGCTTCTCTTTCTTTCTCTTCCCTTACCCCTGCTCCTCCTCTCTCGCCCCTTTTTGTCTTGCTCGCTCCTTAGTTTTCTCATACAAGCGCGTTTATACGTCTACGCTCGTCCCTCGCGTTGCTCCTCTCCCCTCGTCTCTCTTCTTAACGCGCGTCGTACGGTGTATGAACATAAGCGCACACCTAAGGACTCGCGCATAACACGTAACACCGGCTTCTCCCCCTTTTCCTATCTTACGATGTTTCAAGACCCTCTCCGGGTCTCTAGTCCTATGCTCCTTCTATCTCTATTCACATCTTGTAGGCTCGCCAATCGCGCGGTCAATCCCTCCAACGGAGATTCCTCGTGATTCCTTCGGGATCGTTCCTTCTCCTTCGATTTCCTCCTTCTGCCGGTCGCTCGTTCGTTCCACGCTTCCTTTTTGGAAGTGCAGCCTCGGCCGGCGAAAAACGCCTCGTTATCGTATCGCGGCGACGACGAAATTTCGCTGCCAGCGACGCTACTTTCCACCGTGAGATCGATAAAACGCAACCCGATCGTTGTTTACGAGGCACGAGCACGCTGTTCGATCGTAGCGCTCTTTAGCTCTGATTTCTCGTTTCGCGATGAGAAAGAAAGTCAGACGAGAGAACAATTTGCCAGTGTTTCGGTCGTTTAAACCGAGGACGAGCGTTGCCGCCTAAAGACAGTCACGGTTGCTTATGGAATGCAAAATGGCGACCGGCGATGCGTCCAACGAAACTACTCCGGTCGCCATTTTGGTACACATTGACGAAGCTACACCGCCTCGATGATCCGTTAAGTTCTTCGATATCTACGACGTCACCGGTTCAACGTATTTATTTTCCATCGCCTCGAAGCTAATTTTTATGGCTGCCGCCCGTAGAACCGGCGCTCGATCGAATACGCACGTCTAACGGTAACTCCGCTACGAGTTTGACCATGACAATCAAAACACCGGTGTGCTACCTTTTTTCGCCTTTTAATAGATACCAGTTTGGCGAGATCTATACCGTTTCTGCTCGGAGAAATCTCCGATTCGCGGCTCGAGACAGCGCGACGCCCTCGCGCGTAATTCCCCGGGCGATGGAATACCTCCGTTTCTAATTTGAAAGGCGAACCTTAGCCGCGTGATCTCTCTAGCGCGCGACAACGCGGACAAATTTATGAATGAGCCTGTCTCTCTCTCTCTCTCTCCTCTCTCTGTCTCTCTCTCTCTCTCTCCTCTCTCCCTTTACGTCTATTTCACGAATCGCGCAAAAGCGGACGACTAGTTGGATACCAACGCGATGGACACTTTCCGATTTAGAAAGTAGCGACAGTTGGGAACAAGGGAGAAGAGTTACTTCATCCACTCGTAAAGGATGATGAAGACACTCGGACGTTGTTTCTTAAGTAAATTTGATTATCGCGTAGGGTGAGGCGACCTTCTCGTATCGTAACAAAATAGGACAACGGGGACAAGATGAATTTGAAAAACGGAAGAATCCGAACTCCGCTGGATTGGGCAGCGAGAAGCGCTAGAACGACGCTGGCCGGGGTCTAGCTGTCTGGTGATAGGGTAGACGAATCGGGAAATCACGGCGCTGACCGTGGAAATCAGAAAGAAGAAGTCAGGAAGGAAAAGAAACCTGGCTGTAGGAGGGCGCGGTTCGAAGGAGCGAGAGAAAAGAGGCGAAGGAGCACAGGAACGATGGAGAGAGGGACAGAGTGGAAGAACGAGAGAAAGAGAGAAACGTAAGAAGGTGAAGCCAAGAGTGGTGTGGTAGGGGACGATCATTCTTGGAACTCGGGTGACCTCCCCTGATGCAACTGGCGAACAGCCGGACCCGACGGGTTAACTGTACAACCACTTATGTACGTCGATGCTGTAGGAACGCGACGGCGATGCCGTCCTATGAAATAACGTGCTACACGCCGCGGCATGACATACCATACCATGTGCTCGGCATGTACGAGAGAGCACGGTGATCATGCATCGGAAGGAGGAGCTTGGTTCGCGTCATTCATTCACCTGCTCGACCATCTCTGCTATTCTCTATCGATCGACCGCTTGTCTATTGTCGCTTGAAAATTCTAATCGTCGACCTATCGGCAATTCATCCGCCCGTCCATAGTCTCCTCGACCGGTCAAGGACCGAACATTGCAAAGTTTTTCCATCGTCATTGATTTCTTCTTACCAACGCGATAATCACTTTGGCTTTCTGTCGTCTATTCGTCTTTTCGATTTTTTGTTTTACTCAACTTGTTTCGTGAACTGTGCTTTCGTATTCGAATATTCTGGCTAATATCCGGCGATTTCTTCGTGCCGTTCTCTCTCCCTTGCTTGTCGTTCCATCGAATTGCCGTGGTACGTGCGACCGCCGAGATCGATCGACTTGGAAATTTCCAAACAGTAGGCGATCGTAATTGGCTCGTACACTCAGCGCGTAACTCGTTCTCTTACTTTTGTTCTTCTATTCTCGCCCTTCGGCACGCTTCAGGATCTACTCGTAATGTAACAGCGATCTACAAATTTACAAGAAGGAAAAGGCGGACACGTAACGTGTCCTATCTACGTAACGTCCATGTGGAGATTCGAGAGTGAACGATCAGTTTGCCACGCATAGGACAAGAGAGTGGAAGGTTCGTCGTAGAAGCAGCTCGCATCACTCGAACCGAGCAAATGGAAAAATCTAGAGAATGTCGAAGTCGTCGACCAGTTTCAAGAACTCACCGGGATCGGATGAGACGGTGCAAGTTGACTCGCGACAAAGTCACCTTGTCTCCTCACCTTTATCCTTATCGTTCGATCGCGATACGCGCTTCT
This sequence comes from Bombus vancouverensis nearcticus, assembly GCF_051014615.1. Classification (NCBI taxonomy): domain Eukaryota; kingdom Metazoa; phylum Arthropoda; class Insecta; order Hymenoptera; family Apidae; genus Bombus; species Bombus vancouverensis. The sequence goes on along the minus strand of NC_134922.1, from coordinate 12,408,486 downwards.
CGCTAAACCAGACACGCTTATTTTTCCTGTCACATCGGCGTTGCTTAGGAGAACGCGTTCAACCTACTACCACTCGATCGCGTTGTACGTTTTTATTACAGAAACCTTGCAATCGGAATCGGTATCCAGAATTTTCCCGAGGGACTGGCGGTGGCTCTGCCCCTTCAAGCGGCTGGAATTAGTACGTTGAAGAGTTTCTGGTACGGACAACTCTCAGGGATGGTAGAACCTCTGGCCGGCGTCCTTGGCGCAGCCGGAGTGACGTTCGCTGAACCCGCGCTACCTTATGCGCTTGCCTTCGCAGCCGGTGCAATGATCTATGTCGTGATCGACGATATCGTTCCGGAAGCGCATCAGAGGTTGGTACAATTTTTATTACATTTGCATAGAAATTGGGAATAAGAGCGTAGAAATCTCTCTTTCTCTCTTCTGAAACTGCTATTGTTGTCGCGGTGGTCGTTGTACGAAGAAAAAGTAAAGAGGATACGGTCGTACAGGTCTAGAAAGATAGAGGCGCATGTACGGCGCATGTTCGAGAACGATTACGGTACAATGGCGCGTGACGGCAGTAGCGTAGTTAGCGCAGCGTCGGCAAAACGGACGTGGCGAATTTCTTTCCCAGGCTCGACTGCCTAGCTGAAGACGCATTGTCATTATAATTGGCTCCTTTTGTATTTCGCGTGCGATCTAACCGCTCTGGCCGACGAGACGGTACCGTACGGACGCGCTTTCCTCCTGAGATAGTGGAGCCAAGTTCGCTCCCTCGGGAACCCTCCAGGCTCCGACAAACACAAAAGTGACAAACCCCTCTGTAAACCGTTGTTTGACCTCCGACAGGCGAGAAGCTCGTTTCTCGTACGCGTTGCACCGCGTGTGATCATTTCCAAAAGGCCGAAGGAAGTGAAAGAGGGGAAACAGAGAGAGAGAGAGAGAGAGAGAGAGAGAGAGAGATTACAATGCTCGCTTTGCTTTCTGGTTTAGCAGGACAGCAGAGTTTCTCGCGAAAGGTAAACGCGCTCCCTGTAAGATCGAACGATATCGAAAAAAGAAGCGCGAAAGAATAAGGACGAGGAGAAAGTTTGCGAGATCCGAGAATCGATTAGTTTTCGTAGCGACGCACACGCGTGCGCAAGAACCAGCTCTAAAAACGAAAGACAAGAAACACGGCTCTGCTATGTAGAAGCTATCGAAAGAATTCGGACTTGTCACGTATCTCGGGAATTAATTTTTCTTCGACTCACGGGTTTCTCAACTGATACGGAGCTAGCCGGATTCTTGGAACGGTCGGTCCTCGGTGATCGTTTGCATGATTGTCTGTTCGGTGAAAAGGAATGCCTCGTTTCGGGCCCGTAGCCTCGCAGCTAACGGCAATCGTCTACTTTTTTTGAAAGCAGCCTGTGGTTCGAAAGATACGCGCCATGCTGTCGATGATACTTGGCGGAGAGATCTCGATCGATATTTGTCGCGTCGAATCGCGTCGAATCGCGTCGAATCGCGTCGAATCGCGTCGTTTGTCCACCGACCGCGAACCGTAATGGCTAATAAAAATACAAATTTCTGAGGCACACCGAAAGGAGGTATTTACCGCGCGGATATGATTGATATGGTAGAACGCCCACCGAAACACAACGGCACATTTCACCGGCCGTTAAAATTGATGGCCGTGTATAATTTACGAAATCAACAAGCCGTGACGTGCAATACCGGCTACGAGCGTGTGTGTTTTGTGTGTACTTAATCCCTACTTATATCGCGAAAACCCTTTTATTTCTCGCTATCCTGCTATTTTTTCTTCCCGTTCTTCGTTTCCATCTCCGCACCTCGATCGTCTTCGAACGTTCACTCGGATTCCTATTTTTCGTACCACTCTCCTCTTTCTACCGCCATTTTTCGTCATCAGCGTCGAACAGATTGTCCGAGCATCCAAGTCCTCCTCCAGTTCCTTTCCATCGATCCTCGTTCGTTCACATATCCAGTTTTACGTTCACGTTCCTCTGCATCCATCCTTGGATATGAAAGAGAGAGAGAGAGAGAGAGAGAAAGAGCGTATTGGTGTGTCTTAATCAGTTTGCATCTTTAAGAAGAAAACGTATTTCTTGCTTTCTGATTACAGTGGAAACGGTAAACTCGCCAGCTGGGCCGCGATCGTTGGCTTTTTGGTAATGATGTCTCTGGACGTTGGATTAGGCTAGGATCGTGCGATAAAAGACATTTGCAGAAATCGATGCGCGTCTAGGTTTATAGATACGTTCGATAGAGTCGTTGTTCCTTTGGGAAGCTCGTTTCGATCTTTAAAGCCAATTTTCTCTAAAAATCGCAACGAACTTTCCGAGCAACTCGATATCAAACGCGAGAAATTCCTAATAATTTCTGTCTCGCGGCATTCCGTCGAATTTCACGGTCGAATTTCACGGTCGAATTTCACGGTCGAGTGTGGAGATCGAAGCGGAGTTAACGCGGCGCGTTAACCGCTAACGATCTCGAAGTTCCGACAATTCGATCGGGCTTTCTTCTCGTTGAACGAGATGCCAAGTTCGATCGTATACCGCCTCAAAATTATCCGAGTGTGTCTTCCATGAATCTAGTCTTTGTTGATCCGATATAGAAGTCAATTAGATCAATCAGGCGACGACCTCCGGTTACGCTTTACAACATTCTACGCCGTGTTCGTTGCGACCAAAGGAAACGAGTAGAAGATCGTTTGCCCTTGTTCGCGATTTAAAAACCGGCTCTGTCTACTTCTCACCCTCTTATTCTCTTATCCTTAATCTATATATTATTTATCGTCTCGGTTAATGGGAAATTTCGATTCAGTATTGCGAAGATACTGCAATGACCGATCGAAAGATAAGAAAAATCTTGTGATAGCCAATTTCGTTTAGAAATATAGTCGCAAAGAATCGGTGCGACTCCCCTTGCTTTCTTACGCAACATTTTACGTAGCTTTCTTTCAAATGAATTCTCTCACGAATAATACGAATGTGGCAATTTCAAAGTGTCTTTCGCACGACACGTACGCAATCGTTCGCTGCACGCTAGATAAATGCACGCACATTTATTACGCTGTATCCAGGACGTATCTTGTCCAATCGGTTCGTCGTTCGCGATCGATCCGAAAACTTAAACGGTTAAACGTGCGATAAACTCGCACGTGCTGCAGTATCTTGTTTTTTAGATAAGTAAGTTTACAACTGCCATCTTGCCATTGTAAAATATTTTCTATTTCCCATCCCAAGCATACCGATATTTATCGTAATGAATTTTACGATGCTTCGAACAGTACGTATGTAATTTTATCCATTCACTATAATAATAATAATAATAATAATAATAATGTATAGTACCTACCGTTAACGGAACGCCCGTTTCGTTTCACGCTCGGCGCTGGATCACTACTTATAAGACAAAAATACTATTTTTTCGTATATGACAGATCGATACATAGACGTAAGAAATTCGCGCGTTACTTGTACACGGAGAAGCTCGAGGCACGTGTGATCGATCGAATCGTCATGCACACTGGACGAATCGATACTTTTCACGTGTATATCGTGGTAGTGCGGTTTCTCAGGTTCCTACGTCCGCGTACGATCCTCGTAGTTGCAGTTTCGTCGACGATCTCGAGCCAAACGTTGTTCGTAAGAGACAGAAACGGAGCGCGAGAAAGAGAGAGGAAAGAAATCGATCGTCGCATGCTTTGTATCGAACCAGTGCATGTAAAGTGCGATGTCAGTCGTCTTTACGACGAAAGTGGTGCTTTGGAAACTTTCTGCAAATTATAAACCGACAAAGTAGCTATATCGGTATTAAGTATCCTAGGTTTTGTATCCAGTGGGAAGGCTTTCGGGACAGAAGCGTCGTTCGATCGTAAAATAAAAATGTGCGACTGGAATCTTTCTCTATACTGGTACGAGTAAATTGTTTGTATCAAGAGCAATAAAACAGAGTACGAATTACGGCCGTTAGACGGAATATCGGCAGGATATTTTTACTGTTCCTCGTCCTGGTCCGCAACGTAATGGCGCAAAGTGTGCCCGGCATTTCGCTGCTCGTTTAACATATCCTGTTGTTTCACCGTTCGATCCTTAACGCGTTGACCCTTTACAGGCGAAATTTTCTTACTACGGTATCGGCTGACGCGATCTCGTTTCACACGGAGTCGTGTATCCCGATAGATCTCGCAATCAGCGAGATTGAAACGATTCTAACGACGTTGCAGTGTCTCTGACAGATGGGACAGACGTGTCCCATTAGCCTCGAAAGGGTTAATCGTCAGAAAGGGAAACGAAATTGGATCGTTGCGCAGTTGTAGCCGGCGCGTTCGCGGCGGAGGAAGAGCTGCGTGACGTGCACGGAGCCGTGCATCGACGGAAGGTTAGTCCGGCGAGTTAGCCAAGCTGTTCGTGAGGTAAGATTCGGTGAAACGAGCGTACAGTATCGGCGCAGTCGACGCAATCCTCGTCTCGCGTCTCCCGTCTCACCGAAGAGTTGCATAACCCAAAGAGAGTCGAGGCATGAATGGAGCCGAGCGACGAGGACGGCTGCACCACTCGGTTGCCCGGTGCAACGAGTCGACCCGTGGCTGGTGGGGATGCCAGCCGAGAGGGACGCATCGGTATTCAAGAAAGAGCACGACGGAAAAGAGCGAATCGGAGCGAGAGAACGAATCATACGGCGTACAGAAATGACGCAGTGCTCGACAGAATTCTGCCTACGAGGAAGACAAAGCCCGACAGGCGATCCGCGCCAAGAGCGACGAAGAAGACACGAGAAAGCAGCCTGGCTCGCGAGCGTTTCCCCGCGTAACAGAGACGCGCGAGAGTTTACTTCCTCGACGTCCGACGAAGATGAACGCGACTCGCATCCAGCGTGCGCATGAAACAAGGACGAGACGCGTCGGGACAAAGGGAGGATGCTGTTAGAGAAAAATATAGACGTATTCCTGCGGTAAGGAAGAATGAGAGAGGAAAAATCGTTGGAAGGTCAAAGAGCTGGGAAGGGGTAAGTTAAGGAAGAGAGGGAAAGAGAGAGAGAGAGAAAGAGAGAGAAATACAGAGAGATGCGTAGCGGTAGATGCAGATGCGAGCCGACGCCAGCAGACACATAGGGAAAGAATGGAAGGCAGGAAAAAATGTCTCGCGGGGACCGCGAGACGAGGAGGATGAGAGAAGAAGACAATTTTTAGACGGAGAGGGGAATACGAGAGGAGTGGAAAGGGGGAAGAGATTAAGAAGGAAGAGGAAACGTCGGTGGTCGCGCAGAGTGGTGCGTTAATCGGTTTGCTAAAGTTAAAGGGATGGTCACGTGGTGCGTTAAGTCGTCGTTGTGCGCACGTTCGGTCGAGCGAAAGAGGGAGGGGAGTACAAAGAGGACGAGGGGATAAGGGGTAACGCGTTGCATCGGAAAGCCGGAGCACCGGTGCTGCACCCGTCAGCAGTCTTACGATGCACTTTGCCCTGCGCGTCTCCGATGCGGTGGCGCACGTGCGGCGTGACGCGATGCGACGCGCAGCGACGTTCCACGATGACGAGGTGCCTCGTCGTGACGCATCACCAAAATCGCATCGAGTTAACACGTCCGCGCGTCGACAAGTGTTGCTACACCGGTGACGGAGAGATCGATCTCTCTGTTTAGCGAGGCTTTCGCCGCGCATACCGATTTCCAATTCCTTGCGCCTAGTACCGCGCGGCTCGTCCGCTATCTCTCACCTCGTTCCCATTCTATTTCAACGTTTTCACAGATACCGCCGAGTCGGCTGGAAACATCGCCACGACGTTCGGCTCGAGCCGCGCTTCCTTACAAAATGAAATTCGTTCGTTCCACGATCCCCCGTGGATATCCTCCGTGGACATTGCCCTTTTCATTCTCGTCCACCGGTACCTCCACCGCGTCCTTCTCCGTCACGTCGACTGTCCTCTTCTCTCGCCACCCTTGTCGTATGTAACGTGTGCTTCTTATTACGTAACATTGCCACATTGCATCTTCTGGGACAGAGAGTTCCTTCTCTTTACCACGTTTCTTCCCCCTTTTCTTCCGGCGTTTCGTTCTTCCTGCATCGCTCCCCGCTTCCAGCCCCACTATCCAATTTTAAAAGCCGCCTCTTTCTCATCGACGATCGCTGAGAACTCGTTTAGCGTGCGAGCCGCTTTTTTTAAATTTCAAATCGAAACACCAGACGACGAGTCGCTGTTTAATCGATACTTTGTCCGAATATTTAGTTCGTTATCTTGTTTTTTTTTTCTTTTCTATTCTCTGACACCACTCTGATACGATTTACTCGTGACGACAATGCAGCCGACCTTTTGACTCCGCCGCTGCCCGCCCCCCTCCCTCCGTTCCCACGTGGCAACGAACTTTCGACAAAAAGTAATCATCGACCTCCAGCTAGCGCCGGAAGTCGTAGGAGGATGCCAATTGTACGACACTATCTTTCAGCGGCGCTATCTTCGCCAAAATAAACCTACGAACCAAGAGAACGGTAATCGGTGTTACGTGAAATAGGAATATTTGAACGTTGCTCGTGATAGCTACTAGACAACTCGAAAGACGACTTGGACCGGTGATTCGAACGGAAATACGGACGAACCTGTGACCATCTTCGCCGGACACGTATTCGCGTGAGTACACTTGTTCCAATAAATAGCCCGTTTATGTAGTTGAAAGGCGCATCTATTCGATCGCCTCGAGTACATAGATGTACAGCTTTAAAATTTTTAATCGCCGCGGTATCGCGCAACACGCTCGTAATCTCGACGCGTAGGCGTCCAGGAGGAAATAGTGAAGTTTAAGCTTCTTCCTGGCGTCTACGAATCGCAGCTCGGAATCTTACATCTCGCAGATGATTTCGCACGAGTCTGCTCGAGATAGTTTTCCATCCTTGACCATCGTCAACTCGTTAAAATCAAATCGCAAAAGTATTATACGATCGACCGTATATTCGTTGGTCGGAATATTCGTCGGTGGCACGTAGAAGCGTTTGGCCCGTACATTGTACGCCAACAAAAGCGTGTACGCGCTTATATATAGAAATAGCAGTGACGGAACAACACCGGAAGCGAAGGAGTTCCGCCCAAGCCTGAAGGGTCAGTGCACTTTGAAAGGCGAGATCCAAGACCGCGCGTTTGCTTGCCGAAATCCTATCTGCTTGCTCCGCCAAACTAGTCAAAGTTCTTACGTTATTATCGCGAAACGGGGGAAAATCGATGTTGCGGTAGAAACGAAACGAAGCGACGAGTTGCTCGGAAGGGAATCGCGCTCGAAGAAACGTCCCCCTCGGCGATGCATCCTCGACGGAAGTAAGATAGGCGTTCCGGTGCGTGCGGGTTTTAAGGTCTTTACGGGCCGCGCCAAGCGTTTCTCTCGTTAACGCGTGCAAGCGTTTCCTCGCGAAACGCGTGACTTTATGAATGAAACCACTACCGAGCGGAGTTTCTACGCGATGCCGGTAGTATTCGCGTTTACTCGCTCGTTCTATGTAGGAAGGAAGTCGCGAGCGAGCTGGAATTGTCTCTTCCATCGACGTTGCGCACCGTACGCGCTCGGTCAATTACCCGGTCAATAGTTTCCCGGCAGGATGCTGCATTCAAGGAAGTGTAACTTCGTCCGCAGGTCATCTACAGGGTGCTTTGAATCGCGCCGATCTGCCAAATATATCGTTCGTCGTTTGATCATCGTCGGTAGATCGGTTTAACCTTAGCGGCGCCAGCTCGAGTATCCATTTCTCTAGCGTTGTATTTTCTAGCGAACGTATGGCAAAAGAATTCGCGTAACAAATAACACGCGGAACATTTGACAAAAATTCGTACGATTTGCATACGTTTCGTCGAGTCCCAGATTTTTTCCTTCGTCTTTTCGCAACAAGAATCTAGCTATTTCGCTGCGCAGCGACATATACAGACAATTTCGATAACGCAAGACTGACGGACAACGTATCGAATGTTAAAAACGCTTCCGTGCGAAGAGAATCGTGTTTGGATCTGTCGTGTTCTCTGCCGTAGATTCGAAGCTCTCCTCGGAATATTCGTCTCGATGCGGCGAGACGAGGCGACACAGCGCGAAACGAAACGAGACGAGACGAGACGAGACGATACGCGTTCCAAGTAAGCCGAAACAGTGTCGCAGTGGGCTACGACCGATCGAATTCTAGGCCGACGACAGGCGACGCTATTTCTAAACTCATTTCTATTTTCTATTTGCATGCGCCGGCATCGCCACGACAATTTTATACGTCTGCGATATTTCGAGGAGTCGGCGTTAGCCTGTCCCGTGTCTTCCGCCGAAACCACGTAAGCGTAGATCTATTTGCTGATCGAGAAGAAAGAAAGTTCATCGACAGGTCGAACAGAGAGCAGCCGATATAACCGCAAAGCCGGGGCCCTTCGATTCTTGTTGCGATTTTACGGGCTCGTGGCCGATAATGCGAACGTAACGGACGGTCTGGCTCGCGTTTCCGCCGGAGTGTAATCGTATTCGATCGAGCAATTAGTAGCATGGAGCGGCCATTAAGCACTGCTATTCTCCACGTGAACGTCACGCGGCCACTTTGCACGGCTGTGTTCGTAACCATTACAGTTGTAATCGCATTTACCTGGCGCTCGCGCGCGAGCCATCGTACGCGTATAAACGCGATAAGAATCGCGCGTCGTATCGCCCTTATGGAATTCTTCTTGCGCAATTACTCGTGAGACGCCAACTCGAACTCCTTCGAACCAACGTTATGTAAAAGAATACATTGATCTTTTCGTTTCGAAATTAACCAAGCGACTTCCTTTCTCCGTACGTGACGTTTCTCACTTCCGACGCTCCGATAAAGGTATCGAATAATTCGCTCGACTATAGCGAAATAATTTCGAAAGTTGTCCGAGCTAATAAAATAATCTCGCAAGCGCGTTTCTTACGACGCAACGCGTCCCTTCTGCGATCGAGGCGTAAACGAAAATTCGCTTCGACGTAGACGTTTCGCGAATTGACGTTGCGTTTCGTTGAACAGCGACGTCGTGTAGCTTTTTAACGGTACAAAAACTCGTAGCGTTCGACTCAAAGAGAGAACGACGAACGACGAGGAAAAGACGGAGCAATCGATCGGCTGTGCCGGAGCGGTAGAGAGAGAGAGATAAAGAGCGTAGATGCGGATCCGTCGAGCGGATTTTTATCGTGCACGCGTCACGCGTAATATTCGCTGGCTGGAACAAGGAAATAGAGGTAAAGTCTAAGACAAGGAACAAGAGAGTCAGCCATTTTATGAAACGGCAGAGCTGCCTCGTCTCGTTGCCATGAGAGCGCGCCACGTTCAGATCTTTTGGCGAAAAACTACGAGACGATTTTATAACCGAGACGTCAGCTTCGAGATTTCTCGTTGAAATTTCGCGTTATTTTCCGACATCGATCGACGAACAGACCAAAAACGAAATTAGGATCGTTCCCTCTGCTCTGCCTCAAATCGCAGCCAACTTGCGCGCTTTCGTCGATTCTACGCGTCTTTGCTTGCCATTCGCCGAGTATATTTTAGTTATTTTTCCATCGTGCCTCGTTATTCCGTGCTAGCTACCACGATAACACGATATCCTTTTTCCCGCGTTTCCGTTTGTTTTTGTTTCCGTTTTTGTAGTCATTTCCGCTTCCGGTTTCGTTTTCATTTGGCCGTCTGCGTCGTGGCTCGTTTCTTTTTTTCCACGAGGAGACAACGTGGCGAGCGTAGTCGTGGAAACGGGACGATCTTCGGCCTCGTGTTCGTTCTTCCGAGTAAGTTTTAGTCGCACGTTCGATCCACTTGCGCTCGATAACGTTTCATCTTTTCAATCCGTAATTTCCGTGTTTTCCGACCTCGTGGCTTCCCCTTCCCTTCTTTTCCCTTCCCTTCCCTTTCCTCTGCCGTCTTTACGCGCACGCTTCACTGTGTCGCGAAGGTGGCAGATGGACGAAAAGAGAAACCAATAGCAGGAGAAGGTCGAACAGAGAGGGAGATGACTCGTTGTAGGAAGAAGGAAGGAAAAGCGAGCGAACTGGGACCCGAGCGAGAAAGAACAGAAGGAACGAAGCGGGAGACGGGTGGGAGCGAGCGAGCATCGACAGGGGGAAGGGGAGAAAGAGAGAGATAGAACAGGGAATCCACGAGCGATCGACTGCCCTAGTCAGTCCTCGTCCGTCTGCCGGTCGGTCGTTTACGTTTATGTTTGACAGCTTGTGAATTCGCGTCACTCGAGCTTCGACCAGCCAGTGCTTCGTCTGTGTGTGTGTGGATGTGTATGTGTGCCGTCTCATCTACCTTGCACGCTCGATTAAAAAAATGAATTCCTTCTCGACCGACTTGCCGATATTAATCGAGACTTTTCTCTTTTTCCTGGATCGTTCGATATTTCGAATCGATGCCTCGCATCCACATTTTCCGATGATTTTAAAAGACACTTTTATCCGTTCACGCTGGTTACCGGACTTCGACGATCTCTTCGACTTTCAAAGGAGAAGAAGGTACGTGCAGTAATGAGAACAGTTACTTTTCCTTTTTTCTTTCCTCTTTTTTTCTTTTTCTTTTTTTTTTTTTTTTTTTTTTTTTAAGGATCGAGTCGTTAAAAATTAACGAATGAGAGAAAGTTGGACAAAATGAAGGCGATCAAAGGCGTACACTGTCGTCGCAACGTTTCATACAGTTCACGCCGCATAAATAGAACGATGCGAAATAGAACGCCGTTGCCGATGCCGCGTCGATATCGCTGGAATGTACTTGCATATTTCCTCCGATTTCGTACGTGCGATTCGCGCGCAAATCGCGACAAACGCCTTGCATGTACGTCGCGACGCGTGTCTCGTCGCATCCCCCGGTCACGTGTCGAACGACACGTTTCATCCCCGTTTTCCTTCAGCAGCGGATTCGCCGGTACCCTCGTTAGCTGATCGTACCTTGTCGCTTGCCTTTTTCGTTCCCCGTCAAGTTGATAAACTGCAAACGGCGAGCTTTCCAACAGAAAGACGATATATATCGTTGTTCGGGCGAGGAATCCTCGATCAAGTCGTAATACTCGGTCGGCGATTCGCTCGACCGAGAAGAATTAACAGCTCGGCACTCGAGTCCGTAAAGAAAGAGCGATGGAATCGAGAAGGTGAACGCACTCACGCGAAATTTACGCTGGCCGCGTATGTGCGCACGTGCGCAGCCGTGCACGCGTGTACGTAGGATCGTTTGATGTTGGCAAATGGCGCAAGTAAATCCGCGTATTATTAAATAGATAACGACCATAAATTTGGCCAAGTTACATAAAGACGCAAAAGTGCGCGTTAAGGTCCACCGTTCTATTTATGTACCGACACGGCCGACGTTCTAAGACCGCGGTTCTCAACCCCGTTCCTCCGCCTCTGATCGCACAACGAACGCCAATCGCCTCGAAATCGAATTCGCAGGATTGCACCGATAACGACGCTTCGACGCTCCATCTGTCTGTATTTAATAACAAGAGAGGGAGGAAAAGCATAGGTTTCGTATCGAAAAGCGCGGAAGTTTATTACCAGGAATATCGATTGGCTATGAATTTATAACGCGTAAAGAAAAAGTACCTGTAGTGGGTCGAATTCTTGAAAAATAGAACTGCTTTATGGTAGCAGTCCCGTTAAGTCTCGTCTTCTTTTACTCTAGCGATCGTTCACCCATTAATGAATCCAATTATTGCTCCGACTTTCAACAGAATTCCTTGCATTTCCGTGTGTATTAAAAGCAACGGGGGAACGTGATAAAAAGAGAGCCACTGGAAAGGAAGTCATCGAGAACGTTGTCCCTGTTTATCGTTGCCCGTATGTCTATTTGCCTTTTATCAATTCTAGAAGCGATAATTACTTTTCTAAATTGCGAGACCGCGGGGCCACGAACGTGGACACGTTCGTACATCTGTTTTACCCGCAAAGACGAGTACGATCGGTTTTTTTCCATCCTATTCGAGCAACAAAACGGTCCCGATACCGCTAATGGCCCGAAATAATTCGGGGACGATAATGGATCGCGGGCCCCAACCAACAATCTCGCAGTAGAATGATCCGTTTGCGGTCAGACGCGTGCTCGGTCACGAAGCAGCGGCTACGTGCAAGTACCATCCTGCCGTGAAAGGATCGGACGAACTTCTACGAGCTGCCCTGTACAAGTTTTTCTGCGGCGCCTCGTCGCATCATTGGCACGCTTCCAAACAAGCCAGCTCCGAGCTTCGTCTATTTTCGTTGATTCCGATCTTTACAGGAAGACAGTGACCGCATTCGCTACTGCCGCTTCTTCCGCCATTCGCGATAGACGCTCGAGCTGTTCTCTCGCCCGTTCTTTCCTTCCCTCGCGAGCTTTTACACGCTCGAGAACTCTCGCCGAGTTCCTATCACGCCCCTCTTTCTCCGTGCGCAAATTGGACGATTCGTTTCTACTACCGTACCAGGCTTCCAAAAATCTTTAAACATTCTTTGATTAAATCCTTCTAGGCGAAACGTTTAAAGCTTTTCAGAAAGAATAAAAATTTTACGCAAGCTCCGTTGCTTCTGTTAAGCCACTCGTTGATGAATAGCCGTTTTCCACTAGCCGATGAAAATAGAAAATTACCGTTTAATAATCGATCGGCGATCAATCGTCCCTTGTGATCTTTTCTCTTTTTCTACCAGATCGTCCATTTCGATTTTACAGAGTTCCCATAGAACAACTTGGATCGTTCCAACTCTTTTTGGATAATCTAATACGGTTTCGGCTCTAAATAGAAACCTAAATCCTCGATCGCACGCGTCGCTCGAGATGTCTTAGAATTTTCGACCGTCGACGAATTTCGTCCGATCGCTCCTCGTCTCCGTCTACTTTCATTCGATCGCACCGTCGTCGAACGCACCAACGCTTCTCGCTCTGTGCCTAACGCATCGCATGCAACAGGTATCTGGCCTGACGTCACGATTTCAGCACGACGAAAGAACAAACGACGCGAGAAGTCGCGAGATACAGTGGAGAGAAAAAGAGAGGTACAAGGAGGCCGAAGCGGGGGTGGGAGCAACGATGACTGGATGGTGGTGGTGGAAGTTCGTGCCGGTCGCCGGCGGTGACGACGGTGACGGCGGTAACAGCGTTAACGGCGGCGGAAGGGCCGCGGAATCGTGCATACATACTTACACACACAGGCCGGTCGCGCATGACTTTGGTCGTACGCGTTTCTCGTTCTGTCTCTTTCACCCTTCCCGTTCTATCTGCTCGGTGCGCTTTTGTTCTTTCATTCTGGTCGCGGCGTCTCTGTTGCTCGCGGTGCATTGTCACTCGAGAGAAACAAAATCGGCCGAGCGGAGTTGTGTCACCGCGACACCCTGTTACGCGAGTATTATTCAAGACGCGCGTGCGTGTTCGCACGAGCATACACGCCTTTGAAACGTCGAAAGAGCGTAAATACGCGGAAACGAGGAAGCTCGTCGATCAGCGGTAGTTGGGTCGACGCGTCGCGACACCCGTGTTTCTTTTTAACCGAATGCGACGAAGAAATTAATCGCAGATCTTCGTGTTCGCCCCGTTGAAAAACGCAGTGGCGAACGATCCGACGTGCTTCGAACTGCACGCAAAAATTCGTACGATAACGCAAAATCGCGAGTTGTATGTCGCGTCTGAAGGGGGAATTTGATGTCGCCGCACCGAACCGGTGGAAAAGAAAAATCCGGGCATAGTCGTGTCGCGAGAGACGGAGGCGATCGTCTTCCGCGTTTTTCAACGGGTATCTGCTTTTTCTTCTCGGCACGTAGGACGGTCGACGAGGGGAACAGTAGCTGCAGTAGGTGTAACGGGGTGCCGGTAGAGACGGCCGCTGCCACTATGGGAATTCTAATTAGAGATAATGACGTCATTAAGGTCTGAGCCACGACGAGACGAGACGGTCTGCTGCGCTTGCTGTACATATGTACTCTGTGCCGAGTATACGTATGTATCGGTGCCGCCACGTATATGCAAAACGAGCTTTGTTCGCTTCTGCGTGTTCTATCATGGCAACGTACGCTCCTCCCGTGCGAATGCACTTGTAACCCTGGACGAGAAAAGGAACGTTCGCTATCGGCCGACGAAAAAGACGGTTTTCGCGCGAGTGGGAATACACGAGCCGGATGGGCCGCGGGGAGCGTCGCTTTATCGAACGAACGGCGTCGCGATATCGAGTCGGTGGCAGTAACGTTAGCGTTATTGAAATGCACCGACGTATCGTCTTCCTTCATTCCGACCAAGCGTTATCGCGTAATCGTAAATTCGACTTTATCCGCTCGAGCTGCCTGCGCACCGTTTATTCCGCAACTGAATGAATAAGAATGTAAATGAGAAATATTAAGAACGATAGCGCACCATGATTTACACTTATTTGTTTCTTTTATTTCTTTTTTTTTTTTCTCCGTTTCTTCCCGCTCACCGTTAAGTAACCGAGTAGTTTCGGTTCAGAGTCCAGCGCGATAGCGTTTCACCAGCGAACGAGAGATCCAGTCGCATGACCAATCTTTGGAACTGTGTCTCGGATTACGTCGTACCCTAACCTCTCGCGACGTCAACCATTTCGTGAAAATCCAGCTTCTCATTGATTAATCTATCTACGATCGACGATTACGTCAAGGATGTACTTATTCAGATTCTCGGCTTTCTCGATCGAACTAGTTGCAAAATGGATTCCAGCCACATAGGTTATCGCGAAAGCAGCGCACCGACGTCGCCGTTATCTCGATGTCGCCGTGTCTATCGAGTGAAACTCTCGCTACTGTTGGTGGCTCTGTGTCGTTGTTTCTCTGCTAACGCGATTATCACGCGACAACTATGTGCTATGTATATATAATATATTCCGCGTTTCGCGTCAGAAAATTCACAAAACCGTCATCATCCTCGGTTCGTTTCTCCGCGCAAAAAGGGAAAGCCAGTATTCGATCACGCTTAACGTCGTTATGTTCGACATTGCCGCGTCTAACACCGTTTGAGGCTTCCGGGCCGAAAGCCACGTCGCGACACCTTGTGACACGACTCTCGTGCAAAAGCCACAAACGGTGTTAGACGCGACGGTGTTAAGTATAATGCTGTAACGCGATACAACGTTAAACGTGGCAATTCAGGCCGTGAAAACAGCTTCAAGACCCCGGTGTTCAATCGCTCGGACGGAAGTCGTAGATTTCTCGAGCTGCGTGAACCCGCGTTACTCGTACGGGACTTGGGAGGCGAGCCACCGCACCGGTAAGCAGGACCTTATATGGCGTAGATATTCTCGTTGCTCCTTTTCCCGTAGCATTCCTTAAGCTCATCGTGAACGGCAAGTCGTCTCGTCCCTCGACACGCGCGTCTCTCTCGCGTTCGAAGCTCGCAAACTCTATAAGGCGTTTAAAAGTCCGTTTGGCTGTGCCGTGAACCTCGCTGTCGTACCGAGCCTTTCGTTTGAGAACCCCTGACATGCCTAAACGCTGCTACTTTACTACTCCGCTACTCCCTGTATCGCCAGCGCCATCAACAGCACCGTCCTCGCGATTGGCTCTTTAAACTTTAAAAGCCAACGCGCTGGCCGCGAAACTATCGACGACCGGACAGGGCCGTCGCAGATCTAGAGGATCCCCACCACGCGGATCTACGACGATGAGGCCCCTTTCAAATTTTCTCCCTTCCAAGAGTTCTTCTCGTCACGCGTTCCGCGGATCTCACCTCCGTCTCCTTTCTCGTCGCGTATTCGCGAAATCGTCGCTCCGACCATCCTCCGTGTTTTTTTTTTCCTCTCTTTTTCTACTGGAGAGAGCGAATCGTCGAATGGACTGGTGAAAAGTGCTTGTTGCCCTCTTTCGCGAGGAATCGACGCCTCGGTAGCACGCGGTTATGCAAAACAATTATCGTGGAATGCGGTCAGCTGTTCCGAGACGCGCGTTGACGTCATGCGATTAACGCGTGCGCGAATTCTTGCGGGCTCCTACGCACGTGCGTTGCGATTACGTGACTCCACGAAACTGCACACCCTTCTCTCCCATCCAATGAACCTTTTCTTTTTTCTTTCGTTCTCTCCTTCGTTTTCTCGCTGTTCGTCTTTTCGTCTCGTCCCGTTTCGTCTGATCTCATCTCGCCTACCCTATCGCTGAAACACTACCGGCCAGCTAATTAGAGAAACGCGAGGCGTTTC
This sequence comes from Bombus vancouverensis nearcticus, assembly GCF_051014615.1. Lineage (NCBI taxonomy): Eukaryota > Metazoa > Arthropoda > Insecta > Hymenoptera > Apidae > Bombus > Bombus vancouverensis. Next base: position 12,392,377 of record NC_134922.1, on the reverse strand, counting down.
TCGCATCGCTTCGGTTTTTCGCTTGCGTAACGCGTCCCGAGACACGCCTCGTCCTTGAGAGTTTTACACGTGCCGGAATTACACCGGCTGTGAACTCGTTCGGTGTAAACAGACTACTAGCGTTCGTTTATCGCGCCAACCTCGTCGGCACCGATCTTTTTCGGCTACTATCCACGTCGATACGACGCCACGATAACCAACACTGGATCTTTCGCGAAAGTTTAGCGCTACCGTTTCATCGTTTCTCAAGGTACGTGCCTTCCGAGTATTTGATATTCTCCGTGCTTCGACCTTCCGAGTAATATATTATACAGTCTGTCGTCAAATAATGATTGAATATTTCAACTTGGAACGAAGAAAAATGGCCGCTAAAAGCTAATAAGCGTTCGGTTTCCACGGTTGTTTCGAAATGGTAGACAGATAGGACATTTCCATTGTACGTGTAAAAAGCTTCTGCCATCCATCGTACACGGAATTCTCTCTCTACGAAATTTTATCTTCGATCGATATGGTCCTGCTAAAGTCGTATGAAAGAAATCGCATCGATCGCGTACGATCGTGGGAACGCGTTGGCCAAAAGAATTGAATTTCTTTCGCTGGTTCGCGGCGATTCTTTGAAGCGGAACAACGAAGAGAGGGGAAGGCAGAGAAAAGGAACGACCACGTCGGAGGTGTAAGAGACAACGAATAGCAAGTAGGTCGTCGGTCGTTCGCCGATCGTCGTCGATAGCGGTAGGTAGCACCAATCGGCGTTGGGTCTTTAAAAAATTAGCAAGCTTCGGGTCGCGCGTGGGTTCGTTCAACTTTGGCTGTCCGTGCCGCTCTCGCGCACTCACGCGGCGAGAATATTTCTCCCTCTTCGTCGCCTTCCATCCCTCTCCCTTTCTTCTAGCTCCTCTGCTTCCGTCTCCTTCCATTCGCACGTATATAGAATGTTCCGCCCAAGTGACTCACTAGTCCTCGCTGGTCCCTTCCTTTTTTCTTTTACGATTCTTCCCGCTGCTCGTTATCCACCAGATATCGAAGATTCTCATCTAAGAATCTGCGACTCGCAGCAACTGCGAAACACGCGACACCGAGTGTCGAGTCACGCGATTTTCCCGACTCGTGACCGACGCGTGAACTAAATTTTAGTCGGGATAAAGCAGCGATTATCGTTAACAGCGACGACGAGATGCGTGCGAATGAAGAATTCGTTCGTTCCGTGGATGATGTTACATCGAGGTGGCAGTCACGATGAACATACTCCAGAGAGTTGGATCTAGTTCGGAGTATCGTTACCGTTCGAATTCTTATTGCTAGATTGCGCATATCGATGACGAATTCGTAGTTTTATGAAAATAATTTAAAGAGTAGAACCTATCATAGACGGAGATTCGTTTCACCTATTAAATATCGTAACGGGAACTGTATTTTCCATATCGTACGCGTTTTTCCGTGTTTTGCGCATTCTATGCATCCCTGTACCTTTGAATTTTCCATAAATGCGCACAAATTCGCAGTCTTTTATACTCTTATTGTTTGGTTATTAGATATCTAGGAGACAGTGGCACTTTGAGTCGAATAAAACGACACCGAAGTGTTATTTCCTTTCAAATTCTCCTCGCGATGGACAAAATTTGCCGTAACGAGAACTATGGATCCAGATGCAATCGATATCGACGGATTATAGATTCACCGAACTCGATGATATCGCGATCAGCCGAACGCAAGGACGCTCGATAGGTCTGTACGCGAGCAAGCGTGCTTGTTCTCTCGTAATCGGCTCACGGATCGGCCAATCAACCAAGTTCTATCGGTTGGTCCGGCCACTGAGCGTCGGCTACGTATCTACTTAGACGTGACATAGCTGTGTGCGACTCGAAGCGCAGCGTGGGAACTTCTTCGAAGTGCAGAGGTTCTCAATTTCGGAATTTCAAGCCGAAAGCTCTTATCAGCTGAGTGGAAAAGTTCTATCGATTTTGCATGGTCAAAATACAGTAAAGCCGAACTTCCATCTCCCGAATATCCCATTATCTGAACGTATTACAATTTTTATCTACAAAGTGACATACTTTGCTCATACGTCGATAGCAATGTTAGGAATAAATTATTTAAAAAAGCAACGTCATCGATAGATCGTATGAAACCGAGAAAACTTTCGCGCATCATCTCGCGTCTCTAGCGTTCTTCGATGGTTTTCTTAGAAAATGAATGAAGCGTCGGTACGTGGCAACGACGATAATGATTAAGGAAATATTCGCGCACATGGAAGCTGCCAAAGACGGAGAAACAGTAGTCGACGTATATACCTACATACTTACACGCGTCTTCGGTTCGCGCTTTATTTAGCAAGTTCTTGCTGCGTTTTACGACCGCCTTAGCTATGTGTTTTACAACCCGCTCGCTTTACAATGCGCCATCGCTAGAGGTTTTTACAAGCATCATTTATCTAAACGCTAGTATCGGATGTGTGGGTAGTTTACATATGGGTCGTTTCATAATGCACGTTCGTATCTGCTGGATTGGGAAGAGACACAATACGCGGTCGAATATATGTATTATTTTCGTTCTTTCCTACGTATCTTCATATACGTATTTTCTTATAACAATACCGTATGAATACTCGAAACTGAATAAAGAACGACAAAGAATACGGTAAAATATCGTTTTTCTCGGGTGGTAGATACGACACATTAAGAAAAGGGGACAGAATAGTTTAACAAATTTCCAATTCATTAATACGTTTAAGTAGCACAGCTTCAAAAACTTTTAGGTAAATCGTCGAATTTTACAGATTTTAGATTTTTCTCCGTTTAGAATTCGTGGTACCTATTTTGTAAGGTGGTGGGTCGCGAATGTATTACTATTGTTATTTATTAATCCGTTAACCGAGTCTCTTATAAAACTCGATTCGAGATAATATACAGTATATTTTAGGAGAGCGGAATACCGCTGCCTTATATAAACGGCACAGGAATCTAATTCGATAATTTCGGTATTCGCGGTAATCTCGTCGATGATGGAAATATTTCGAGAAGACCGAAAGGACGAGAACGGGGTACGCGCGATCAGAGGATGCTCACGTATGAATCAGTCCATTTATTTAAGCCGTTGCAGCACACGCGTACATCTATGGCGGTGTGCGTGTCCCTTGCGCACCACGTCTTGTGCATAGATCGTCGTTCCCTCTTTCTCCCGTCATTCAGATACTCGCCATGAATGAACCGCAAACTCTTCGTTCGCCTCGTAGTAAATACTTTTTCCCACACGTTTCCCGCAACAATTCAGTTCACCGTTCAAGGTTCGAGGGTAAACTCACCTATCAACTGATCGTTGCTTCTTTATCTTTTTACACGATCCGTTAAATTTTCCATTGGGGTAAGAGGAAAGAAGGATAGTTACAACGCCAATGGCCAAGTAACTGTTCAGAGAACTTCGCTTATACCACGAATTTCGACTCACGATGTGTACTTTTTCCTAGGCAAGGTTTGGCGAACACGATTTAAGAAAGGTTAACGAACCCCAGTTTCCTCGATAGCCACGATAGTAACATTCGTGGGTAAATGTTTTACGAGTGCTGGCTGAAACGTTAACAAGCCGCTTAGTCCTCCTGTTTATTACCAGCGGAGGATAGCGGCTCCGTTATTTGAGCGTGTGAAAATCAGCCGACGTGATATTCGTTATTGATTCCACGATATCCCGCGATTATTATCCGCGCGTAATTAAACGCGAATAATTGGGCGATCGAGACCCTCGTCGATTCGTACAGTCATTCGAGCGAGTCGAAGCAACAAAGAGTTCGGATGATCGGAAGAAGGGACAGGGGAAGAAAAAAATGTCGAATTCATTGGCCAGTTGGTTAATCCAGAAGTTTATCTTTCGCTCGTTCTATAACTGGGTCAACGCACTCGAATCTTCCGTGCGAATCTTCTACGCTCGTACATATACATTTCGATTTCTCTCCTTGACGTCACTGCTACTCTATTGCTGCGTTGTTCCAAGCATTAGCGCGGAGACCGCTCGCGAATCGAAGCTAATCGCATATACAGTACTTGGAAGTAGAAGTCTTTCGACTATCTACGATAATAATTTCATAATGGTAAGCAATAATTAGGCCGTGAACGTTGATGTATTTATGAGAAATTTAGATGCAAATATTTCTAATATAATGTAAAAAAAAAAAATACATAAATGTATAAAATATTCAAGGCAACGTACTCGCGATAATACGTGATAGGTGAAACAAACCATTATTTAGACTCCATTTCTTGGCTTATATTCGGAAAAATTTGAATTTGCTCAAACGTTTCCCGTCTATCGGCAAAACGTTAAAATATTAAGATCTTAAAATATTGAAACAAGGGTAAAATTACGACGTAAGAGTTCAAAGCCTACGGCAAACTGAAAATAACATCAGGTATTTGCATATTTATTTATAACGACAAAACGTATGCGTATTATTACTTTCGCCGCAGTCCATACATCGCTTCAAGTTTCACAACGATAACGAAAGTTCGACCGCGATTAGGCGCGTTCGCTTGCAAAATTGATAGACGAAATTAAACAACGAAGGCACGTTATTTTTTGTATTAAAGTCGACGGTCTCGATATCAGGCAGACGGCGAATAAGCAATAAATCGTTTGCGTCATAGCGCCACCTGCGCCAAGCTCGAATGCTTAGTTGCGTAAATACCTGTAGCGTACGTGTACATATATGTGCATTCGCAGGAAATCGTCGTGAGCTCGCGTGTCCACATCCACGCATCGTCATGAAAGGAAACGACGAAAAGCAGTACGCGCAACAGGTCTTTTCAGATTCTACCGACACGAGTAAAATGAAAGGAATCCGTGCAAACTTTAACATACTCTTTTTACCCTTCTTCACCTTCTGTCCCGCACTCGTCTAAATTACTATTCGCTTAAACGCCTTACCGTGTCCTACACGTGACACGCGATTAGCGTCAAGCCGCTACACATCGTCGCGACTGAACGAGACCGTCCGAATCCACTTCGTATCGAAATACGCCGTTATACCACGTGTTACAGCTGCTTAAAATTTTTAGCAGCCTACCGATTATTTTTGCCACGTTCTCCAGATCAAATGTTTCCAACGAATCGTTGCTTCCTTTAAATTGTAATTTTCTATCCCTTGGCTTATTTTTCAAAAATTCACTGATACAAACATCCTGTTTAAAGTCTCATTCGCTGAATTTCGAATTTGCAGCCCAATACGCATAGGTACCATTCCTCTAGTTACATTTGTTAAAATACAAATTTGCATAAACGTCGAATTTAGTCATTACGAAGGAAAAACATGACAATTACGTATGTAATTTAGTTTATCTCGTTGTCGAAGATTATCGCATGGACGATTTGCTATTAGCGTAGTTCAGTTTCGTAATCTTTACTGCTCGTATCGATATCCGATTCCGTTGAACGGCCCCTTTCCCCTTCGCGCTAGGCTTCCCCTTTCCCTCGTCCGTGGCTCTGAATGCGCGGCGTCAGAATTCTTATCGAGTGGCAGAGAGCACGTTTACGTCAGAGGTGACCACACCGGAATAAGTTTTGTCCGGAGAGGGCACACGAAGATACGGTTGCACGGAAAACGATCGTTATTCCGCCAACGTTCCGCTTCTACTTCTCTCGTTATCATTCGGAGCGGTGTGCGTGCAACCGCGACTCTTTAAGTCTATTCACTGGCCTCGTGTTCCTCTTCGCGAGCGTCGATCGAGGAAAACCCTCGTTCGACCGTTCCGGAATACCGGACGTTGCGAAACTCGAGAAACCTCGATTCTGATACTCCTCGTCACGTTTAAAACAATGTCAAGATGGAAACGTTCACTCGGTTTATATTTGACATTTTTGTGATTCTAATAAAGTGGAACTTTTGTACCAAGCTACGGCGGAAGTTGCGATAAACGCAGTTCTCTATCGACCGACGAGATTCGGTTAGCGAAAATTCGAATTGTTCTATCGGTATCGGATACGTGTCCGCCCACTCGTCGTTACCACACAACGCGCACGATTCCACCCAGCTCGACTGATTTTCCTGTAGGCCAAGATAGAATCCGTTACAGTATACCTTATGCGTGCATTGGCACATACATTTGGACACTTTCAAATTACTACGAACCTAGAGGTTCGCGAGGGTATTTCAACGCTTACCGTAGAAATGTTTCACGGGTGTGTGTTATATAGAACACTGAAATTTCTCTAGCACCGTAACGCGATACGACTGTCGTTATTAGGCAATCGACAACTGAGAAACGTTCTTTTATCAGAACGTTGAAAATATGATAACAACATCAGGTTTCTGATCGAGTTACACCATACAGATGTTCGTATATACTCGCGTAGCAGGGTACACGTGGAAATATATTTCGCAAATTTCTTGACGAATCATTCGATATCGGATGCGTTCTTTGTCGTTTCTCCCTTCGCTCTGATACATGCTTCTACATAGCGCAAAAAGAGAGAGAGAGGGAGAGAGCGCGCGCAATGATCCAGTAATGAATGGATTAAACAGCCTGACGTCACAGGATGGATTATATAAACGGTGGTGCGCGTGACATCGAACGTAGGAAGGAAGTTGGCTTCCTTTCGTACCTAGAAGGTATTCGTCCGTATGCACGTTCGTGCAATACATGCATACGCATAAGCGCGTACGCAAACGATTTCGTTGTCGAGGGGTCGTTCATTTAAAAGCGGACGAGCTTGGTTAGAATGTCGATGACGACAGTGCCGCCCCTTTCGAAACTTCCCTTCGGTGAAACTCTCTCCTTTCCGATACACGACGATCGATTTTGACCTGCTTTTTTTCACCTTCGATTGGCCGTACACCTACGCCTACAGAGATTGTTTTCCTTTCTGTTGCAGATCTCGGATAGAAAGTCGTAAGAAATGTTTGGCTGAGAATGTCTGTTAGCTGTTTAAAGCCACGTTCCACGCAGTTGATAGAGAGTCGCGCGAGTACACGCGTGCCAGAAGCAAGGTATGCCTTCTAGGAACCCATCCTGCGATCCGTCGCGTCTAACTGTCGACTCTGGCCGGTATATTTTTGAATCCGCTCCGCCAAGGATTTAGTCGAATAGCGGCGCGCCGTACAGTAGAAACGATGTTTCGTAGTCAGACCGAGTGGACGACCCAGTTTTCGCGAAGCTCGTAATACGCGGAAAGATCTAGGCACGTGTTTATGGATCGAGACAGACGCGGCTCGTTTCTCTCCGAGGTCCACCGTGGTGGTTATTAACGCGTGTAGTCTGGGAGCCGTCTGCAGGTCGACGTCCGACGCGCAGAAATAGAAGCACCGCGACGCTCGTTACATTCCGTCACCTACAATCGCTGAACATCCTCGAAAGCCGCTGGCCAATTCGCCGCTGCCGATTCCACCAGTCTCGTGCACGCGTGCTGCATTTAAAACGGTCACGCGTGCTGTTTTAGCTCGACAAGACTACCGGCCACCGATCATCCGCGGCTCCTTCCGGTAGGCGCCGTTATATCGGGTCGTCTGGAACGCTCTTCCGCTCTCGTCCATCCGTTCGTCTATTCCGACCTTTTTCGCCACACAGATTTCTTTTTCTTTCCTTTTTTTCTTTCTTTCTTCCTCTCTTCTTTCTCTCGTAAATGATCCGGGTATCTGTGAAGATTTCACAGTAACGGTTTTTCACTTTCGTCCGGTGAAACGACGATTACCTCGGAGTTGGTTAACGGTCACCCTCCTAACGCTGGAAGAAGGGCAGGTGTGTAGTCCGGTTTACGAGGGAAAAGGGCAGCTGCTCGTCTTAGACGCGCTCTCTCGGAGCAAGGGAAAGGAAGACGAAGAACGCGAAAGGAAGGGATGGGACGCGGTTCGCTGCTAAGGTAAACGATATAATAGGGACGTAACAGTGGGTCCTTTTTAGAGGCAGATGTCCTGTTCGAGACACGTGCCCATCCCGAGCTCCCTTTTTCGGGCCCGCGGCCCCCAACTGCCTTCCTTCTTCATCGCGATTAGACCGAACGCGAGTGGGAATGCGAGCGGAAAAGCCTGAGAAGCGCTCTCTCAGTGTTCGCTCTTTTCGCTCCTCTCCTCTGCCGCGTCCGCTTCCGTCTTTTCTTTCGTTCTTCCGTCTCTCTTTCCCCCTCCCTTCTTTTTTCTTTTCTTCCACTCGCTCCTCTTTCTTCACCTGGACAGGAACACCAGCTGCTGCTCTCGTTACGACGAATTATACCGTTGCGTAGACAACCGCGTCGGCTATAATCACGGCGACGAGCATGACTACAACGATTCAAACCAGCATCCATTGTGTCCCTCCGAGACTCATCCAGCGAGATCACAACGACGTTTCCAACATCCAGAAACCAGACCCTCTCTCCCGAAGTTACGAATCGAAAGGGAAGAGGATGAAGCGTTTAGAAGTTAGTTTCGCAGGGTCAAAACGGTTTTTACTGGTGTACAATCGCGAGAAGTTTGAAACGTTGTTGACCAGAGAGGAGCGAAAATTTGCGTAGCCGGTTTCTCTCGTCGCAGACTGCCAGTTCGATGGATCGAAGATAGAAGACGTAGGGAGGCAAACTCTTTCAAACGGTCGAGCCCACGGTTGAAAGGTGCATTGAAGATTTCGTGGAAGCCGCGGTTCGTCTCTCTATTCGCGAGCCGCATTCAAGTTCGCCGCGTTCGTTGCCTGAGAGCCTCTGCACGGCGTGCGACTTTTTGAGTCGCTTTGGTCCCACGCTGAGACTATGGCCGTTCTACGTATACGCGTGCACGTTTCTATGCACATGGACGTATACGCGTATAGATATAGAAAAGCGTGGAACTCGCAAGGACTGCGTCGCACCTGCAATTGACCATCCGTTGGTCTGCTTTTCGTTCGCCAACACTTATCATCGAATTCGTTCTCGTTCCTTCACTTCTCTCTGATATTTATCTGAAATTCATTTAGAATTCACCGTTCATTTTCAGACGTTCGATCATAGAGATTTTTGGTTAAAGAACGACACGACGTCTGCATCCTCTTGTACGAAATTTATCAATACAATATTAGCACAATACTTGTAAGTCTCGTTATTTATCATTGCCGATTGATTTCCAAACTTGTCACTATCGCGCATGGGTATTTGACAATTGCGCAAGAATGTTGTGATCGCGCGTCTAGAATCGACAGCCTGGAAAATACCTCGAAAATACCTAAATGCCTGCTGTGACTGTTCCAATTCCTGCGCATTCGTCCTCGATCCAAATTCAATGGCCCGTACGAACTATCGAGAATTCCTGCTGGAAATTCGTGTTTGCAAGGAACAAGCTTCGTTGAACACGATCGACCACGAGAACTATTTCGCGAGAAAATATTTGCCTTTCAACAAGAACCGCAAAGAAACGCGCGCAAAAATCGGAAGAACGCTATCCAGCTCGATCGCAATTGACTCGCAAAACCGCGAGATTCTAAATCACGCGCAGAATCCGTTGAAAACAGAGCAACGATCTTCTTTCTTTCCGATCGAACGCGAAAAACGATCCAGGACAGCGGATTGATTTGGGATTCAAGGTAACGGCGATAAATCGGACGCGAAAACGAAACGAGGAAACGTCGGGGGACGCGAATCGTGGCTGATCTATTATGAAGCGGTTCCTGTGTATCGTAACGCGCCGAGATTGACAATGACATAACGCACACGACGCCACTAGTCCTCCATTATTCATCGAAGAATCATCGATGCGAATTATCATATTATAATGGCGACGGACATCGGTATTCGTAACCTTGAAACGATGACCGCTCGTCTTGCCACCTTGAACGGCGGAAGCATCGGTATTTCTCGATATTCGATCGAGATCGAGATCCTTAACGTTCCTCGCCTATTCGCGTAGATTCTATAGACCGAGACAAAGTCCAGCAGAGCGAATAGTAACAAGAGAATAGCAAAGTCGAGCAACCGTGCTAACCGCGGCCAACCGAAGTTTCCTATCGTTTCTCCGCCGTGTTCGTTTGGTATTCCGTGCGTCGTTCGCACGATGATACCCGTGGCGTACTTCCACTACAGTCGAGGATATCGACGACGAATCCATCTTCGAGCGATCATACCGGAATGCCTTCTCGTAATTCGACACGAGGCTCGTGAACATAGAATCGAAGAGGAATACGAGCAAGTTAATAGCAGACTCGTTTAGAAGCCTTTTAAATTTACCTTAGAATTTACGAATAATAATTCGTGTCATTTTCTCGCGATAAACGAACTTGTACGAGTGAGCCATTTACTTTCTTGAGAATTGAATATCAATCGTGTATTTAGGCGATGAAACGAGGAAATTAACAAGGAACGGAGTTGGTTAGCTGAGAATAGAAGAGTCGTTTAGGTTGATAAATCAACGAATCGCATGGTCAACAACGAATCCGGATGTATGTACTAGTAAGTCAGTGTAGTCGTTCGGCTGTCTCCCACGGCAGGGCCTCGCGTCGACCGCATTCCACTTGCAGACCCTTTCCACCGCCACCGCTGCTGGGTGATCGACCCTAATCGCCAAATTCGATCTCGAATTATCGTCGTCCCGCTTTCACGCGTCAGTTTCACGCTTTCCTTGTGAAAAAAGAAAAACTCCGCCGTTTTCTATTCCCACATTCCGCCTATATATTTCTTTTTGCCATTGATTTCGCAAATTCTGCCAAACCCCCACCGAAATTTTCTAAAATTGACGCGACAATCAGCAACGAATATATTACGAGTTTCATACGAAACGTTAAAAAGTATCGTTAGCGCTGTAACGAGACTGACTCGACTATCGCGATTGCACACAGTGGTCGTACATTATATTTACGCGTATATAGTGCGATATAGCATAATAGAAAAACTACGATACTTGGTCGACAAAGGATCGCGATCCGAAATGATCGTAACATGAGAATTAATAACTAGTTTGTGAGTAGATGCAAAAGACCGCATCGAGGCAGATGACAGTGACAATAGCGGCGGTGATATCATTATTAGTAGTAGCGGTATAGAATGGTAGAAGTGGTACGAGCTGCAGAGTAGTAGTAGGTGGTGAAGCCGGTAGGTGGAACACGACGGTGATTCGGTGAGCAGCGGGTCTGCTCCCTAGTAGAGGCATCGAGAAGAGAGGAGAAAAGAGAAGAAAGAAGAGAAGAGGAGGAAGAAGAAAAGAACGAAAAGGTGAAGGAGGCTGATCAGGAGGTGAGGAGGCAAGAGTAAAGTCGCCGACTGGACTCGTACCTGCATTCCATTCCCACTGGCCGCGTAGGTCCTTGTATAGGTGGTCGTTCTCCTTCTCCTTCTACTCTTCCTCCTACTTCTTCGCCAGAGGAGTCCTCGTCAGTCGTTCGTTCTTCATTTTCATTTTCCTTTTCATCTTCGTCCTCGTCTTTCTCTCCGTTTTCGTCTCTGTTCGCTTCTGTTAGTTTCTTTGCCCGTTCTTTCATTCGTCGCTCTGTCGCTCCGTCTGCCTCGTCTTTACGCACATCTCGCCTATCTGTTCGATAAAAATTGCATCCACCGTTACCTACCTGCCGCTATCTATCGCTTCTTCTCACTTTCTTATTCACAGCCCGATCGGTACCGATTTTGTTATTTGAGAATTTCAGAGCGATCGTCTATAGACAAATCGTAGCCCAGTTGAATCGTCACCCATTAGGACTGCATTTATTCGAACGAAATCGATTTTCGATTAACTTTTGCCGGTTCGATTCACTTATCCGAACGCGAACTTTTATTATACGAACAAAGCATAGTGGACAGTGGGAGAAATTGGCGAGTTTCTATTATATGGACTTCGATTGTACATGTTTGTACCTGTACGAGTTCCGATAAGTGCAGGACTACTGTATTCGAAGAGTTACGCTTGCGTCCTACATTTTCGTAAATGCCTACTTCGTTGACTCGCTGCTTCCCTTAGTCTCCTACCTCTTCGATTCAACTTCGTCTTCTCGACTTTATCGTTTCATCCTCTTTCTTCGCTGCTCTTCCCTCTCTTCCCTCTTTTTCGCTCTTCCTCCCTCGTTTTCTCTCCAGTTGCCAACCGGATCAGAGTCCCGAGAGCACTCGAGAAAGATCTCCGGTCTAAACGTAGTCCACGGCTTTTCAACCAACTTCGCAAAAGGAGGTCGGTGCCGGGAGATGTAAAGCGTAAACGATCAAAGGTAGAACATCGCGTCGTCCATCTTCGTCTCGGCAACGGTTTCATTTCGATGGTCTCTGCCGTTGCTACTCCTCGTTCCTCAACCCGTTAACACGTTTCCCTCGCATCTGCGTCCATGGACAAATATAAACTCGTCGAGTTATTCCAGAGCTGCAATCCTCTTAATTAGAACAATTAGACGATCCGAGAATAGAAGGATGACGCGATCCACGTACCCGAGTGTCGCGGAATCGCACGGCCCACGCGGTCCTCTATCTGCTACGACGTTGTCCATCTTTTCCACGATGCTTTCCCATCCATCCACGTTTCGTCTTTCATCGGCTGCAACGTCCGACGAGAAGCGAAGAGAAAGCATAAAGGAAAAGGAGTCGTCGATGATCCATAGGATGGCTATGTCCAAAGTCCTCGACAACGAGGAACCTTCGGTCCATGTCCCACGTTTTTTGAAAAAATGATTGTTTATCGCGCGTTGTCTCTTCGTATTTTCTCAAGCTGTTTGCACGCTGAAGCAGCAACGAATAACTAACTCGTCCATATGCCATACTTGTTGAAAAAGTTGCCCGATCGTTGCCCCATCTTCTTTGTTTCTTCGCGTTTCCGTAGTCCATAACAAAAGGGTTACTACCTGTTGCCTGTTTCGACGAAGATCAAAGGAAAATAAAGAAACAAACGTTCCTTCGGTACGTACAGTTTCTCCGCTGTTTCACAACACATTCGCGCGTAGACAACCTGCTACAATACTAAAAACAAATATCGCTTCGACGTGTTCCTCTGATTATACCGTTTCGACGGTGAACAATACGTCCGTATAAATTGGTATTTGAGCGGCTCGCAAGCTACATCGATTAACTCCATAATTTAAAAGAAAAGAAAGCGTGTACCGAACTGGAATTTATCCTTATTTATGTTATTTTCTTTTTTTTTACGATAAATAAGTTTATAAAGATAGTTTGTAAATAATTTGTCTCTTCGAGAAGTTTAATACCATATAATCACGTTTGCAGATGATGAAACTGAGAAAGTTAGAAAATGACGGAGTTGATCGCAGGCTTCTGAGAGTTGGCTACCTACCGTTTGGAACATGCAGCAACAGCAGGCGAGAAAAAGTTGTTGGTCGTTGGTTGTGGCTCGGTGAGGACGCAGCTTAATAGACGCAGGATCACGCGTCGAAAGTTTCGGGCGATCAGTGAACTTGAAAGCGGTACCATGATGAATCCGCGAAAGTAGGAGCAACGACCACGCGAAGGGAATGCTGTTCGACTTCCACGCGCTCACGTTACGTGACAATATGCCCCCGAAGCTCCGTTTTCTGGCTAAACTACCGATGCGAACGATGCCATCGTGCGCGCGCGCTAATCGTTCGTAGAAAGTTCAGCAACCTCTGCCGACGTTTCGTCTCGTGGCCCTCTTTCTCCTTCCTTGCCTCTCTCGATAGCCAACTACTTCGATCGGCGTACCGAACGTATTTAACGCTCGATTCCATGACGAGCTTCCTGTGCCACGGAACGAGCTGCCATTCCTCACCAATACCGTCGCTACGTTAGAACGTGTCGCGAATTTCGTGGAACGGTGAACGGTCGACCTTGTAAGCCCGACTAGAAAGCTATACACAGGGTGTTCCAGTATCGATGGTAGAATCGAGGAGGGGCTGGATCCGTATTTAAAAAACAGATCGAAAATATAGAATACATTTTTTTTTTTCTTTTTTTATTTCAGGCTTGGAAATCATTTGAGACTCGATTTTCGAGAAAACTGACTTTCAAAGGCTGGTTTTAAAGAAAGTAGAATTTTCACCGCGTTTGATTAAGAATTGGGTTGGCTCACGCGTGCTCGATCAAGTTTCGAGTTTCATTTTCTCTCGTAAACGAAACATCCTACGAAAAGTATTTATTATCTACATTTTTTACTTATTTTCATACGTAGAACAGATTCTTGTCGATTCTTCGCTTTCATCCAGACCTGAATTAGCCAAGTTTCGATGCTTTTGACGAATCTTCAAATACGATTTTTGTCGAATACGAAGCAAAGTCTCGATAGCGTGATCGCTCGGATAAAATCTTATTCTACAGGCTGCTTGGTAACTGGTGGTACAAGCGCAAAGGGAGTGATTCTAGGCGAAAAAAGAAGTCGAAAATATGGAATACAAATTTTTCGTTCGAGGCTTTGTTTTCGAGAAAATCGACTTTGAATTTTGGCTCGGTACGCGTGCACTTTATCGCGTCTCGTTATAACGAATCTCACTGTAGATCGTTGCCTCGATGGAAAAATTAAAAAAAAAATTTTTATTCTATATTTTCGACTTCCTTTTTCGCGTAGAATCACCCCCTTTCCGCTTGTACCACCAATTACCAACCAATTACCTGTATATTTTTGATTTGTTCTTTTTTTCACGTAGGATCACCTTCTCGCCGATTGTACCGTCGATACCGGAACATCCTGTATGCCGTGCTAAAGCGATCCTCGTTCGCGACGCTTCGAATTTGCCCTCCTTTCGTATCGCACACATAATCGTTCCTGCTTTTCTCGACACTCCTTTTCACTCGTTTCATCCCGCGTAATATTCCTCTCGACTAGTTGCTCTTCGGTTCTCCGTCTCGCTCATTGTGCACGCTTATTCACCGCGATGCGCTGTTTCGCTCGTTCAATTACGCACTTCGTCGGAATGCCGAGGGAGAAACGAATTCCAAGAGTGGCAGCCTTGTCAAGGTGTTCCCCGCGCCACTCCTGCATGGAAAAAGTTTTCTACTACGTAAGTACGTGATTTCGATGATGCGTTGATAATGATCGAACAAAAGAGCTGCGTGCCGATTCCTTCGTTGCGCGTATACGTGCATAAACGATCTTGTAATATTTTTCGACTGTAACGTGTAGTTACGTAAGAGCGTTTGCACGGCGTCATTTTGATTATTGCTCGATGGAATGGAAAAGTCAGCCATTTGCCGTAAATCGAATGGCTTTTTCGCGGAAGGAACGGACATAAAGGCAGACAAATACATTATCGCGAATTATAAAAGAGATCGTAGAAAGGATTGTAGAATATGTGTTTACTGGGATTTTTTAATCCGAGGATTTGCGTCGGTGTAACGTCACGTAATTTTGAGAAGAATTTTCGCAGCCTGGATAAAACGCATGCTGATCGACGATGCGTGTGATGTACGCGTGCATACATGCGTATATGTATGCTCGTGTACCTCGATCCACATCTGCACGCGAGATTCTCTGGAGGGGTCTGTCACGCGTACAAATAGCTGACCTCGCTTCGTCGCCTCTATCAATGGTTGGACAGTGGACTGAATGACTTTTATGCCTCTCTTCCTCTTACTACGCCCTGTCGCGTGATAGCCTTCACTCCGTTTCTTCGAATCCTTTTTCCCACCACCGCTCTTTACAGTGGAAAAAACCTACCGCGACGTAATAACCGATGAAATTTCGAAAATTGCTTTTGTTCGCTAAACTTTCAACGGGGAAATATCGCGATATTTTCAAGGGAAATTGTATCTACTTCTTGTCACTATGTCGGGAATGACGTATACGGTAGGCGGAAAACTATAGCAGCGCGTTCCATTCTATATGGGAACGCGTTTGCTTTCGAACGTTGCGTTTCCCAACGGCGGATAAGTTAGAACACTGTTGGTAACGAAGATCGCGTCACTGGTGAAGCAACAGTGAGTACGAACGACCACCACCTATACCTTCGTTTAGTAAGACGACTTGGAAACCACCAGTCGATAACGTGATTGTCTACCGTGTCGGTACTGTATATTTTTGCGAAAGTCGATGGACGACACATTCAGGTATAAAAAATAACTCTGATACATTTTTTCTTCGACCTAGAGGGAGTTTCAATGCAATCGATAATAATCGAAAGATATAAGGAAATTCTGCTTATTCGTCTAATAAGCCGTTACTCAAACTTCTTGCACAAAGACCTTCAGCAATCAGTTACGTTGCGATATTGTGGCAAACCTTGCTCGTTAACTTTTACGACCGGCTGAACGAGAAGGAGCGTGTCTCGTGATCGCATCGCGTTAATTAGATAAAAGAAAAACGACGAAACGGTTCTCGGAAGGATTCGATAGGATACGCATAACCAGCAACGAATCTATACAGTGTTACGAATCGTTACGATATCTTACGTCGTATATCTTCGTCAATTTCGTATCTGTTAAACTCGTGACTTTATGCAAACAGAAGAGCAGAGAAATATCATCGGTCGTTGAGATCCTACAACACGAATTTCTCAGGGTCATCCTCGTCGTTGTTTGCCGTCTATACTTTCGCGATCGTCCAGGGCTCTTTTCCTTCGTCTTGTCCGGTTCCACGGAATCGTCATGGGGTCGCAGGGTCACGTCGTATCTTTATCAGGGCCTGGTGTAACCGTCAACGCGTTATCGACTTGCCGATAACGCACGTGCAAAATAGTATACGTCGATTGATCCTCACGTTCGGTTATTAGCGTGAGCTTGCGAAAAGAAAAGAAAGAAAAAATGAAAAAGAAAAAGAACTCGGCCGACTCTAGCTCCTGTATGGATTTACGATTTCTCCGTCATCGCGGCCTCGTTATTAATGAGCCGCGCTATCGCATTCCACGATAATGGAAATGTTGTGCGGTCTGAAAAATACAAGGCTTCTTTAATCAATGATGCTTAGCCTGGCTAAGAATCGGACAATTTTTTTGGTAGAACGTAGAAGGAAAACGTATTTGCAACCACGCACAATCTACTGATTCAGTTTGAGACGAAAATTTCGAAACATAACCTACAAATTTAAGATATTGTATCGGTGCATAAAATTTAATTAACTTAACGAAGAAGTTGCGAACCACAGATGGTACCACCGATCTTCAACGTGGAACAAAGATCGTCGAAAGATAGTAATACTAATCTTATTTGTTTTAGACATAACATAAGCGAGTCAACAGCTCTGTTCAGTCGTATTAATTCGTAATACCGCTGGAAACTCAAAGATCAAACAGAAAAGCTAGATTGCCAGCTGTTCTTCGAATATCGACGTATTTCGTAGAAAGTTTGTTCGTTATTAGGACGTAGCCATGATTATTAGACTGCGAATTTTCAAGTAACATAGAAAAATGTATAAAATATTCAAACTATAATACTTACCTACTCGTTTAATCGTAGAAATTCGTAGAAATATTAATTTGCACGAATATCCGAGGTCTCGTAATGATTTTTTCGGTGATAACCTCGTTGAAAATTAGGTTTCACTCACTGCTAACAACTCACTGCAGGACACAGCACAGGAGAATCGTCGTTCGTTAAAATTGTCGATTCTGTTTCCTTGCAAACAGGTAGTCGACGACGGCAATCATCGTTCAACGCACATAAAACTACTGTAAAAGACGAAACTGGTTTTCACAATGATTTGACAGATAGATTTGATTCTGAGATCATTGTGAAAGCTGATTTTGTTTGGAAGTCGCTGAAATACATCGCAGGAGAGACACAACGAGGATGGGACAGGAAACGCGCGTTCCTCTCAGATCTTGGAAACGATCGAATCACGGAGATCGCGTGCCTTCTTCATTCACCGTCTCAGGGTGTAATTGTTGACGGATAAATAAATTGTACGCACAAAGGAGCCTCTGTCTCGCGAGCATTGCACGTCGCAGCACGCGCTTCACGGCGCGCGCCTCGAAATTTATGATTCATCGAGGAGAAAACGACTACAAGAGGAGAGGAAAAGATGGACGACTATAAAGGAAAGAATTGCTCGATCTTTCCAATCGATATCGCCATGTTCGTGGAAACTGCAATGATCACACAACGATATCTGGTACGGTCGTTGGAAAAATATGGCGAAAACGAGGACTGAAAATGATTGGTTTAGACTAGATAAATCCCTAGGATGTCACCAGATCGACCTAATATCGTCGATCATCTGTGACATAACCACCAAATGTGGCATAACGCAAACAGGTCGAGTTAAATACCTAGGACTCCACCTAGACACACAACTTACATGAAAACGATATACTAAAACAATTATAGGCAAAATACGGATAAAAAGGAGACAGATGTACTGGCTAACTAGTCGAAACTCTAAACTCGGCATAGAAAATAAACTAAAAATCTAGAAAACGATGATAAAACCAATTTCGACGTACGGAATAGCATTTTGGAAGACAGCGGCAATGAGTCACGTAAATAAACCAGTGTCGCGACAATCGAAGATACTGAGAACAATAGTCAACGCCCTATGGTATGTCGGAAACGAGGATATACGCAAAGAATTGAAAATACCAACGGTCAAGGAAGAAATCGGCAGGTAGGCAGAAAAATACAAGCAAAGAACGACGACGCGTCCAAACCAGCTGGCTGCTGAAGCGAGCAAAACTTCGATAGGAAGGAGACTAAAAAGAAAACGCCCCACTGACCTCGCCGAAGAAAATCTGTGATACGTACATAAAGATTTACATAAAGATATCTTCAATGTATACGCTGTACATCTATTTTTAGTGGATTTTCGTGACTGATTGTATATGTTTGAATCGGCGAGTTAATATTTCCGATCCGCTGTATCTTCCCATCGAGGCAAATTTCATCTGGTAAGAGCATCGATGTTATTCGAGAGAATATCGAAGACGAAGAAAAATCGGACGAGCGTGGTCTGTTTTCGTGGTTTTCTCGAGGAAACAAGCGGATGCAGGCTGCTGGGCCGTCAATCGAGTATCTGGAGCACGAACAAGCAACGTGGTTTTTTGTCGGAATTTCCGGTAGTGATTTATCAAACGGGAAGATGGTATCGAACGAAGAAGCAACGGCAAGAAACGACTTCTCGCGGAGAGGCCGAAGAAACTAGAGAAGCGGAAGCGAAGAAAGAAGGGAAGGCAGAAGAAACGAAAGAAGATGGCTCGCGAGTGCTGCAGCAGCAGGCTATCCCGCGCGAACTCGGAACGCGTCGTGCTATGCGGCCGGCTATGTATGCATGCTCGAGCGCTATCAAGTGTCAAACGAACCGAACTTAAGAAAAACCAAACGTTCGAGCTGCAGCCGTGGAATTTTGAGAGAACGCAGCCAGACGAGAGCGAGAAAGAGAGAAGAGAAACTCTAGATTCTAGAGATGGTATCCGTCCTAACAGTCATCTACACCGTCATGACTCTTAGACGATGGGTTGCTTTCGACCCTCTTAGCGCATCATATTCCTGACAGCTCGGGGAAAGGACGACGAGAGTGTTCTCCAGCTCGATCACCGGAATCTAACCCCTTTTCTTCTCGACTTTGTCCCTACAGATCGAGTTTACCACCAGGTGACCACGTGGTAATACACGGTGGCTATGAAAATTATTTCCACGTACCTTGCTCTTTCAACGAGGCGTTTTCTCGTCGGGCTTCGTCTTTCATTTTCACGGTATCGGCATTTTTCTAGTCGCATGAGAATACTATCAAATCGCACGAAACTCGATATGCTTGCTCTTAAATGGTATCGATACAAATACCGTTTCACACCGTACACCGTGGGCCTGAATTCGCGATACAAACGAAGTAGTAGACTCCCGTCTAGTTGGAACTCGACCGATCATACTTGACGAATTTTCAAATTCAGTCTTCTCAAGACTAAAGCTTCAAAAAGTATCTTGTTATTCTTTCTTTTTTGTTTTATTCGAAGCCAAAGAATCTGCTCGTTCGATTTCGTTTATATCTCGAATTTAGGCCCACGGTGTAGCTTCTTGAAGAAGCCTGTATCGAAGCCAATAGAGAAATCGTTCTCTCACCGTCTGGCATTTCTTTCAGGTTCGTCATGATCATCGGTGCAATAAAACAACCGTGCACACGCATCCACGTGTCCTTGGACGTGGAACGATATTCGATGCAGTCATAGAGTGGCCAACCTAACTCCATTTTGTTAAGGATCTACGAGAAGGAGCGAGTTTCACTACTTTTTCTTTATTTCTTCTCAGCGACTTGAGCGGTGGCTCGTAAAAGAAATCCTTGGCAAATTGGGCCACGAGACGGGACACGGTCGTTCTCGTGTTTCGAGTCGATAAACTTGTGGCCGGCGTGCTTCGACGGCCACGAAATCACGCGAGATTTATTCTCCTTCCTCCTTTCTCTCTCGGTCCGGTCTGACGTTATTTTGACAGGACCGCGAGAAAATTTATCGAGGAGAGCGTAAAGGCGGTGGCAGCTACGCGGGCCCGACAATGTTTTGAGCTATTAGACGAAACAAGTCACTGGTCTTTTACGAGCAGTTGCGGTGACCCACAGCGCCACGTTCGACCACCATCTTCGATCGTAAATCCAATTGGTGAGTAATTCGATATTAAACGATAAATATCAACGAAGCTTTGTAGATCTGCCATACTCGACATTGGCGATCTACTCGCTAGAATTTAAACACTCGTAACTATCGATTATTTTTATTAAATCGAATCGCTTTTTTAAATAAATTATAAGGAACTCGAATAGAGATAAATCGTCTACGTAATAGCGACAGAGGTTTCATTTTAACAGAACGATAGAATTTGGTAGAAAACGTAACTGTGGAATTTTACTCGCAAGGATGTGTTTCCTTGAGAAACAAACGCGAAGAGAAGAAAACTGAGGAAAAAAGAAACAAATAAATCGAGAGAGCGGAAATAACTATTTAAAATCGACCACTCGTTTAATCGAGGTCTGGTTGTTATCGGCTCCAAACGTATCGACGCAACCAAGAGCTAGAATTTTACGAGCGAGAACGTTGAACGATGTCGTAAAAACGTCGACCCGCGATTTTCTGGAAAACTCGTAAATCCTTGCACCCACTTGTAACATTCTCCAGAGATTTCCACAATCTCGAGGGTTGATATTCCGAAATCAAATTTCATTTTCTCTCGCGTCGAAATGAAAAGTGTTTCAGGACTTTTGATTCTTCAGCAACGAACTCGCGATTCGAAATGAACGTGGTACGCATCTTACTCGACACGACGGATCAGATCCGCAGGCTAAAAAGACATTTTACCCTTTAGATTTAAACATTAGATTCAACTAGAATCAAACATAAACACTTATTATCCAAGTTACAGTACCACGCCAAGATAATTTACTTATAATTCTCAATGAGAATCGATTATAAAATTCTCCCAAATAATAAAAAAAAAGAAAACATGGTACACATAGTCAAACTATGGTACAATTCGTACAATTAATCGATAAAATAAAATTTCATAATAACTAATAGAAAAAAAGGGGGCCGTAATAATCCGCTTTGTTATCAGATCTCGCTTTTGACAGAATGGAAGAAGATGGAAAGTTTTCAGCGGTCCTTGTTGAAAATTGTGGATCTTTGAAGCCGAAATAACGTTATAGGACCGCTAAATTTATACTGAGGATTATTATTGAAATAACGATATATTTATTTCATGGACGATTCCTTATATATTCATCGATACACATTTGCACGCGTCTCGGCACTTTCTTTCTCACCCGACTGTTAACCGACTGAACAGTTTACATTCCTTTGTTTTCGAGACGCTGTGGACACACATACTTCCACACACTGATATCCACATACAAGTATCTCTACTACGCATTTAACCCAGTCCAACACAGAAAATTATACATATTTCAACAGACCTAATTCGATGACCAGCGAACAGGGATCGTAAAGGGCGTTGAGTGGAGGCAACGAGAGGAAGAAGGATCGAAGGGTAGCGCACGTGCGTAACGCGCGACACATCTCGATCCTCGGCTCTATCTCGTTCTTTCGTGGCGCGGATGTGCGCACCATCGCACACGCGATTCGCTCAACTTGCCGAAGAAGGCCTTTTCTCGTCCGGCCGCTGTTCCAGTATGTACGTTGGCCGGCGTCGTTGGTCTCGCGAGGCCGCGAGGCACGAGCAACGGGCCGAGCTTTTATCACAGCCGAATCGCCGCTAGCCACATGTGTACCGAGCAAAAACTTCCTCCTACGGTTCTTCTTCTTCTTCGTCTTCTTCTTCTTCTTCAACGTCCCTTCCTTTTCGTCTTTCTTTCCGCTCGTCGTCGATTCCTCTTCGATCCAGTCGCGCGCGGGTGGTCAGTTCAATACACGCGCATTCCTATTTACAAGTATTAGGCCACTTAAAGGAAATAAGGTACCTGAATATCATTAGGAAACCAGTGAAGTATCGAAGAATTATTACGGAACTTTGTATCGAGATTATCAAATCTTAGGTAAATAAAGGACCCGTGTATTCGATGTTGCAAGAATTTTGTTTAACGTAATATCGCGACAAGGAGATTTAATTTCTTCGATGTACCGCTCAATTTCCAATTGCATTTATTTAAAACGTATTAGACATGGTTCCACTAAGTATCTCGTGTAACTTCTTTTTTTTTTATTATTATTTAATTTGTACTTTACTATTTGTCCAGCTGGACATTCGGTGAATTTTTCTAGCTTAATTGCTAAATAACACGTGGATGGCTACCTTCGGTGGGATACCATCTCTTGTAACTTCTGTATACATTTTCAGATACAAATATAAAACTTTACCGATAGAATCATGACGTCGAGTTTCGAAATAGCGTTAATGAAATGTTAAGATGTTTTCTACGACACGTATGATACGTTCGTAATGTAATGGCCCGCCAAAACTCATTAGTTACCCAACTACTCGACACGACGGATCAGATCGGCAGACTAAAAAGACATTATCCTTTAGATTTAAACATTAGATTCAACATAGAATCAAACATATTATAAACAAGTTATAGTACCGCGCCAGAATAATTTACTTATAATTCTCAATGAGAATTGATCGTAAAATTCCACCAAGTA
The DNA here is from genome assembly GCF_051014615.1 of Bombus vancouverensis nearcticus. Classification (NCBI taxonomy): domain Eukaryota; kingdom Metazoa; phylum Arthropoda; class Insecta; order Hymenoptera; family Apidae; genus Bombus; species Bombus vancouverensis. Next base: position 12,369,506 of record NC_134922.1, on the reverse strand, counting down.
AAATAAAAAAAAAAGAATGTACTGGAATACTTTCGTGAGTCTCCGATTTTTGCAAAAATCATGCTGTAACGGTAATCGTAACCAAGCATGTCGATTTCTCAGTTGGAACGATGAGAAAGCAATTGAGCGACGGAAAAACAGCGCGTGGCCTAATTTTTCACTTTCGTTCTTCCGATATCTTGGTCGATGGTGCACGTACCTTGGGATGTTGCAACCGATGTTGCATCGAACGATGGATCCCAAGTTATAAATTACAATAATAGCCGAGGACATTGCAATCGGAGTGGCAATTAGTCTCAGTCGGCGCTGGGTTTATCGCGTTGCACGGCTATCGTGGCGAACTTTTTATTGTAATTTGCAATAGAAAACTGCGGAGCCCTACTCGTCGTTTCTATCGTACGATACACCAAACACATGGCTTTTCACTTTTTCCAAAAAAAAAAAACTTGTCCGCGATCTAACAGTTGGCATAAAATTTATGTTCGGTTCGATAAAAGAGCACGACGCTCGTGTCGAATTGCGAATCGCAAAGTTTTTAAAATGATAAATATCGAGATCGTTCCGTGCATGTAACAACGGATTGTTTCGAGTTTGTCGAGCACGTACCATTCTCGAGTGGATCTCGTACTTGAGATACGCCTCGGAAACCATCGAAACTCTCGTCTTTTCTTTCCTTCGCCCTCGTCCACGATCGCTTTCTCTCTTCTCCTCTTTGGACGTTTAGACGTCGATCCTTCGTTGCCACATGTGTACGTACTAGAAAGAGTTCGAGGGGGAAAAAAACAAAATTCGAGCGTGAACTCGAAAAAGGAAAAAAAACGAGTAAATTGCAGCGGATCGAAAAGAAATTGCTGTCGTGACGACGTTACCCTCGTGTCGATTGACCCTTTACAGTTTCACATCGACCTACTTTTACCTTTAAGCGTGTAATTCGGACGAGAAAAATGCAATCCCACAGAAATATACGAGAGACGAGAGTAACGATGATCGTATTGTCGGTTATGAGAATTTCCAATCTTTCTATTCAACCGATATTTTTCTTCTTCGATCTTTATACAGAAAAATAGAAGCTCTCTGTCTTACGTAACCATAATACGATTACCAACGTGCCATGCGCCTGTCGCGGACAGCGGACGAGAAAAAAGTCTCTCGTCTCGCACAGAGCCTAAGCATTCAACGCTTAGCGAATCGACGTGCGCGCAGAAACAAGTGCAAAGATAAAAGCAAAAGCGAAAAGGAAATACGAACGAAAGGAGGTTGGTTAAAGAAAATGAATGCCTTGGAAACGAAGAAACGTACCGACGACGTATAATAAGGAGGAGGAGTAGGAGGAGGGGGAGGAGGAGGAGGACGAAGGGTCTCTGAACGGTATCTACGATCGGCGTTGGACGAGAGGACTAACGTCGGCGCGTAAATTCAACGCGAAAAACGTACAAACAGACAAGGATTCTTTCCAAGAAGCTAGCGGCTGTCTCGTATCTCGAATCACTCTCTGCCAAATGCCAATTATCACGAGCCGCTGCTAGCAATTAACAGGCAAAGGCAAGCGAGCAAGAGCATCGGCAAACTGTTTATTCCGTCTCGGTTTCGTCGGAAAGGAAAGCAGTCGCGACGTGGATTGGAACCGTTCCATCGTATTTTTCTTAACGCCTAACGTACGTATCTCGGACACGCAACTCGAATAGTGGCGATCTCGCGAATGCTTGCACTGCCGTACCGATCCGTCGATACGATCGTGTATTCAAGATGAATCGGTAACGATGCTACGATAAGTAACTAGGCGATTCTGCGCGTAAATACACAGGGACATCCTGTACATCGTGTGTACCAAGCGCATCGTTGTTCAAGAGTACACATGTGGATTGCTGCTTGATACTTTGATAGAACGTTGTTTCGTTAGAGAACTGGAAATAAGAAAACCTAGGACGATCTTTTTTATCGCCAATTGCAAGCGCCATTGTAGAACGGTATATCGGTCGATAAAATAGATCTTTAGAAACTAATACGCCATCATCGGAGAATTCGCTCGCAAACCGCGTTCGAGATTTTCATGAGAATCGAGTTAGAAATTAGCTGGAACAGGACGTAGTTAGTTAAGAGTACACGAGGGACAATTCTCACGCTGTTACGAATCGACGAACCTCTGAATCAGACTGGAATAAATTGCAATATTTTCACAGTAGCATCCACAACAGAGATTCAATTATTTCAACTAATTATTCGTTATTCTTCTCACGTTACCTAACGATATTAACGCATTTTTTATGTTATTCCTGTTATGTAATTGGATCTTCTTTCTGTTAACAGGTAAAATAGGGAAAATACAGAAGTCGAGTTCGTGTATGTATGGGCAGCAAAGACAACTGGATGATAGAAGTTGCTTCGAGTATCCGAAACGCAATTTCTATTTTCAATGTTACTTATTTTGTATTCGTATGTAATTATGACTTTATATAAGGTATTCATTCAATTAAGTAATTATGCGATAAGTGGCATACGTTATATCGCGTCACATTACGTTATAAAATTGAAACCATTACCTTATATAAATAAACAAAAAGTGTTGAAAAATTCATCTTCTTTTTTTACCTTCGACTCTGTCCCCTCCGATCGTTCTTCCTCGTCATTCTTACCAACCAAAGAAAGCAAATTTCGAGAAATCGTGCAACGTGTCGGTGACACGTTTGTTTACATTCCGGATGTAAACAAACAAGTGTTTGTAAACAAGGCGGAAGATTCTGTATACAAACATTGAAAACGTAAACAAACAAATCGCTGTTTGTAAACAAGGCGAAGAGTTCTGTATACAAACATCGAAAACGTAAACAAACAAACCAGTGTTTGTAAACAAGGCGGAAAATTCTGTATACAGACATTGAAAATGTAAATAAACAAACCCGGGATGTAAATAAACGATACGGAACCAAAACAAACGTAGATAAATAAAACGTGTAAACGTTCGAAAATTCTCAGAATTTGACGTCATTTTGGCGGTTGCTAGAAAATGACGTCATGTCCAAGAATCGTAAAAATTCTGGTAGTCACGGCAACTGATTTTCGATCCGTTTTCCGGACTCGAACAAGTCGAATCACGAACGGGGACATTTTTCGAGCGTCTGGTTTCGAAACTTTTTACTACGGTTCTTCTGCGATATTACTCGTCCAAGGATTTCGATTGGTCGTTCCAGGAGCGTTACTGGTGGCGAAATAATTAAACACTCGATTAACTTTAACTTCGATCTTTTCTGTATTTTTCTCCTTTTTTTTTTTTAATGTTTCGATAATATACGGTACAACGTTCACGACATCTCGTTTCTTCGTCTTACGATTAAACGGAAGAATCGACAACGCAATATTTTTTACATATTTGCAATATTCTCACAAACTGATCGCTACGCGTTACGTTTGCTCGTGTAGAAACTCTGATTTATCTTAATTCGAAGTTACGATGCCAGCGACATACCTTATGACTCGCATCCGTACAGTATTTACTTAAAAATCTGTAATACGCGTGAATTATTTCCTGGAAGTCTTTTATCCCCTTCTTATCGTATATAGGCAGCTGCTAATTAACGCTACGACGATCCTCAGCTTCTTATTCGGTTCGATTTTTTCGAATTATTAATCGGACCTTATATCCAATAACCGCGGCAATTCCGGGAAACGATGCCATCCACTTTCGACAAATTCTCCCAGACACACAACGTACTTAATCGCCACGATGATTATTCGTCTTCTCGGTTTTTTTTAATATAACGGACTGTTGTATCGAAGTTGCTGCGTCTTCTTTCCGCTCGAACAACTAGGATCGCCTGTTCCGCGATGCCTACACAGATCGTTAAATCGTGCGTCAATTTTGGCCGAACGTGTACTTACTTACGTATTTTAATGGCGCACGCAACACACACGCATCGCTCGTCCGAACGAAAACGTCGAGTAACCAACGAACGTATTTTTGCTCGTGCATTTAAAAGATTAAACGGAATAAAGCAAGCTGAGAGCCTGATTAAGAAGATGCAACAGCTCGCAAATTAATCCCCTCGATTCGTTCGTTATAAATAAAAGATTAGTCGATTCGTCGACCTCGAAATGCTATCGTCGCCTAGCGGTGAAAAGGTGGCGACTAATCGCTGCTGCTGTCTCTGTCGCACACTATCGCGTTCCTCCTCTAACACGAACGCATACGTCTGATCTCGTCGCGCAATATCGCGCTCCTCGTCTGTGGTAGTCGAAGTACTGCCATCTATCGGATCCGGCTGAAACTGCAGAAAAGTAACAGGAATATAGAACGTGAGAGGAGAAATCTCAACTCCTGTTAGACAAGCAAAGCTACATTGTGCGACAAGGACGGACACACGTGACGTCACAGACAAAGACAGCCGTATTGTGCGACAAGGACAGACGTACTTCTCCCTCTAATTTCACGATTATTCGTTAATTACGCTTTTCTCTGGTAAAATTCATCGACTTTCAGGATCGTACGACGAAGGTAGAACCTGTGGCAAGATTCGCGCACCAATTTCCACAGAAATTTCCCTTTAATTAATTAGTTATCGACCATTATCGTAGCTAGTGTCGCGGCTACCGCGGTACGAGTATGCGATTTTTCATAAATATCAACTTTTTGCGCGATCATTTCGCTCTCTAAGGAATTGTAGAAGCTTCCTCGGATCCTGTACCAAATTCTTCGTGCATAAAAGTTCGTAAATTAATTACGCGTAGCGTAAATTATGCGAAAATTCGTGGCGCCGCTCTCGTGCAACGACGCAGCGACGTGCAATAATCCTCGATAATTAATTAATTGAGCAAAAATTTCGCTCCAAAACTGCGTGCGAATATTCCACGGAGTCTGGACTTTGTTCCACGATTCCAAACGTGAGCGAATTTTTCCCAGAAATAGAATAATCAACGAATATCCGATAGATCGGAGAGAGAAATATATCTGTCCTTGTCGCGCAGTATAGCGCTCCTTGTCTAGCAGAAGCGAGAACCCCCTCGCGCGTTCTACGTTCCTGTTACTTTTTCGTGATTCTAACCGAATCCGATAGATGGCAGCATCTTCATCATCGCAGACAAGGAACGCAAGAGTGTGCGACAAGAACAGACGTGCGTACTCGTCGCAGACAAAGAGGGCGATAGTGTGCGACGAAGACAGACAGAGAAACTAGTTCCACCTTTTCACCGTTGTGTGGTGATAGTGTTTCGGTGTCCACAAATCGGACGAACTGTTACTCGGTGAACGGAATGGTAAAATTAAGGGCATCGAGTTATGAACTTTTGCTACTACGTCGTCCTAATTAGACCCCCAAAATCAGATTATTAGATCCTCAAAGTTAGACCTACAGACGCACGTGTATAACAACGTGCAAACTGATTTACTGATAGATTACGTGTAAGTAAAGTAAAAATCGTTGGAAAGTTACTTTTATACGAACTCCTATAAAAATCACTGACAATTCATTTAAATTGTTGATCGTTAATAGAGAATCTTACATCTTGCGTTGCATCTTAATCTAATCTAATTTCTATCTCGTTATTTGATTATTTTGTTACCGACCGATTATTTTGTTTTACGATCTTACGCTAAAGAATAGAAAGATTAAGACGCACATTACAATGGAAAGACTTTTAGGAATTTCAGATTGAGGTTAGACAGAGATTCAGGTGGCGGTAAAACGCGATCCATTTGAATACCATCGGTCAAAGATCACGGTCGAATCCACCGTAAGTAGCCAGGTATCCTGTTCGAAGATACGATCGTCGTAAAAACTGTCAGCACGGAGGAAAATTTATCGATATCTGTCGCATAATTACCATGGTAACGCGACGATAAACCGATGGTACTCTGTTTGACTTGCTATTGAGAAAGAGCGTCGATCATGTAGTTCCCGAACCAACGACCAACGTGTATGGGTATTCGATCTCGGTGAAATTCACACGTGGCTGTTCCCCTTGTGGCACCTATCGTGCGTATCTATCAAATTCGATTAGATTTCACGCGAGTCTCCAGCGGTGACGGGCGACGGTCCTCGAAGCGAAATCGCGGACAAAGCGAGCGAAAGGGAAGGCTGAGGCGAGAAAACCAGTACAAGAGTTTCAGAATGTCGAAGCGTAGCTGTCACGAATTACCAGCGCAACAAGAATCTCGCTATACAATAAGGGAAAAGAGATTTTAATTTATTTGATTCTCGACGATGCGATACGTCGACGTTATTGGCGCCTTTAGAACGATATCTATAAATCTCATTAAATTTCGCTAAAATTTTCTAGTAGTCGCTTTATGTATTAGTTCGTCCGAAAAGTTTCTTTCGTTTTTAAGCAAATAATGGATTTCCGTCTTATATTATTATTATTATTATTATTTTGTTCTATCAAAATAGAGATGACAAGGTTCGACGTATTACGTTTCATGTTTGCATAAAGTTGCATCGTTGTAAACAAAAGACACTTTTCGGACAACCTAATAGAATTTATGTTCATCGTTGCTCGTACGAATCTCGTCTAATACCAACATTATTTGTAACAGAAAAGAACAGCCGATGTAACCAACGCGCAACGCCGATCACATCCATCGGAGATACTAGCCAACTTTGCAAAAGAGCGATATAAACGTAGTACGAAACGGGGAACACAATACGCTCGTAATTCGCTGAAGAGAAAAAGAAAGAAATAGAAAGAAGAAATAGAAAAGAGGGACGAGTCTTCGACCGTTTTCCAAATTACGTTAATTATTCCGCTAATTAGGGATACGATTGCACGAGAGCGATAAGGAGCTCGATGCCTTCGTTGTCTGTCAGCGAGCTGGTTCGAGCTGGGACGAACAATTTTATTCTCGGGCTTTCGAAGAAGAGCGGAGAGACGAGGCAAAGGGTTGCGCGCATTATCGAGATTAGGCCGAACGCGTATCTCTGCTGTATCGCGTGTATCGCGGTCTCGCGTGGCTCGCGTCGAGATTCCGATGAATGGATAGCAAGGAAAATATAACCGAGCGATAATAGGAGAATCGGGGGACAGCTGCAACAAGGATTTACGACTCTTTGTGCGCGCACCGAATAATGCTCGAACTGTCCAAAAATTTATCGATCCTATCTGCCCTTGCCGGCAAATATTTACATCGTACACTGAATCTAGGAGGATGTCAACGTACTCCGATTTCCGAACACGAGTCCTCCGGTTTCCCGACCCCATCTACGCGAAAAAACAGCGCCGTCTTAAGCTCAAAGTGGTAACCGTACCAATGATAGACGTATTTTACGTTATACGCGTTGCAATTTATAAAGACGTTTCGAAATTTCGTTGGTAAACTTGAACAAACGCACTGTAGCGAGACACGACGGTCCGATCGTGTCGATGAAGCTTGAAACGAATCCGGAGATGCATCCGTATATCTGCACTCCGGAGACAGAGTCTGTTGAATCGCACGCTCTTCAAACTTTGGAGGAAAGCGAATCAAAGCTGCAAAAACCTTGCAACGAAGCGTCTCGATTTAATATCATTTTTATATTGTTATAAGAAAAATTTGTCATTTTCTTCTTCTTTTCGAGAATAGACTTGACACACTCTGGCTCGTTCCAGATATAAAAAATCGATTATAAGCTCGGTAGGATCGTCTTTAATACCTACAGATTTTACTAACGCGATCGCGACGATCGTGTCTCACGCTATTAACGAAACTTTAGAGCGCTTTACATAGCAAGTACAATATGGACGTAAAAGTCTTTAAATAGTTTCGTGAGTCATTCCATGTGACGAAAAATTCGAATCGCTTCGGACGCGATTCAAAGCCCGGAACTCTTGAAAGTCTTCGTATGTGACGGATCAAGACTTTCAAGAATTCCAGGCTTCGAATCGCCTTCGAAACTTTCACACGTCCGAGGCTAACGATACGAAAATCCGTCGTTGCTATCGAGACGAGTACGTCTACCTCGGGTTTCGACGCCAGCTTTCCAAAATGCAACGGTACCTCGCGTATTTGCGCTCCGAATCGCGGACGTATCTCGACGGTCACAGAAGCAACGAAGAAACGTCGAAGGAAAAACGAGCCGAAGGCGCGATCGCTTCCTGCTTTCGCGAGAATTCCCTCCTCCGTCTTTCAGCATCGTGATATTTATGGATTCCGAGATTAAAAGCGCGCCGGTGATTAGCGTGCGGAGACCGAGCCCGGAGTAAATTAATTATATCGACCGAGCGTCCCGATAACTTATAACTGAATGCCTCTTTGTCCATCGGTTAGTTCGTATCCGGACCGAGATTTCGACATTTTTTCTCCCATTCGCGGAAGAATCTTGGAAATCTTCGGTCCACGATAAAAGGTGTGCTCCGAAACCAACCGACAGATAAACTCGACCGTCTCTCGCTCAATGGAATCTATTGTGGCAGATGGATCGAGGCGCGTTCCATTTCCGGGGTCAAGAATCCTCGTGGTAACGTAACTTTACCGAACTCCAGGAAGATCGACAGGGCAAATCTTTCGACGCAGAGAGAACGCTGCGAATTAGCCGATCCATTCCTATGTACCGAACATATCTCGACACGAACAACCGCGAAAAAACCAAACAGCTGCGCGGAACGCTGACTCTCGTCAACTTTTTCATCCTCTCGTTTTTCTCTCGACGGTGAAAAAAATTCACCGTCACCCAACGCGATATCTCTACGTCGACGATCGATGTCGAACACGATGCAAATGTAAATACGGCGTATGATGGAGACGCGGTTCTTTCTAGACCGTGGATCGTTATACGTTTACGGTAGATTTAAATGTGTAGGATGCAAAGATGCGTAAGTGGCAAATGAAAATGACGAAGACGCGTCTTCTCGCGTCGAAAATTCACATAGTTTAGCGGCCAAAGAATACAGAGTCACCTTGGATGTCGAAGGCAGCTGACGATCTCCTTCGTCTCTGTTTGCGCGAATAAAAATCAGAAATATCGGAAGAATGATTTTTGTCTTCCTACTAGTTCGGATATGGGCGGCTCTATCGTGTAACAAAAGTATCAAGCTTTCGATCGAATCGTAGGTATTTAAATACTTATAAACGGCAGCGTATGTAGAAGAGGAAACGTCGATTCGAAGGCCCTCGGGCCGAAAAACGGTGAAGCGTCACGCGTTGGACGAAAAACATACGAGGGCCTTCCAGCCGTTTAATCTCGAGACGCGGGTAAGTGGCGTAAAAGTCGCGACACGACTATTCCCACGTTCGCTCGTTGGACGGATATTCGTTCCGCGATAAGGCCTGTTTGCTCTTGGAAACTTAGAACGGTCCATTCGCGGTTCTTCTATTTCCCTCGTCCCCTAACCCCGTTCAACGAACCGCTCAAATATTTGGCTTTTTTCGCTTGTTTTATATCGTGGTTTATAACGCGCGACCAGCGAAAACCAACCCGGTTGATTCCACCGATTTCATTTGGCTCGGCGAGATTTGCAAGGAAAACGGATTGCGCTATATAATTGCCGTCGTATTGCACCAAAGTGCAACCTCTTTTAGCTGCGATAACTAAATGATCTGCTACATCACGCGCTTTTTATACGACAAAGAAAATGTAAATTAAAGGGCCTGCTGCCGCAAAGAGCTCCGCTTTCAGATTAACAGAGATCAACTGGAAATTCGTCAAAATCAAATCAATTTTTTCAACGCGAGTTTGTATTTTTTTCCAAAAAAACGTTGTTTTCCGTATTTCGCCGAGTATTTCAGGACATTTTTAGGTCTTTTTCGCGTCAAGTGCGAATATAGACTCAACCTGGACAAGAAATTCCAAGGATCCGCTAAATATTCCTTTCTTGTTTGTTTCTTCCACCGAGATTCTCCTCGATTTGACGCAATTTAAAGAATTTCAAGTATTCGTAACATTGTGATAGACGGTAGCTTGGTCCTTAGCGCGTCTAGCTCAGTTTTCCTCTATGTTTCATTTCATTCGTATCTGGCGTCATTTCGTCAGAACTTCCGAGACCTTTTTAATCGTCGATAAAAGCGAGTTGGCAAATAAAAATTTTATTCGATGCGTCTTATTCGATTTCATTAATCTGTCGCGTAACGACGTTCACGTTTCTACCACCGTGTTATCCTTTGGTCTTATCTGCAAGCCAGGCAGAAAAATCTCGACGATAGCCTGGCGAAAAGGAAGGGTTAACGATCAATCGTTATCTCTCAACTCGTAACAGTTTCTTTTTTTCTTTTCTTTATTCCGACAAACCTTAGAATATACCGTCGTACTTATAAATTAACTTTTCGAACGCTCGCGCGTCAAATGTTTCTACACGCTCTACGCTTTTCGCGCTTCTTATAGGCGGCGCGATAAATACATATGTATGTCTAACGATAAATGTAAGTACAAAAGCACGGCTATCGGGGTAGCATAACGAATACGGCGTTAATACCTGCGTTAATTACCGCGACGATCGCGTGCTTCGATTCTTGTCTCGTCGATCATCGCTCGACACGAACCCATCGAACTTGCAACTTTTCCCTCTTCTCGATTCATCGTCGGTTAAAATGTCTTATCTAGCTTTTTTTTTCATTTTTCAACGTACGTTAATGTGCTCGAAATTCTCTTAAAACGTATCTTTTATCTTTTACGTAAGGTTACGAAACCCTGTGTCTCTTCCAGAGATATAGAAACAGTCTGATTTATGCGCCCTAATTGCTTGTCAAATAATTTTATTCGTTTATAACGCTTTGCTTGTATTATTATATCATTGTTTATAACGTTTAAGACGTTTTATCGTAAACAGTATGCGCATCCCTGTTCGCAAGTATTCGACCACCTGGTAATTTCGTATCGATTAATCTAAATGTACCAATGCGCGGGGCTATGTTGAGCGTATGTCACTGCTACTACGTCTTTGCCACTATCTGAAGCGTTTAATTAATTGCTACGTTAATAGTACATTATCTCTTTGTATACTTACGTATAATAATTATAGACTGTTACGAAACAATGCCTAGGTATTTTAAATCGAACGAAAAGAAGCAAACATCGCGGAAATAATAAGATTTCGATTTTCTTCGCTTTCAAAATGATAGATAGGACATTTTAACCAAGTGTTCCTTTCTCGAGAAATCCAACGGCTCTGCCTGACGCATCTTCGAACTCGAAATTCGCAGAGAGGACGTCCACGTGGACGTGGTACAGCCATGTCGCGTGACTTTGGCGATCCAACTACGACCGATCGAATTTCGCAGGTTTATTTGAAGAGCGTGGCAGCTTCGATACGCAACCGAATCGCGCTCGCCAGCGCAGCGGCCGGTTTACACTTCGAGCCTTATATATTATTATTATATTTAGATCGCGCGGCAGGCCACCGTATCGAGCGAGCTGTTTGTTTAGCCTGAAATTCTGCGCTTTGGAATGGCCGACTGTCATGGAATGATGTCATGGAGTAAGATCGTGGCTGTGCGCGCCGTAACATCTCTATGTCCTCCAAACGTCCAACGATCGCGAGACGCGTTCAACTCGAAACGCGGAAACTTCTAATTAATTGGACTTCGCGCGATCCAGTTTCCGCTCTCGAGCTAACGCAACACGCGCGCACACCCATACAAACACACTACACTACATCGTAATGATAACATCGTTTAAACATTTTCAATTCTTATATGTCGTGGTTAACTCTTGTCATGATTGGAATTTCACCTGCCCACACATACCTATTATCACAAAATACTATCAATTTGTAACCGCTGCAAACGATAACTTCTCTACTTTTCGCGTGATATTCAATAACGATAGAACATTCGATTACGTTTATTTGACTTGGTCGATTTTTAGAACGTGAAAAGAACGTGTCGAAATTTAAACGATTGATTAAAATTGTTCCTGTGATTTTATAATTATAGGACGCAGTGTACGCGTACGCACATAGGTACGCACCATACGCATACGGCAAACACACTCGTGCACATACACACGCACATACAGACACGCTTGGAAAAGTCAGCAATAAAATATGTAACCTTGAGAAAACTTAATAATGTAGTTAGTTCGTAAATGGGGACACGATTTACCATTTAGGTTTCCAAAGAATAATCTCCGGAAAAACGTCGATTGGGCGATGACGTGCGTATCGCGCTGTTCTCTTTGTTCCTACATGTAATGGGGCCAAGTTTCGATACCAGGTACGTAACGTTGGTATTGCGCGTAGGACGTAGACACGTGCGGATGGCTCATCTGCGTAGTCGTGTGCGAATAGTGTGGATTATGGGAAGAGGATATGTACTGCATAGGGGGAAGTGGTGGCTGAAGCTCGTGGTATCTGACAATGTCCGCCTGCGCTCTGTCTTCCCAAGACGTCTCGGCGATCGGTTGCTCCGAGCAGTGTCGCTTGTTCGGTCTCTCGATCTCCTCCTCGTATCTGAAAAACGTTATATTTCAGCGACTCGAAATTTTCGAACAAAACCCCATGCATACAAGCGAGTTCTGCCACGTGGACGACACTGGGCTGTCCGTATCGCGTTATAAATACACTCGAGATTTATTTCCAAGATATTTAACACAGATTATGCACACGTTAAAATTATTGTTCCAACTGGATTATAACGTAGATGCAAATTAAAATTAATCGTTTAGCCTAAATCATAAACCGGCGCTTTTCAAAAAAAAGGGGAATTCCTATTAACTTTCACCGTGCGCAATTTAAGATAGAAATCCCTAGATAAAAAAACTCGTAAAGTGTAAGCTATCTGTACTTTTTGTAGCAACCGTGCTGGCTCGAGAGAAAACATGGCCTCGTCTACGTCAGGACCAAACGCAAGAAACAATTACCTGTTGAATATCCATTGAGAGGAGGTGGTCGTTGGTGCGGCTACGTGTACCGCCGGCACCTGAGGCCGAAGGTACTGGTCCAGCTCGTTGCTCTCGACTTCGCATTCTTGAAGGTTCAATGGAAGGTTCAAACCGACGCCGCCCAGAGACCCGAGACCGTTCAATTGACCCTCCTCGATTGGTAAACCATCTCCAACTTCGATGTACCTGAAGTCGACTCCTGGTTGATGTTGATGCGGTGAATCGCTCGACGAACCAATCGCCAAGTCTTGCTGATACATCGTACTATTTGGCTGCGGCTGATTTCCCTGTGAACCAGATTTCCTTCCGTTTTAGTTTCCATCGGTTCTTCTCAAAAGTACAGGCTCGCGTATCTCTCCGTTTCAAACGTCCTTACCTGATTCGCGTAATGTTGTCCGCGCGGGGTAGTGGGAGGGGTCGGGGGTGACAATCCTTGATTAGGGGTAGTCGGAGGAGAAGAACTAACTCCGCTCTGAGGCGAGTTCGGTCCCTGTGTGCCCCTAGGACTCGCGTCCTCTTGCTTCAACGACCTGGACACGTTGAAGGTCACGTTGCTTTGGTTCCTCGACGGCGATCCTTCTCGACCCGACGGCCCGTTTTGCTTTCGACGACGAGGTTGGTACTTGTAGTCCGGATGCTCGCGCTTGTGAATCACGCGGAGACGATCGGCTTCCTCGATAAAAGGTTTCTTGTCGCTGTCGGACAGCAACCTGCGATCAAACGACCAGAAACCAAGAGATCAGACGAAATTGGCGCGATCTTGCGATGTTTTGTGTCATCGACGGTCGTCGATCAAGGTTCACACGCGCGCACCCGCTTCTTCTTCGCGTATATGCGGCGCAGAAGAGGCTGGAACGAGAGCATTTCTATCACCATACGCGATACACTCGAGGAGTCGAAATGGGAGGTCTGGTTAGTGTTTCTCGCCGCGTAGAGTCTTAAAGGGCGCAGTTCACGCACACGCGTACATCGAGTATATACGGGAACTCGAGCGATTCTCGTTCGACTGCATCGCAACTCGAATCTCGTCTCGTCTCATCCAGCTCCGTCCCGTCTTGTCGTGTTAGTCTTTAATTTCTCGTGTTTATGTTCCCACTGGGCTCGTAAAGCCCCAAGACTGATAAGCTTTTCCGGTCTCGGCTGCGAGATCTCGAGGATTCCAGCAACGATTCCACGCTTCTAGGCCCTTTGCTCTTCCCGCGTCGCGTTTCCTTTCTCTACCCCGTATCAAACTTGAAGGTGACCAGACGAAAGGGTAGGAAAGGAAATATCTACGCAAAGTCTCGGTACCTGGTCTTTTAACTTTGACCAGAAATTTCTAGACTACGAACCGCTTACGTTTAAGATTTTGTACGATTTGAAAATTTCTCGAACAAAGCGTTATCACGTCGAGAATAAATCAATGGCGAACGACGAGTTAACTCGTCTTCCTCGGGTACACGCGCAGGTTAACGCGCGCGAGTCGTCACTGGGAAAGAGAGAGAAGAGACTCTCCATCTGGTCAACGGACTTTGCCTCGAGGTTTTTTTGTTTGGCAGGGCTTGACGATAGCGACTCGTCGCAGCCTCTCTTTTTCTTTGCCAGATGCAACGCAGGGTTAGCTAATTTGGATCTGTCTCTCTCCGCCACGCGATTATACGTTATCTGCGGTGCGTTATTCCGGTGTATCTGACACTGTACGTAAAAATCGCGATGAAAACGAGCCACGATAACGTCGTGGCGTCTATGGCTACGGCGATGATGGTGTTTGAGGTTCGAGGTATCGAGGGTGAAGCAAAACCGCGGCAAAATCGAGACGTTGCTTCCGTCAGATAAGATGCATTTACCTGTTCGTCACGGGTGTTATTTGCACGAAGCGTCGAGCGACGAAGGGGCAGGTTCGGAAAAATTCACCTGACGGGGACAAGGAGTTTATTGTGATTCTTGGGGGCCGTTTATCTGAGGCAGGAACCGGCCGGCAGCTGTTAGCACGCGCCAAGGATGAACCGAGCCTATCTGTTTTCGTTTTGTCGACAAACACCGTGTCTAATATTCGAACGCGATACCTTTCGAGCCGGAAGAAAAAGGACAAGATTTATTTCCGACGCCTACACCTGGTCCCTCGTAAATATCGACTACGTCGATAGTAGCCCGCAAGTCGTTTCTTTTTGCAAATAATCCGACGACGCCGACTAGAGCTGCTCGGCGCACATCGGCGACGCTCCACGCAAAACCACAGGATTCGAAAGGCACGTTATTCCTTCCTTACGTCGCGTCGTTGTCGGTAAATGCTTTTTTATTTGCACGAAAGATTTTTATAAAAGTCGAAATTTACAAACCGATCTTTGATTGTACCGTTATGAATTTCATCGTGAATTTCAACTTTCAGATTGATGACGTATCGATGGCTAGACTCTCTTCTTACGAGCTCAACAAATTGTAATTTATTTAATCGAGCAGCAACTAAAGTTCCGTTCCGAATAAACGAAGTTCCGCGGCAAAACTCCGATCGGTCGTGTTGTGCTCCTATTTTGACGTTAAGACAGAGATACGCGGGGGATATCTGTGATCGGAATCGCGATCGGGCGGCATTGTAAAATGATTCACCGCAGGGGTTCTGATCGATGTGGTCGGCGAGGTCCTGTGATCCTCGCTCGTGCGACCCACCAGGGCATCTCGTTAGTCTCGATCAGGAAATGGAATATCGTTCCCTTCTCGCGACTTTCACAACGTGCGGTATACCATTTTCTCTTCCGTCGCGTCGTCTATCGATCGATCGACCGAACAGTCGTTACGCGTCGCTTGTCATTTGGTACAACGATAGCTTGGCGATTTTCGTGGAAAATTGTATTCAGATGCATCGTATTTTGCTTTCGAGTAGCAGAACGCGTCATTATCTAAAAAGTCTAAAAGTTATCGAGAAATTTGACAAAGACGTCGCTTTACTTTTCTCTTCCGTATCGCTTCCACGTGCTGTACTAAAAGCTAGACTAGAATAGAACAAGCCGTGACTCCGCCTTTAGCTCCGGTTTTGACAACGCTGACCCGTTTACAACGAGTTCGGGGTTCGCGCGGTTGTCAACCGGGAACGATCGTACCACGTGCAGCCTCGGCGCCACGTGGTAAGAATGTGTTCGGTATGCGTCCCGTAAAAAATGCTTGCTCGCCAAATCGCGGGTAAAAATAGAACGAGGCAACAAGTGGTCGCGTGGACTGTTGCTTCAACTCGCAAGTCGAGAAGTTGCCGAAGAAATCAGAATCGAAGTCTCGCTCGCGATCGACCAACCACCGGTCAATTCGATAAAAGTAGCATACTAAAGACTCACCGCCAAAGCTTGCCCAGTGTTTTGGACAGTTCCGCGTTGTGAAGCTGCGGGTACTGATCGGCGAGTATTCTCCTTGCAGCTTGAGCCCACACCATAAACGCGTTCATAGGTCTCTTCACGTGGGCCGCTCTTTTATCACCAGAACCCCTGCAATTCGAGGACATTATCTTCATTGGAAACAATTGTTTTCTTCGAATACAGCGCGTACGCGGAAACTGGAGATCGTTTAAAAATGCCCATTACCAATTTCAAGGAAATTTTCAAGTTATTAACTATCGAATATTCGTGGCGTGAAAGGATTTATGTAGCGAGAAGCGAAACGTTTGGATGGAAGATAGAAATAGAGATCGAGGAGGCCGCTGCGATAAGGAAGCAGCTTCGTCTTCTAGTAATTTGATTGGAATTGTTGGTCGACTATAATATTCGTAGCAATAAACTTCTGCACTTTTATATATGAATTATATTTCATGCGATATCGCATGGCAGCTACAGCGGCTATAAAAGGTATTTGCACATACCCTTGTTTTATTATTATCAGGTAATTATCAGGTCTACGTTTCAGTTTCAGTATATGGGATTTTTGTAGCCATATAAAGTACTATCGATGCAAAATTTAATATAAATTCTTGGATCAAATTAATTCGTACGAAAGTGCTATAGTACCGTGTCAATACGTGTTTCACAGCCGCTGTATGCCTTTCTTTTCCTCCCAATAAATGCGACTTAAATATTTCAGCTGTCTCTTTATTGCCGCAATCCGTTCGATTTCGGAGAATACATGGATCTGGTAACAGTCGTTGCAAGAGAATAACCAAAGGCTAGTCATATCGCGACGTATCCTCGTGCATAGAAAATGTTCAGTCGAACTATCTTCGAGTCATCCTGCGGATCGTTCGGAAAGCAGGTTGCCGATTCGAAGAAAACCTTCCAGCTACGAAGTACCGAATATCAGTGACAAGAAGGAATTACAGTGACGAGGGGCGGAAGGTTCGAGGGATAGAAATTCTGGAAAACGCATCGATCCGGGGACACTGGTTGCGAGAAAATAACAAGAGGTCGGTGGTATCGCGACGTATCCTCGTGCTCGTGTATCGAGAGTTTTCTACCAAGCTACCCCTGGGTCATCCTGCGGAACGCGGCACGCTTAAAACCGGCCTTAAAATAACACCGGCGCTGCCAACGGGTGACGAGCAGGAATGGACGTATCCCTTTCTTTCCTAGAAGATGACTTCATAAAACCGTTGCCTCGTCCAGCCAGGGATCGACTGACGTGACTGACGTGATTGCCGTACAAGCCCTTCTCGTGCTGTTTTCTTTCTGGGATTAATCGAGCCTCGTTCGAGGACCTTACGCGAACCAAAACCCCAGACGTCGACCGGCTAGGAACCGAAGGAAACGCGCTTCACCGAGATACGCGTACGGACGACCTGTCGGCAACGGGATGCTGTCCCTGCTGCCGAAGGTGGAGAGACTTTTAAAAAGCACAGCCGCGACCGTTTCGAAAGACTCTGTGTGTCACGGAGAAAGAGAAACGTTCGACAAGGAAAGAGAAAGAGATAGAGAGCGAATATTGGAAGGAAGCAGCCGAGAAAGAATTTGAGAAAAGAGGCTCGTATATATTTCGGCCTCTTTGAAATAAGAGGGGCGTTAAATCCGTGAGCAAACCCGAGGAGCCGTTGGTAATTAGCGCGGGTCCACTAACAAGGGTTTTCACAGCAATCGCGAGTCACTTCGCTGTACGCGGTTTACCTAGATACGCAAAAAATCTTCGAGTCTTTGCACCTCGTTTACGCGGTTTCGCGGAGTACTAGCTGACGTGCGTAGGCGTGGCACCGACTACGCAGCAGCTACACCCTTTTTTCGTTTCTACGACTTTTCGCTCACCGAGTTACGTTCCTCGTTACGCGATTTCGTGAAAGGAAATTTCGCGTTTCAATGTCGAAAAGTTAGTCGCATTTCATTGGAACGATAAAGTTTCGTTAGACGGCAAGTCGCAAGATAAGGAATAGAGAGATGTTTGTGCCTCTCTCTTTTCCACGATGTTCCGTTCTCCGTTACGCGATATCGCCAAAAGAAATTCGCGTTCTAACGTGAAAATGCTAGTCGCGATTCGGACTTTGAAAGATAGACGAGCTCTAGGTAAACGATAAGTTGCAGGATAGGGGAAAGAGAAAGAGCAACGTGGAGGAATTACAGGGTCGTATGGGGCGAGAGGAGGAAACGCGCGATAGTTCGACTGCATTCTCATGGATTTCATGGGAATTAAAACTAGTCGATTTTATCGGGCCCTATCGTCGGGAATAAACATCGTACCCCCTTTAGCTACCCCGAGATAACCCTGTATAATTGAGGGTTAGCGCGATAAGCCGTCGCGCATAGCGATACACGCTCGGAGATTTCAACCGTAGCTAGGAAATTTTCCGTGAGTTAACTGTACACCTATGCTCGTTCCGTAACAGAATTTTGGAAAAACGTTTCGTTGAAGATTCGCGGCTACGTTTAAACGGCATTTGCATCGCAGAATAACGAATCTTCGCGTTGCCATCGAAGAAAGATTGCGTCATCCCTTCGCGATCCGCGTTTCGATTTTATCGAATCGTAACGATCGTCGGTATGGCGCAACGAGCCGACCATTAATTCGTCGTCCCCTCCTTCGATACGCGAAACGAAAAAACGCCGTTTCTCGTATCGCTTCTCTCATCCTTTGCGGGCTCTCCTCCGCGCTTCTCACAAATCACGATCGACGCGCTGCGACGGACAGAAACAGAGAGAAAAGACAGAGGCAACGAGATCGGGCATTAATTAGCTAATTTGCGTTAATTGGCAGCCGAGGACACATTTCCACGAGCCGTTTCCCAAGCCGAGGAAACCAGTGCGTCATAATTAAGTTAGCGTTACGTATTTTTAAAGCTTGGACCGCGCGCGTTTACACCCTCCCTCTCTCTCTCTCTCTCTCTCTCTCTCCCTCCCTCCCTGCCTTTCCATCGTTTTACTCTTTCTTTCCGCTGCGCGTTAAAATCTTGGCGTTAAAACGCGTCTTCGCGAACGCTAACGACGCTTGACTAAATATCGCTGCGAAATGCAGGAGAAGAAGCTTTCGCGTTTTTTACGTGACAGTAGAGATAACGCAAAACTCTGTCGGGTACTTAGTTAGCGCGGGTAAAGCTCGTCGCTTCGGAAATTGCGTATCGACTATAGAGACAAGTGTTATGTGGAAAGCGTCGAACGTAAAACTCACTTGGTAGCGACAGGTACCAGGGTCCAATCGTATCCCTGAAGAACTTTGGTAACCGCTGCGCTGATTCTTTCGCCTCCATTCGCGGCAACCGTAGCAGCGACAGCCGACGCTTTTCCATTATTGTTGTTACCGTTGCTTCCATTGCTATTAGTCGCGATAGGGCTGTTAGAGTTGACGGAATTAGCAGCAGCGCCGCTCGACGAAATCGAACCGGATGCCTCGCCCATGATATCGTTCATCTTCTCTCAATTTTGTTCGGTCGCGAAAGCAAGGAGAGAAACGATGGCGCGTCCGACGAATCCACGGATTTATCGCGCGCTACGAGCGTTCATCGTTCGAAGGAGAACGTGCACGTTACCCAGCGACGGTTCATCGATTAATTGCAATTACCATTTTATCGTAGCGGTAACACGTCACTTCCGTTTCTCGCGCTTCTGTTCCAGCTGCGTCGGTGATTTCTCTTCTTTTCTGTTCGGCTCGTTCCCTCCGACGCGAGATGGCCTGGTATCGGAGCGCGGCGCGCACGTTTGTCACGTTTAATTAATTTTGCACTCGATTACGAACCGAGCAAACGCAACGGGTATGCATGCCAAGCCGTCGGCAACTCGCCGAGGTCTCGGCCTATCTTCCAACGACTTTTTTCTCGTCGTGACTCGAGCCACGGCAATTCTAATCTCTTCTTCTTCTTCTTCTTCTTTGTGTATCGGCCCGTTTTACTCTTTTTTTCCTTCTGCTTCCACTATCGGCTACACTCTCTCCTTCTCTCTTCAACTGTAAACGATCGACGTTCCAGAACACACGAGCCAAAGCTGAATGCTGCGTATTCCACGGTTTCTCGGCCTCGATCCTACGCCGTCACTTCTCGGAACTTCTTCTATCGCCGAAATACTTCCGATAGCCTCGCTTCTCGCGATCGACGCTCGCTTCCGATTCCGTAAGATCCTACTGTTCGCCAGCTACCACCGCCGATTCACGTTTCCACGATCTTAATGGCACAGGGATCTTTAAACGCCACCACGAAGACTTTTCGAGTTGTCGTGCACGAAATTCACTATATACATTCGATGCATAGATCGTCACAGGTTGTAGGCGAAAATTCGCCGAGGCTCGCGATTCTTCCACTCGGTGTCGAACCTGTTGGAAGATTTTCGTGGTAGTTGCGAGCACGGGCAAGCGGCCGACACTCCTGTCACTTCGTCTCGCGCGACAGAGTCGACAAAAGTAATCACTCTCGATGGAGGCACGAATGGTATGTGGCGCGTGTCAGGATCGCGCGGCGACCATAAACATCGCGCTCGTCTTTCGGTACTCGAAGGAAAACGAAACGAAGTACGCAAGAACGAAAAGCCTGAGTGTGGGTCGAGGATTTCTAGTTGCTTGCGCGATCGACGCTCGAGTGAGGTGGTTGAATCGCCTCAGGGCACTTTCCACCGATCGCTTCAGCAGCGGCTGCTAGTTGGGGGCGGAGCGACGGGCCGAGGAGCTGCTAACACTTGTTGCTTTACGATCGTGCCCACCGATGAAGCCCGAGACGAGGGGAAAGGGACCCTCGATGGTTTGCCCGACGGTCGACGGACGACCGACGATGGACGACGGACCGACGGAGGAGAGATCTCCTCTCGATTCAGCTTTTAATACCAGATCGTTACCTTTCGCTGTGCAAAGCTGCTTTTCTTACCTGGAATATCCTTTTCCGGAATATCTTTTTCATTTCTAAGATATAGCACATAAGAGACAAAAGTATTCGTACGCTTCTGACTTATCGTAAGTGTAGAACAGATGTACGCAAGATCTTGCAGAAAAGTGAAATCTACGCCGATACCTTTGTTCGTCGCTATAAATTTCAGCAGATACGTATATCGGGAAAATCTAGTAGGTTTAACATTATTTAGTACTTTATCCTGTAAGACGATCGATCGATTAAATCTTGTCGGAAGATTCTCTTTGGAATATTTATCGGTAAGCCATTTAGTTTGCGCAACTTCGAAGATCGTACATGTGACTCGTCATAGGTAAATCTTATAGTTACATACGACGCTTAACTAGTAGATTTCTGTCTGTTTAGAATTGCTCCTGACGACATCTGTCGTTACTTCACAACGAGACAGCCTGAACTTTTTATTATTGTTATTTATTCACCTGTTATCGCCCGAGTCATCCTCCAACAAGAAATTGCCACGATGACGAGATGAGAGAGATGAGAAGGAAGACGAGCGAATAAAGTTGGGTCGGTTTTACTCTTTGCAGATATGAAATGTAATAACGCGTGGAAAGGTAGAAGATTCTTGAATAAAGGAATTATTTGGTCCCAGAGATCGACGATTCGAACGACGAGTTGAATCGTCCTGCCCGGTTAAAGACACGTTAAAAAGTCAACGATCTCGCTCACAGCATTTTACTCGACAAGGAAAATGCTTCGGTCCTTTGGAATCAAATTCGAACGTTCGATTCTCCACCGACTGTCAGCCCCCCCAAAAATCCCTGTATCGTTTATTTCGGACTCGTCTCTCTCCTCGTGGACGAGAGCCTCTATGGCCACGATATCCTCCGGGAGTAGGACCAATCGGGTTCCTTCTCGTTCCACCTACTTCTCCGTTCCTTTCTCTGCTCCTCTCTCTTTCTCTCGTTACGTCCCTCTTCGTTCCTCCCACGCAAGCAAGCCGATTGGTCGGCCAGTTGTTGGCAATAACGACGTCACAAGGAGGAGCGTGCAATTTTCCTGGCGATGCACCAAATGCGATCTCGTCGATGGTCGCGCTCGACCACGGCCGCTCCGAAGAAACGCGTCGCCTTTACCAGTCGTCACGTCGTCGACCGGCCACGATGCTCTCGTCGCGCGACCAAAGAGTTTCCTCGACCGGGCGAGATCCCCCCTCGAATAGAAGCAAAAGGTTCGGAGCAAGGAAATCGAACTCGGAACCCACCGACGCGTCGCGCGACCAGCTTACGCGGTACACGATGACATCGTGCCGGCTCGATGACGCTGCAGAATGTAACGTAGCTCGTGTCACCGTTGGGGGTCCGAGAGTTGCGGTGCTCGCCACCCGGGGGGCTACATGTGTCGGGTACCCATCGTCTCCTGCGGCCCCCTCTTCCAGGGGACCGCGTATCCTTTCAAGTGTCCGACACAACTCCGATACAGGACCCCCGGGAATCGGTGAAATCATTATTTTATATCTGCCACGCTTTTCGATCTCTCTCTCTTTCTCTCTCTCTCTCTCTCTCTCTTTCTATCCCACTCCAATTCTTTATTCTTTCAATCCAGTCTAAGTCGTCACGTTTCGACACATTATCAATATCATCTGATATTGGTATTTATATCTTACCTAATCTCAGTGTCCTGATAGATATATATGGCGAGTTTCCGAATGCAATGCCGATTGTTACACCGAGAAGTTTGTCGCTCGAAATTCCTTGCAAGATCCGTCCGATTTTCTCATTTGCCAAAGTGTTGAAACACTATGAAACGCGCGATCGTAAGTTTGCCTCTGAGCGAAAGTCGAATAACTGAAATGATAAACGTTGGTTTATGGTCGCATGGGAAAGGGGCAAAAGGAATAGGAAAGAGTCCTTGTTCGTCGAAATCGTAGCGCGTGTTTCCCTGAACGGCCCTGAAACGAATTCTCCTTCGCGTACACCGAGAGAGAACGAAAGCACATATTGACGCCACGTGCGCTTCGGGATGTTTATCCCAGGAAGAGCAAAATTCCGGCTTGCTGAAATCAATATTATTGTTCGCGGTTGGCTAAATTTGAATCGCGATTCGGTTGCAGCGCGTAATGCCGCGCGTGCACCAGAGATCGAGAACGTACGATTGGTGCGACGAACGATTGGTAAGCAACGATGCTCCAGGACGGAACGAACAAACTCGTTTCCGTGCGAAAACAGGCCGACCCGACTTTCTTTCGCGAACGAGACTCGTACTCTTCATCAAAAGGATATTATAACTAAATCGTAAAATCAAACAGTGGTTAGAGTTTACGATTCTCGATGATCGATAAAAATGAAAAGTATCGGGCATCTTGCGCCTCGCACAGAGCTGTACGTAGTCAATTCGTCGAATGTCAATTCTTAAATAAAATAATACAAGCCTCTTTAGACCTAACGCATAGATTCAACATAGACGCGCGCTATTGAAATCAAAATGGTTGCAACGAACTTGCATTTTCTTTGCAAACGTGTCAATGGTCGAACACTGTATCGGCGAATTTTAATATTTCCGCTTGACGCGCTAGAGTTTTCGGAACACCATCTCGTTCGTCCAAGTTTCTCATTACAGACCCTACGCACTGGATCTGTATACCAGCGGACAACTACGGCATTGAAACAAATTCTTTGTACGCGGTAAACGTATTCAAAGCCGAAGTATATACGGTGATCGCGAAAGGCAGGTGGTTAGAAAACGTATATAAAAGCGTTCGATGTAATAGAGAATTATCGAAATAAAGCGACGAAGGCGGAATGCGTACGATTATAGACGTGGCCAGATCGATCGATCAGGCTAGTTAGCGCGGCTTCGTTCTACGATCTCGCTATATTCTTTCCCTTCGGGACTACGTGTTGCGTAAAAAGAGAAACAAAAATTGCGCAGCTCGTTCGTTAGGCGGCAGCAGAGCGCGCGTTTCCCTCGCGATAGACTCGCGTCGACATTGGGATAAAAACCGTAGCAATCCGTAATCCGCCCAAGTGTCTCGAGCATTTCCGAGGGTCTGAGTGCGCGTTTACGCACCACCAGCAAGTTAATCCTGCAAAGTGCGAGCAAGATGCCTCCTTTGATCTCGCACAAAAGCCGCTACACGGCATTGACCGTGGTTTATATATGCTCATGTATGGGCCACTGTCTTTGCTAGCTCACTCATTCATTAAATTCGTTGTATAATTAGGCTCGCCAGAAAGATGCAGACTGTCAACCGATGATTCCTGTGCACCAGCGCAACGAAAAGAAGAAGCTTCAACTCGCTCCTGAATTTATGCCCTCGCATTCTCCCTGTTCCACTATTTCTCCTCCCGATGATCCTTCTTTTTCCCGATGTGACTCGCGAGAACGTAAAGTCACGTTCGCAGTGATCTAATTATATGGCTCGCGGGGAACTGCTAACTCAGTCACGGGACAAGGAAATTTGCAAATGCGATTATTTTCATCTAGAGAGAGAGAGAGAGAGAGAGAGAGAGAGAGAGAAAGAGAGAGAAAGAGAGAGGTCTATTTGTTCGCATGACGATCGAATTTGTTCGAAATTGATCGACTTTGTTGCAGAAGAAGAATCGCAGCGGAAAGCCGATGCGACTAGGTTTTCACGAGCGTTACGATAAACGGGAAAAAGTTCTAATTCGGTCGAACAACGAGGCGCTACGAAAAGCGTGGCATTCGAAAACGAAGCGAATCATAGCGAATGATTTTCGAAGACAGGATGGACACACGAAGGATCCGAGAGAAGTCGAGGAGCCGAGTCGAGAAGAAGAACAGAAAAGGAACAAGATCCTAGATATCCCCCACCAGATGCAGAGGTGGTCCACGGAACCGCCTCCGCGATCTACCATCCAACGTTTGGTGCGTGTGCCAGACGTGTGCTCATCGTTTCTGCCTCTTTCGTACGGACCAACCTGTGTGGTGCTCGCTCCCTGAATGAACCTTCACATCCTCGTCGATCCGTGTTCGTCTTTCCTCTCTAGTCAGCCAGTCAGTCAGTTAGCTATCGGAGTTTCCTTGAACCGTCGCGGGTGCTATTTTCTATGCCATTTTTTTTTTTTTTATTTTATAATCGACGCGATCGGATTACGACGATTAGAAACGCGTCTTAAAGAATTCGAATTCGATACAGAGATCGTTGTTACACGGATGACGAGTAATCAGCGGTCGGAGTGCGAACCAAGGAAAAGAATAAATCGAGTCGCGAACGTACCAAAACCCGTAAACGATATTTATCGTGCGAGATAAGAAGAAGGGCCGGTCGCTGAGAGAGTGGCGGAAATCGATGCGACGCCGATATACGGACTACCAGGAGGGACAAGGGTCGGTTTATGATAAATCACGGCACGATAACCTCGGATTAATTACTCGGTTCTTTTCTTCGTTTTCCTCGGTTCTTTACGATGCGCCTCTCGACGACGCGTTTTACGTGAAGAAAGAACAGTGTGCGCAGGATAGAGCGGCAGGCGGGCCGATAAGTTCGACGTTTCGGTGAAAGTCGTTGCTCGCGGTCGAACGCGACTGATCGTGCTATCTACAAAAAGAAAAAGAAAAAGGACGTTCGTTCGACAAGGAAGAAGATCGTCCGTGTTACGAATGTGAATATCTACGATAAGTAATTGGAAATAACATTGAGGAAGATGGAAGCCCACCAAGGTGGCGGTTTATCGTCTGCTGCGACAGAAACGGAAGCTGGACCGTCGAGCAGCGAACGATGCGGCAACGAGCAATGCACCAGCACTCTGGACGATGCAGTGGGCAAGCTACTTCAAGGTTCGCTTCTCCCGTTTTGAAAGATTCGACGATTCTTTATTAGAGTTAAGAATGTTCCACGTTTACTCGTTTCTTGCTTCTCTTTCCTCTGCTCGCCTTTCTACGTCTACGTAATCTGAAAAATAGCAGCGGATACCGTCGGAGTCGATACAGGTCGGGCGAAGCTAGTTTTGGAAATATCAAGCGTAGAGCGGGAATTTGTCTTTTTCGGTTGTCGACCGTGTCGTACAGGGTTGCGAGTATCTCGAACGGGTCTCGCGTCTAAGGACACTTTAATTGGCGATGAAACTCGGCTCCTCAGATTTATCCCCGTGATACCGTAGCCGGATGGAGGGAAAATATGGGCGAGCATGATGGAAGAGGTAGGAAAGAAGGAGGAGCGACACGGAGAACCGAGGATCGAGGAGCGCGAAAAGACGATTTCGAGGAAGATTCGAGCGGCAGGTGCTGCGAACAGAGCGAAACCGCTGAACGTTTGCCACCGACACTAATTATGTTAGTACGAAATTAAATCTGAGACATCGACTCGAAAGGGTACCTCAGACAGAACACGGGAGAAGGTGGGGACCAAGAAGAGCGGTAGTAATGGGTGCCCGACGTGATTTACGAGGCGTCTCGTTGGAACTCCGCGTTCCCCGAACGTGTTTCGAAGAGGCAGAAGACGCGTCTTCGGACGAGACACGTCGAATCCATCGTTCTCTAATCGTCCAACCGTTTCATTCGTCTTTAAATCATCGCGTAACCAACCCGAATAGAAGAAGTAGTTGCTCGATACAAGTTACTCGATACACCCTGTAATCGCAAAACGTTGCACGAAACGCTGCCGCATCGCCTTATATCAACCGCACAACGATATCTGTGCGAAATATCACGGAGGAAGCGATAAAATTGCAATTTGATCGATCGATCGATTCGCAACATGGGAAACCAAACGTTCTCGTCAATCACCGAAGGTGACGATGCGTTCAACGGTATCCTCACTTGTTAACGAGACTATCTTCGTGGTAATGGGAGCTGATTTGTACAGTAGTTAATGTAGCAAGAGTGGACGACAGGTCGGCATTGACAAGCAAGATACCAAAGCACACCGGTTCATTCAGCGGGCTACAATCCCTTATTATGAACCATATTCTCCGTCTCCCCTGCGGAGCCATTCATCCTTTGGAAAAGTACGAAAGTTCTCGGCCAATCTCCTCCTCTTTCGCTCGATTAATCAATTCCACTCCACTTGTAGCTTCCCTATCTCTACTATCTTTGCGTACTTCGAAAGCACGTGTTTCCCCTCTCAATCTCGAGAACGTTCAAACTAAACGCGCGATTTTCCTCGAAAACGTTCTCGACGACCATCGCCGATAAACGTTCGCTGTTGCTGCTGTTTCGTTGGGTGCGCTTCGAGGAACACACAGTCGAACACGCGCGATTAGAAACGAGACTCGTTCGTTCCCAAGTCGTGTATATTTTTCGCGCGAAACTTTTTCTATTCCCGTCGCTTTCTAGGGTGTAAGCCCTGCCGAATTTCCATGAAAATTGTCGTCCTGGTTGCTATCGGTGAAGACAGTAGCGAGAGGACCTCCAGCGAACGTTAAAGGAGCCGACAGAGAGACCGCATCGGTGAACCGTGTCCTTATGGTAATTAGCTACCACGAAATCTACGGCTCTTCACAGTTCGGATGCTCGTGGTGACGTTTCTACACGTGCATCTTCCTTCTCCTTAACCTTCCTTCCTATCTTCCTACTTCCTTCCCTCGTTAACGATCACCGATACACAGCGATTCGAAATAAATGTCTCGATGCTCGGTAGTCTTCTTTCTTTCTGACGGATCGAGTTGCACATATAATCGCTTACGACGATACATTTATAACAAGTTTTTATGAATATACGTTATGCGTATAAAAGAAATCTGAATATGTACAGAATAGAATTCGCGGTCTAATAATAAGTCCGATTATTCTGTGCAAAGTTCAAGGTTGAATTTTAAGACGTTCAAGTTTAGACGACTCGAATGACTCTACTTCACTACAAATATCCGCAAATGTCCACTAACGATAAAGTACGTATACCGTTGATACAAAGAAAATGGCACGCGACCGATGAGACGATGAACGAAGCATGTTCGCGGAATATTCGATGTGTATCGGATATACGATGAGATTTCTTGGAATGGAAAACTCGAGGCGACCCAAATAACCTTTCTTTAGCCGGCGAATCGTTCGTAGGGGGATACCGAGAGGAAGTCGGTAATAATAATTAGTCTCTTAATGCGAACGAACGATCGATAGATAAAGACCACCACGTTCGGAACTTCTCGTTCGTTTGCAACTCGTAAAACTTTTCTGTCTGATGCTGCGTTCGTTCATGACTATGAATGATCGTTACGAGAAATATACGAAAGAAATGAAGAATGGAAGAACGGGGAACACGCGCTAAAAGTATTAACGGTTTGGCCAACCAGAGATTAGGATTATTTCAAGGGAAACAGGTGTCGTTTTATCTCTCCCGTTCCTTTACGATTCAATTCCGCGCAAAGATAGGCTACGCAACTTCCGGCTACACAAATTCCCACTAAACACGGTGCCGTTTCCTCTTCTTCTTAACATTCGCCAAACGTTGCTCTTCTACCATTCGCGACATCAGAAAATTTGCCCTAGATCAGCGTTGTCGTTGTTCGGGTGTTTCAGACGTATGTTCGCAACATTCTTTCATAGCAAGTAAATATGCCGATATAACGGATGTAGCGAATAATGCTAATATCTATGGCCGCCGGTGTACGTGATATTCGTGATGAAAAATATTCCAAAGATCTATCTTCGTTTTTTCCAGGCTACGACTGGACCCTGCTTCCGGTTACTTCTCGCGCAGGAGGACGAAGAAGCGCTCACGTGAAACGTCCGATGAACGCGTTTATGGTTTGGGCTCAAGCGGCCAGACGCAGATTGGCGGATCAATATCCGCAGCTTCACAACGCCGAACTTTCGAAAACGTTAGGAAAACTGTGGAGGTATTTCGAGCTGACATTATCTATATACATTACCGTACGTCGTAGTGTCGCGAATCGAAGGTTAACTCTAGCGAATGTAACAGAATCCTAAGCGACGGTGAGAAACAACCGTTCATAGAGGAAGCTGAGAGACTGAGGAACGCGCACAAAAAGCAACATCCGCATTACAAGGTGACTGTCGACGATCGTTCTAACGACGATCGTTCCAGTTTAGTCCGCCGTCTAAAGTTAAATCGTAAAATGCCAATTACAGTATCAGCCGCGTCGACGGAAACCAAAATCGGAGGAACAAATGGGCATCGTGATGCATCGAGCTACTTTGTCCTCTCCAGGCACGTCTCTAGACTCTACCAACTCGTCCGACTGCACTTATCCTCGCCTATATCCAGATACCGGGATCAAAACGTACGACAGACCGACTTACCACGATAGCAAAACCAGCTACGATCTGTCGAGATCGGCTTGGTCCGCCGACACGAGCAAATACCCGGTCGATCATTCGATCGTAGAAAGCAAACCGTACGACGGTATCAGATACGAATCGAACGTAGCGGCGAAAAGCTACGTGGACGCCAAGTGTTACGAGACGGTCAAGTATCACGAGGTATCTACCGCTGCAAAATATCACGAGACGATTCCAAAGTATTCCGAGTTGCAAACGAAGCCTTACGATCTACCCAAATACCCGGAGAATCCCTTAAAATATCCCGCGGATGTTACCAGCCCGGGCAAATCATACGCGTGCGTACACAGCCAGTATTACTCCGCTCCAGAGGGATACACGATGCACGAGGAGAACGAATACCAAACGCAGGGAGTTTCGACCCATTCTTTCTATCCGTATATTTCCGCGTCTATGACGCAACCGCCTTATTACATGGGTCCTCGATAAATCGCTCTCGTGCGATGTGTTTTATTCAGGGACCGAAAATAACAGTTGTTTTCTATATTTTTACGGAAAATTTCCAAAAAAAAAAATGAATTTTTGCTTAAACAAAAAATTTTTAACAGATTAAATGATTTAAAATCGGTAATTTTTAGGTATTCTAGTTACGAATAACTATTATAAATGATTAACATTTTTTTTTTTTTGGTTATCGATCATCATCAACGATGACGGAAATTATTTTAGATTACAGATAATCGTTATGGACGATGAGAATATTTTTCGGTTATTGATAACCATTACTGGTAACGCAGTTTGTTTTTTTATTACCGATAACCATTATCAATGACGGAACCTTCCTTTCTTAAGAATAACAAAATTTTAATCATTTATAATAATGATTAGTCCTGACCAAACTCATTTAGAATAAAATACGAATTCTTATACCATAACTTTCTCAATTTCGGTTACAACAATCATGGTCCCTGGTTTTATTCGTTCGCGTAATTCTGCGCCCGAGATGAGCGTGCGCGCCAGTGTGTGGGCATCGATAGTTTGTTAGACCGCTTAGTACTGTCTTTTCTTTCTTTGCTATTTATTTTTTTGGCAACAATGCGATGAAATAAACAAATAAATAAACGAACAAATATCTTGTCAGCATCTAGTTTGATGAAGAAATACGAGTTGCCTATATGTACAGTATAATTCACTCTCTATTATTTATTAGTAGACTGCGAATATTTATACCGATTCAAATTTTTATAAATACAACGAAGCAGATTCTAAACAGAGATTCTTTCGCCTACTAAGTATCCTATTCTCGATATTTTTGCATCTTCAAATTTCACAAAAATGCATAAACATCCGCAGTCTATCATACACCACCATCATTTCTAAAACCGCCATCAATCCTACATTCACCTATCGAACACACGCGCTACTTTATGTTTTATACATATGTGTGTGTGTGTGTGTGTGTGTGTGTGTGTGTGTGTGTGTGCATGTGTGTGTGTGTGTAAATAAATTAAATCTAGAAATGAAAAGTCTGCATTGAAATAGAAAGCAGAAATAAATAATAAATTGTGCGCTACTTCGTCGATTACAAATATCACGGGCCGACTAGTAAGTTTGCTTCGATACAAAATTTCCTAAATAATTCTTAATCGTCGAAATCCTCAACAGCAATCGTATGTATGTACAAAACATTAACAAACAATCAAATAATATAAATAAGAAGGCAAAAAACGAAAGAAAGAGAAATGGAGGACGAAAGAGAGAGATACGTACTTTTGAGTGGGTGCAGTACAAGCATACGTACATGTTCGCAAAGAAATCAGCAACTCGTACATATTTGACTCTCACGAATCTGTACCGACTTAGAGGTCGCGATTTATCACAGCAGCTAATTCATTTATTTGATCCCTATTGGCATGCATAAACGCTTTAGCGCTCCATATCATTTCAGCCAAAATCTCGTCGCTTTTTTCATCCATGGCGATATCCTGGGATAGTTGAGGATTAAACCTGTAGTAAGGCACTCCGATCATGGAACACCAATTTCTGGCACGATCAACGATCCTTCCGTCGCTTGCTGTTGCTTGATCCACCAATAGTACCGCGAGGACCGATATTCCCATCGCAAACTTTGCGGTATCCCATAAACTATCGGGCCGAAATATGTCGATATCTTTCAATGGACTAGAAGGTATGAGACCAGTGCCA
Organism: Bombus vancouverensis nearcticus; assembly: GCF_051014615.1. Taxonomy (NCBI): domain Eukaryota; kingdom Metazoa; phylum Arthropoda; class Insecta; order Hymenoptera; family Apidae; genus Bombus; species Bombus vancouverensis. Next base: position 12,338,117 of record NC_134922.1, on the reverse strand, counting down.
AGAGAAACGACCAGAGACAAGGGGACCGCATTCTCTCCGCATCCAGAAGCCTTTAAAGCGAGATTGTATTCGTGAATTTCAGTCATGGCATCCAAAGTCGGGTTATTCGCTATCAATCCACCATCCAGAAATTTTCCGAACGCTCGAAAATACGATGGAGCTGCCCCGGTTGCTCTCGCTGCGTGCCAAAGCAATTGTTCGCTCGATGACGAAGCGAGAGACATCGAGGTCTCTGGATGCTCGAGTAGCGTACTAGGTGCATCGTAATTACGAAACAAATAAAGGTCGACAGGCTTTCTATCAGCCAATACAGCAGTGATCATTATCTTGGGTTTCTTGATATCCGACATCACCGTATTAACACCTAGGCAATCTTTTAATACTTTCTCCAAACCGTCGCTGTTGTACGGGCGATTACCGACAAAAGCTTCCTCTTTCATGCGGAAATACAGTGCCTGACATTCTCGCAAGGACTTGCCAGCAGCTAGACCAAGAGTCAAGATTCCACCTGTAGAAGTGCCCGCGATCCAGTCGAAGCACTCTACGATAGGTTTCTGCAGGATCGACTCGATCTCCAATAACATTTGTACAAGAACCAAACCACGAATTCCTCCTCCATCTAGACAAAGAAGTCGACCACCTTTTATTTTCTGGTTTTCTTGCATAGCCATCTTGTCCATCCCAGAAACATGTAACATTTGATCCAACACTGTACGCGGTACAGCCCTTGGTGGTTGCTGCGGTGCGAGACCATTATAATTTTCGTTAAACTTGCAGCCTTTGTTACAATCTGACATTTCTGGTGGACAGCGTTTAGCGCCTACCGCATCTAGAATATACAAAATTTTCTGACCCTCGTTGTTATCGATATTCACACGATGCCGTGACGTTTCCGACTTCCAATTTTTTGCATCAATGTCTGCTCCGAAAGCGATCAGCGACTGCACTATTGCCACTGTACCATCGGAAACCGCTAAATGCAGCGGTGTATTGCCATCCTTGTCGACGATATTTACAGAACACATATGACTTAACAAAGCCACTACGCATGATAATCGTTTCCTCATTGCCATGATGTGCAACGCCGTACGGCCGTCGAAATTCAAGGCATCTATATCGCAATTACTTTCTATTAGAGCATTAATCACCTCCCTGCTCAGTGACCAATGCAATGGCGTACCGCCAAATTTCATGTCATCGGCATGAAGAACATTTGGTTTACTGTGCAAGAAATCTCCTACGTAACTAGGACTAGAAGGTTCACCTTCGGCAGCAGGAATGTTCACATCCGCTCCAATTAAAAGAAGAGCTTTAACGCATTCGGGCTTATTATTCAAACAAGCGACATGCATCGGTGTATGTCCATTACTGTTACGACTATTTAAACTGTTTGGAAGATCACCTCCAAGGGCTAAAATTATTTCTTTAGTAGATTTGGCTGCATAATGATAGACGGTATTTGCGCTATAATCCAGATGCTCCAATGAACTTTTAGCTTCGATCAACATTTGCACTGTACGCAGATTATTTGTTTGCACCGCGACTTGCAAAGGAGACACTCCTGTTTCTGTATCTCCACTGTTCAACTGACTATTTACATCAGCATGGGTAAAGGCGTTATAAAGAGCAAAATGAGCTGCCAAATGTGCCAGTGTCCATGTTGGATGTTCCATCAAAGTATCACATAATTTCTGAATCTTATTCACATTACACATCTGTATAAATAAATTACTGATAATCATGGTTTCTACACAGATTGCAAAAAATCATGAAATTTTGGAAATAATTACCTCGCGACAAATTTGAACAAGTACTGGAACCTTATCCTTATACACAATAAAATGTGTTGCGATATCTGCATTATCTTCTGATCTATATAAACTGAAACAATAAATTTTAATTATTTGAAATAATAAAAAATATATTAATAACTTTCATACTACATCACTTATAGTAGAAAAAAGAAAGCAACGTATATGAAGATATCTACCTATATGCTTGATGCAATGTTTCTGTACAAGGCCTATGAAGAACAATTTCATATTTTCTTTCATTTTCACCTGGACCATAAAGTACGATACCATCCTCGCGGCATTCAATATGTCGATTACTATAATTTTCAGGCTTGACTTCTTGAACTATGTTCGGCGGTATATCCTGAAATACGATATTCCGGAGAACGTTGCTAGCGATCGTTCCAAGCCAAGTCATGATGGATAATTTAGGTTATCAGTGAAAACTGTCACTACACCTTCTTAACTGACTATCAGTATAATCAAACGAATTAACAAGTTATATAAAATCGCAATGATCATTTCTCCGAAACCGTGATTATGACGTGTCGTCAACGCTGGGAAAAGCACGTAAAAAAATCCCCCGCAGTAGTCGATCTCACTCTGATCCAATAACGAGCATAAGCATGAAATGGTGTAAACGGCGTCAATGTAAACAAAAATTTTTGAAACACTGCTAACGTATCGCCTATAATACGTAATACCCTAATTGTATGTTACGAATACGAAAATTTGATGCAGATAGTGCAATCACGATTACCACAATACTCTGTTAGAGAAAATAGTATAATACTATAATTATCGCAACATATACATACATATTATTTGCTATCTTCTATGCTACATTTTCCTTTCGTTAATGAAGCTATGGTTATTAAGTTTTTAATACAATGTGCTTAGGAAAGTAAATTTTTTTAAGTTTGAAATGAAATAATAAGATAAAATCTGTTCTTTTTTTCAAGTCAGTTCATCAACATCAGGTTGATATTTAACCTTCGCATTTAGATATATCATTGTCACGGCACCATATCATTGGTACATATACGCAATGCCATTGTTTTCAAATAAATTCTCCCCCAAAAAGACCCCTACAAGAAAAGTAGGAGTTTTCTTAGCGAACAAAGATTTCAGTCCGAAACGTATAGAAAAAGAACTGGGACCTAATGTTGGTCCTATACATTTAAAATTAGGAGACCAAGAAACTGTCTTTGAATCTGGTTCGTGGATCCCAGGTAAATTCACAATGAAAAATATTTTTTAAGCGATCTGTTAATATGATACGGAACTTATATTGTTTCAGAATCTGGTAAAATCGGAAGCACGTACAAAGAAAATGAGAAATTAAAAAAGGAAGTAAAAAGATTGGAAGATGAAAACAACTTATTAAAGCTAAAATTTGAAGTACTTCTTGATATGGTTATTAATGCTTTGTTTCTTATCAAAATACATAATATTTAATACAGCATCTAACATCTTATTTTCATATAAAAATTACCATTTGTTTTATTTCATTTTTTACAGTTGACACAAACAACAGCAGAATATTATTCACAGAAGGAAGAACTAGATAGACTAAAACAGAAATTACCATACAAGAACAGAGATTCTTGATATAAAGAGCACATTATCATAATTCATCCTTTCTTTTACATATCGAATTAAACAAATGTGTTCATATAGCTATATGATGTATCTTGTATGATGTATTCAAAATCTTGTACTTAATTTATTATTAATTTATACATTTGTACATATATAGTATATATTCATATATATTCAACTATAATCTTGTACTTAATCACTCTACTCTTAATTTATATATATACATGTATATTTATGTTATTATATTCTAAAGCACATTGTATATTTTAGAAAGTGATCGTATGGAATACAAAAAGACAATTACATTTCTGTCATTATACTGAGTTTTTGTATTTGTACTGACACCATATACTCTTCTCTTTTAATCCATTGCATTCTCGGAACAAGTCCTTCTTGTATGCCCTAGGAATAAAATCATATACCATAACGTAAATAATACATTCCACATCAGAACATTATATACAATAGAACACAAACCTTCTGTACCGCAGATTCCACACTTTCTTTTACCAGTAGCAATGTGACGTCTTTTTGATAAATTTTTCTCTTCTCTAAATGTTCCTTTATTTTGTCCTCCAGACCCATTATATGTATTTCCACCGTTTTCATCCGCCCATTGAAAGAATTTGCAACATTCGTTTATACTCTTAGGGCATGAGTAAAAAGGACGTCCCTTATTTGGACCATCTTTCTGTACAATCCGCCTACAATCCGTATACAAATAATGATTTTTTCTAGATATTAAAAATGTCAAAAGAGTTTAGTTGCATATTTGCTTACTGTATTGCGTTTTGATTACAATGGCATTTAATGTCATTGTGTGATAACGTAAGATCATCTTGATAACTATTAACATGAACACTTGATCTAGTGCTTGTACTGGCAACGAACATCTGGTTTGAACTACTATTTGTATTATTTTGCATTTGCTGAGTATTGTCTTCTGATGCCCAAAGAAAAAAGTTACAACTATTTTGACGCTTCGCACATTTGTAAAATATCCTTCCTAAAATGTCGTGAAACAACGTTATAATAAGTCATATTTAATGAAAAATGCTTTATAAGTGTCTAAGGCGCTTGTACCATGATTTGGTCCTTCTTTCTTTACTGTTAATCGAATCGCGTTTTCATGGCAATTACACATAATAATAGCATCGTCATCGATGTTACCCCATGTTTTTTGTTCATTTCTAATTAACCTTTGATCATTATTTGAAGAATTGACATTATTAGCATCGATCCATGTATTATTCTTTGAAACATTTTGTCTTTTAACATTTCTTGATCTGCTTGTATAACGATCATCGTTCTCATTTCGCATGGACCCTATAGATGCGTTGCTTTCAGATAAACTCCTGTTTTCAGCGTTTGAAGATGGATGAGTTACAGTGTTCCCTATTGAAGATGAATTTGAGACAATAGTCCTGTTAAATGTACTGTGGTAACCAGACTCTTGACTTTTAATACATTCGTTCTTTATATTTAATGCTTCGTTAAACATAGGATCACAACCACCTATGCAAGTTGTATAATCAGTACCATAAATGGGGAAAACGTTTCTCAATAGTTTAAATTTTAATTTACGAATATTTCCTATACACTAAAAATAATAATTTCAATTATATAGATATCATAATATATCATATAATAATTATAAATATTGTGTAACATATAATGTTTACTTCTGAACAAACTTCATCCAAAACTTCGACATGTTCAATAATCTGAGGTAACCAGATTACATTATTACATGTTGGAAACGACATGCAACCAATGTACTTTCCCGTGCCTTGCTTTCTATCTTTAAGGATCATATCCGAGTTGCATTTCGGACACTTAAAGATAATTTTTTGAGGTGGATGACTAATTTCTACCTGTGTATTACTCGGTCGTTCATCGAGGTAATCGGCTAAAGCAATATCGATTAAATTAGCACGTTCTACCGTTAGTTTAAATAGATCACGATATTTCTTTAGTTGAATTTCCAAAACATCATTCGGACTTTTTTGTCCATCACATATCCTAGACGCAAATGTAAACAATTAAAATTCAATTGAAATATTCAGATGTTCTTTCTGTTGTTAAGAAGAAAATAAAAGATCGACGTACAATTTAAGATCCTTTTCGAGTTCAGCTCTTAAGTTTGGTTTTGACATTTCAAATCCCATGTTATCATAACCCATTACCAATCCAATCCCAAGTTTTCCAGGTATCAGATACTTTTCATTTATCAAACCCACGTAATGACGCGATTTTATTGTATCTATATGCTCTGCATGAGTAGCATCGGTACCAATACCGTACTTATCCATTAAACTGATCAAATCAGCTTCAGTCAACAATTGTGGGGGACTTGTTTTTTCCTCTACCATATCTATGCTGGTTGGTTGGAAAACTTGTCCTTCTTGATATATATGAATTTCTTTGTCATTCCATTTTTCATATATGTACACATTTAAATAATTCTTTTCAATAATTTGTAGACCATTAGCAGCAAATTTTTCACCAGCTATATCGATCTCTACCGTTGTTTCTTGGCCTACCGCATCACACGATAAACAAGCCAAAAAGTGTCGAACCACAAATTCATAAACTTTGGCTTCATTGCCTATCATTAAATAATTTATCATAAATTAACGGCAGAATATTTTTCGTTAACAAGTATTTATTAAGTGTTAAATTTGTGTGCATACCATTTAAACCATCAGTATATTTTATTGGATGTATTGGAGGATGTGCTTGATCGCTTTTCTTGCCTTGTCTAGGAGTCAATCCCTTTTCTAATAATTGCTGTGCAAAATTGCCCCATGCTGAATTGTTTACTTGTTGATTCACCAATGGAACTAAATTTAATTCTTTTGGAAATATATTTGTTTCTGTACGTGGGTAACTAATCAAACCTTGAGTATATAATTTTTCCGCAATTCTCATAGTGTCCTTCGCGCTTAAATGAAGTTTACGAGAGCCTTGCTTTTCCAGCTCCTAGATATATTTAACGTAATTAAATAAATTGCATTGTATCTTTTCTTACTGAAACTACTACTTTATTACTTACAATTGTGTCCAGTGGTAGTGGTCTCCACTTATTCTTAGGTTTACTTAATACTTTTTTAACAGTAGCCATAGGCTGTTCCAAACATATATCCAAAATTACTTCACAAGGCAATTTTTCAAATAGTGTTCCTCTTGCCCATCTAAATTCCACAGAAATATTATCACGGATATCCATTACTTTTATCTTCCAGTATGGTTCTGACTTAAATCGTTTTATGGCTAAAAATCTTTCAACTACAAATCCTAATGTAGGAAACTGACAGCTACCATAACTAATCAGCATATCAGCCAGAGTCCTGGGAAATACTTGTTTCAGTCTCAGTGTTTGAAATCTTGTAAATGCAGCACCTGCAATGTTGTTCCTCTTATATTTAAGTTCATAAGTATATGATGTTATTATGGATATTTTTTAAATACCTATTCTTAGATCCAATTCACTTCGTACATCAACAGCATCACTAATTGCTTTATCTGGCTCACATAAATTTTGAAGAGCTCTATTTACAGATGCTTGTGTAATCTCAGAAAATTTTGCTCTATTAAATAACATATATATATTATTACATGAAAGAAGATACAATTTCATGGATAACATATTTGATAAATACCTATATATACGAATATTAGGCTTAATTGCACGACAGACTTGAATAATTTCAAAACCTATATTCTCTCCTTCACGATCACAATCAGTCCAAATAATTAATACACCACATCTCTGTACTTCCCTTTCCAAAGTTTTTTTAATCTTAATAGAATTCTCTTCCGAACATTGCTTTATTACAGGTGCATCAAATAAACTTAATGGATGACAACCTTGCCATTTACGATATGCCCCAACAAACTCATAATTTAATAAATGACCAGATACAGAAGTCATGATCATTTCGCAATTTTGATTCCATAAATATGAGTTAAATTCATAAATTTTATTATATGTCGATAATCCTTCTCTCTAAAAATAATATAAAGCAAAAATATTATTCATGTAAAAATTTTGTACATTTGTCATATATTTCAATTAAAGTAACTTTTCAAATACCCGTTTAGAAGAGCCACGAGACAAATAGCCCGCGATACTTTTTGCGGCATCGTTCTTTTCCGCAACGTTGAGAACTTTCATAACCGTAAAAGAACTTTTAAATCTTATAAAAAACTGATAATATTGTTTTGATTCATATAAACTTAACTGTGCAGTATTAAATACCTTTGTAACAAACAACATCACGTAATATGTACAGTAGGTTTTTATTCCAATGGGGTTATAAATTATTGTATTTAATAACTTTACAAGATATCATCTTATTAAAATAAAAAATGTAGCTGTCATCTTATTTACCTATTTTTTAATAAAAATCGGCAAGTACAATAACTCATATATTTTTACATTCTTTCTTATTACATTCTTTCTTATTACATTAAATACAACACACAACAAAATTAACTTTCAATTGCCGCCCTTAACATTGTTTGACTACTTCAGCTGGTTAAGCAATGTATGAAACTTCTTCACTTAATAATTCCTATTGAAAAAAAATTGCGTACAACTCAATAGGTATCAGTCAAATTGAATGTCGTAATTTAATGAAATCTTTACGTATTGGAATGTGTAATTTGTAACAGATTAAAAATGATAGAATACACATCGTTTAGGAAGAACAGTGACATTTTTATTGCAAACGTTGCAAGTATGCCGATGCAAGAAGAAAAGAACTGGAAGTAGCAGTAGACATTTTCAATATTTTGCACAGTAATTTTGGATTTTGTGCATCTTTATCAGAGCATGAGTAAGTAAACGATGTTATTATGTAAGTAATATTATCCAGTTTATGAAATTAGATTAAATTTTTTAAAGTAAAACTTTTTATATGTTCAATATTAAATATTCCCAATGACACATTCCGCACTTTCGATGTAGTCTTTTATTTTTGCTCTGTCATTTTACCATTTATTGTTCTTTCTTAATGTTTCATATTTAATAATTCTACTACTTTTAACTCCTCTTGGTTGTATTTTAATAATTTAAATACATTTATGCATACGACCTTGTAACCATTATTATTACGTTATATAGGAAATATATATTCTGCATTTTTACTATACAATTTTTTGAACATTTTCCTTTCAGAAAATTGATCGTTGCTTTAGTCAGTTATTTTAAACAAAACCAAACATGACGGAGGACATGTCAGGAGCAGACATCTGCAGAGTTTGTAGATCTGAAGGTCTTGCAGATAGACCTCTCTTTCATCCCTGTATCTGTACAGGCAGTATTAAATGGATACATCAGGAATGTTTAGTACAATGGATGCGATATTCGCGTAAAGAATATTGTGAGCTTTGCGGATATCGCTTTTCTTTTACACCGATTTATAGCCCAGATATGCCACGTCGTTTACCGTTAAGAGATGTTATCGGGGGATTATTTTCCAACATTGTAACAGCAGTAAAATATTGGTTACATTATACCTTGGTTGCAATAGCATGGTTAGGAGTTGTTCCACTGACAGCTTGCCGAACTTACAGGGCATTATTCAGTGGTCCTCTAGACCTGGTTCGAGTAAATACTTTCTTATAACTTTAAAATATATCTAAATTTTTAATACTTTGTGTCAAAAAATGAAGTACCCATATCTTTTGTTCACAGATACTGACATTACCAATGGATATGTTATCTCCTGAAAATATATCATCAGATGTATTTCATGGATGCTTTGTGGTAACTTGTACTCTGTTTGCATTTATCGGTTTAGTATGGCTAAGAGAACAAATTTTACATGCTGGTGGTCCTGATTGGCTTGATCGAGATAATGTACAATTGCCCCCAGTCGACAATCCACCACCTAACTTAGAGATTCCCATGCAACAGTTTCAAGAGCAAAGAGCTCTTCAACAAGAAATTCAAGATAATAATAATGTACCACCCTTTGCTGATGAACCACCAATTTTACCAGAAAATTCAGACAATGATAATGTAGAAAATGTGGAAGGACATAGGGTAGAAGAAAATAATTTACCAAATAATCAAAGAATCAATGAAGTTGAAGGAATTGGTAGAGACGTTGAGCCACACGCTGCTCCCAGAAGCGCTGATCAACAAATAGAACAACCTGTCGAACCGCATGTAGTAGTACCTCGAAATGTAGAACCACTGGTTCCACCTAGGGATGCAGAACAACCTGTAGCACCTAGAGACGAATTGGGTATAGATGGTGAACAAGCAAACGCGAGAGTTGGGGAGGGGTGGAGGGATCAAGCCCAGGGTCAGGCTCAAGGAGAAGATGAGGAAGCAAACTGGAATCCATTAGAGTGGGATAGGCCCGCGGAGGAGTTAACTTGGGAGCGCCTTTTAGGCTTAGATGGATCCCTTGTTTTTCTTGGACACGTATTTTGGGTCGTTTCATTAAATACGCTATTTATTATGGTACGCTTTGCTTATATGTTTTAAATTGTAAATATAAGACGAAATAATCAATTTTTGTCATACAAAATGCAATGTTCTTATTTTCAGGTTTTCGCTTTTTATCCGTACTATGTCGGTAGTTTTGCAATAGCATTGCTAGATCTACAAGAATATGCAGCTGCTTCACACTTTGAAGGATTAGTAACTACATTATGTGGTTATTGTGTTACTGGAGTAGGGCTAGTGGTCCTTCATACATTAGCAGCACCTTTAGGTTTCCAACGTTCTCAACGATTATTGGGCTTATGTTACGTTATAGTAAAGGTTTCTTTACTTTCGGTCGTTGAGATAGGAGTACTTCCTCTAGTTTGTGGTTGGTGGTTAGACATTTGTTCATTAGCAATGTTCGACGCCACACTTCGAGACAGGGAATCTTCGTTTAAACTAGCCCCTGGTACTTCAATGTTCTTACATTGGTTGGTGGGAATGATTTATATATACTACTTTGCTTCATTCATTCTGTTATTACGAGAAGTCTTACGGCCAGGAGTACTTTGGTTCTTAAGAAATTTAAATGATCCCGACTTTTCTCCTATACAAGAAATGATACATCTTCCAATTTTAAGACATGTTAGAAGGCTCGTAGCATCTGCAGTGATATTTGGAACTGCTATTTTATTAATGCTATGGTTACCTGTGAAACTCTTAAGATGGGCATGGCCAGGATTTTTGCCATATACCGTGACTATTCAGAGCGAAGCTCAGGTAAGAAGTTAATTATTAGTTAAAAGAGAAAATTAAAAATTCCTCTTACTAACAATTGTGATGTATTACTTTATTTGTTTCTTTATATTTAAATTAGATCAGCGAATTGTCTTTAGAACTGCTATTGCTGCAAGTTATTCTTCCTGCATTATTGGAGCAATCTCATACACGTACATGGTTAAAAGCCCTAATAAGAGGGTGGTGTCGAGTGGTAGCCTGGATGTTAGATCTCCAATCGTATCTTTTAAGAGAACAAACTGAAGATCCAGGGCCGGCCGTAATTGAGGAACCGCAACATCCTGATTTAGGAGCGGCGCATCAAGCGCTGTTACAAAGAGGAGGACCAACAGGTTTCCAACCGTATATCAGACCACGCTGGTTTCCTGCTCGTCTAATTGGCCTTCTGTTTTGTGTTTGCGTTTCTCTTGTTATCGCTAGTTTAATTGCAATGATTCTTCCTGTTTGGCTTGGACGCAGAGTTATGGCATTGTGGATGGTCGGAGCTCCGGCTCCATCTCCTCCAGTATTACCACCTGCCTTAAGTGGGTCTGGTAAGTTCGCTTTTTAAAGTATGAAATGCTTATCCATCTTTCCTGTCGACATACTTGGATATCTACTTCCTCCCAAATTATCCTTCTGATTATAGCGTTGTTTTTAATATTTCAGATACCAACGAAGCCGCAGTTGCTTTATCTGGACGAGTACATGAATTATACACCATAGCTTGCGGAATGTACGTATGTTGGGCAGCAGCAAGAGGATTAGCCTTAGCATTTTCTTGGTTGCCTCGTGGTCGAAGAGCTCTTTTAGATAGAATAAAACATTGGGCGATCATAGGTGTTAAAGCATCAGTAGCATTTTTCTTACTTATTGGCCTAATACCGCTTTTGTTTGGTCTTCTTCTTGAACTAGTCGTTGTTGTACCATTGCGTGTACCGCTAGAACAAAATCCTATTTTGTTTATCTGGCAAGATTGGGCCCTAGGTGTATTGTACACAAAAATAGCGACCGCTATAATTATGATGGGACCGGATTGGAGAATTCGTCTTGCAATTGAACGAGCATACAACGATGGTATTAGGGAAATAGATTTGAAATTCATCGTTACAGAATTAGCAGCACCGGTAATATGTTGTTTCGGTCTTGCTTTAGCTGTTCCCTATGCTGTAGCTTACGGAATAGTCCCACTTTTAATCACGAATCTACAAACACAAATTCTAATTGCTAGACATTTGTATCCTTTCCTGTTATTAGTACACTTAATATGTATTGTTATTTACTTTCAAATTCGACAGTTCAAAAAGCTTTATGAACATATAAAAAATGATAAATATCTTGTTGGTCAGAGACTTGTAAATTATGAACATCAAAATAAGTCTCAATCGTAAAAACAGTAACAATCACATGCATTAACCTAATATATCTAGTATAAGTTTTCCTCGACGGCAACAAGAATTTAATAGAAGATTCTTTAATGTACATTCTCTATCACACTTGATCTAAAAAATGCAGATACTAACTTATATTAATTATACTTTAATTCTTAGTATTATAATTTATTAGCGTAAGCGATACGAAATAAATTAAAAAGACTGTTATTCAATGTGTCGCTTTCTTGTTTTAATGCGGATACTTACATTCTATTACACATTGTCGATACTTTTGATCTGAATTACAAAAATATATTGTTCAAAAACGGTAATGAATATTTTGCACGGTTAACGACTATATGTCATTTTGTAGAGTCCAAGATTCCCGTTATCCTTTTGTTACTGATCAAACCAACAACTTTTGAAATATACCATAAACTGTAATTTTTGACTTTAAAATATTCGATGTACAAAGCTCTATAACTCTTCAATAAATTCTAAGAAAATAAGTTTCAAAGTACATACTGCTATGAAAGTAAAGTTACATTTTAATTGAGAACTCGTTAGTGACAAAATAACACGATCATGCTCTATTGTAAAAAACTGATGTTTAAAACGATTAATTTGAATGAAAGTAAGAAATATTTATACTTTCTTAAAATAAAGAAAATCATATTTCCTGAGAAACTTGTCATTTTTCTTTCTTTTAGTTAATCATGCAAAAGTTATCATTTAATTGTGTAAATATAATTACATAAAAAAATAACAGAATACTAACAGATCTGAATTACTTCCACAATTATGTTTCTTTTCGTATGCAAATAAAATATATGCTTTGCACATGGTATACATGACTTTATGTACAGATATGAAGCTAAATATAAATAAGGGCTATTTATTTGTATATGTAATAATCGTTCAGCGATTAATGTAACTGTACGATTACAAGTATGTAAAAATGTTACCACAATGTACATTAATATGTAATTGAAATAAATAATGTTCTTGCGAAACGTCCGATATATTTTTTCTATCAATTAAAAATACATCTATCAGATGAAGAAATCATTAAATTAACATTTCACGTTCATATTAAAAATGTATAACATATAAATGTACAATAAAATAATGTACATATATATAAATATATAATATATATAAATATTTTTATAATGGTCGTCTTCAAATTTAATTTACAGCAAAATACCATTATATTTCTATTCCCTGAGTCGGTGGTAAAAGAGTGCCAATTAATTGAAAAGATTCTGGATGCTTTTCGACTCTCAAATGCAATAAAGTAAAAACATTTATTACCTGAAAAACGTCAGGTAAATTATATTGTTCATACTGTCGTATAAGCTGTTATTATACTTAGATAATATACACAACATTAATACACTTCTTTATATTACCTGAGTAATAGCAGGTTGTTTCCAAGAGATGTTTATCGTTGGAATGGAACATTCCGAAGAATATTCGACGAGTGCCAAATTTTCTAAGTGCGTGAAGGAAACCCTTAATTTTATACCAAATTGACACAATATAATATTTATCAAACTTTCGTGTACACTGAACACGATACCCATTGTAACAATAGGACCCTTTAAATCTATCAAATACGTAAAATACAATTCGTTACTTCGCTCTTGTGCCATTTTCGCATTATATTTCTTTATATTACAATTTGCCGCTATTCTGTCTTGGTAGAAACCATATAAAAATATTAAAAATATTTCATTTGTACATGTTACTAATGCTAATTAATTATTTCAGTCTTTTCCTAACTAACTTACGATTTGCAAAGACTTTTAGTCCATTCTTTAGGCATGTCTATATTTCTTAAAGTTGAATAAAGTAAACGATGTACAACACAATCGGAATATCGTCTAATTGGGGACGTAAAATGCGTATAAACCGATATGTTTAAAGCATAATGTCTCAATTCCTCCTCTGCTTCCACTGTAGACGAACATATGTAGGTAGCTCGCTAAGAATGTAGAGAGTGATTTCAATTTTTATACATGTATTAAGAAGTTCTTCAAAACTAAAAAAAAAATCATACAGTCATAGCTCTGGAACAAAGATTGTTGACAACCATCATCCTATATTTCATTATTATTCTTCTTTCATCGTCTTCAGTTTCTAATCCTTCTTCACAATGTTTCATACTAGCGTGCAAAGATCTAGACGATTTAATGTCTAAATGAATGCCAAATTTTTGCAGCATTTCTTGCGTCATACTTAAAATACGTTTTGAGGGCTCTCTATGGTTGCGTAATAGAGCAGTCTCCGGAATTACATTGTATAAGTGTGTAGCAACTGTCATATTAGCTAACAACATAAACTCTTCTATAAGTCTAAAATATAATGTATATGTATATACATATAAAAATACATATATGTATATGTATATACGTATATGTACATTTATATCATAATTTATGAATAGTACAACTTTAAAAATACTAAAAATACCTGTTACTATCTTGCTGTTCTTCTATATTGTACGATATTGGTAAACCCGTAATTCTATCAACCCTGACACATAATTTTGGTTGATCTATTAGTAGCGCACCATTTTGAAATCTTCTCTTACGCATTTGAATAGCTAAATTGTGTAAAATGTTTACTTTTATTGACAAATCATTAAGCTTGTAATTTCCATCTATATTTATAGAGTTATCTGGCCAATTATATTCTGGATTTTCAATCATTTTCTGAACATGCTGGTAAGACATTTGACAGCATGATCTTATTACAGTTTTAGCAAAACGATAATTAACAACTCTTGCATCTTGCGTCATTTCCCAAATAACAGAAAAAGCCAATTTATCTTGACCAGGTGACAAAGAACATACTTGACATAATTCTTTTGGTAACATGTGATATACGTTATCTGCCATATATATAGTTGTAGCTCGTTTTGAAACCTGAATATCCAATGGAGATAAGAATTCTACATAATGAGTAACATCTGATATATGCACACCAATCTAGAAAAAGAAGAATATATATATATATATATATATATATATATATATATGTATATGTATATGTATATATATATATATACACACATATACATATAAACAAATAGACAAACAAATGAAGTATACTCTCTGGAGATAACTCTACAGAACGGTGTAATTACTTCATAATTTCCATTTTCCAAAGGTTTGCAAGAGACTGAGTCATCTAAGTCAACAGCAGTATCAGGATCGATAGTAAATATGCATTCATCTTTCCAGTCCTCTCTGTCTTTAATATCATTTTCTGTTAAAGAATAGTCACTACTTGGAAGTTCCTTCGTTACATCTAGGCTATAAGGTGTAACATCTAAATCATATTCAAGTAATATTGCATTTGATTCTGCTTTTATATCGCCAATACTTCCAATTATTTTTTCAATTTGCCTGTATACCATGTAAGTGAGTATATTATTTCAACAATCATTGAAGCTTCTACTTGTTTAGATTTATAAATTTTGATCATACCCAACTGCAAACTTTGGCTTTCTCCAGTCAGTTATAACAACCAAATATAATATGTCTTTATAATTTTGACACACACCAAACCGTTGCAAGGATTTCTTACTTATCTTAACTAATGGTACACGGCGATCTCTGGGATAAAAAAGTTTACCATTTTCTTTGAAGTATCCAATTGTTCTTCTTGGATGTATTTTCTCTCGTATATAAACAACAACACCTGTTTTTTGATTGTATCCTTGATGCATTTTCCATTTTTCTGGCTGATTTATACGTGCTACAACAAAATCACCATCAAAAGCTCGATTTCTATCCCTTAAGCCAATAATTAATAGATCGCATTGATCATCAGAGAAAGATAAATAAGCATATTCACGATTCCAGGGATTGACACGTAACTGCCCTTCTATGTATTGTGTTTCATTGGAATTTTCATTTCTTAAAAGTTTGTCAATTTCTGTTTCAGGAATATATTGTGGAAATGTATCTTTTTCTTTTGGGACTTTAGCTTTCCGAGCTTTGATTTCTTCTTTATTTTCCCCTTCCTTTCCCTTTTCATTATCAATAAGCACTGGTTGTTCATTAAAAATTTCCCTCTTAGATATCTGTCTATTTTTGTTTTTATTAGCCTTGTGATAACATTTTTTAACTTTTCTAGGCTGATTTTGTGTAACAAGATCTGAAGAAACTGATCTTCCTGACATGATTCCTACTTTGAAAGTACTATTCACTTATACATATGCGAAAATTAATTACTGTCAATTTATCATACATAATTATTAATTTTTAACGTCACAAGTATTAAAAATATTATATTTCGATGGACTACGAATACATATGTTCATAAAGCACTTACGTATGAAAAGAACTATCAAATTTTGGTTGTATTTTAAAAATGTTAACAGGTCATATGTTTCTAAAAATAAGATTCCAACGATAAGAAAGCTGCATTATTTTTTTTAGATATTTAATATCTCTTATAACAACGGGCTATAAACTTAATAAAAATATAAATCCCGACTTAGAGTCGAAACAATAGTATCATCGTTCACTTGATGTTGAGTATTTGTCAGATTCGGTAGCATCTTAAAACGATACATATCTCGCATTTATACTGTTTGTGATTTAATTCTTCGGTTCTTTCCGCTTTTATTCATTTTAATTAATAACAAACTTATTCTATCATTATTTCCCCACGTTTTATCGCTATATTCTTGAAACTTTGAAATAAAGTATGTTTTACAAAATCCGGATTACCACTCATACAACGGACAACTATTAACAGCTATCTTAAATTAAAAAAATTCAACGTTCAATCGGTTATTCAAAAATATGGCAATAATGCCACAGAACCACATAGGGAGATTTATTTGTAAATGTTGGCAGAATTTTGTTCGTATCGAGTGAAATCATACAGAGAATCTCGGAGTTGGTAAGTGTTCGAAGCGATTGGACCAGTTGGCGTTGGCACGTAGGGTGGTGAGTGGTGAGATAGGTAGAGTGTTGCGAACGTGGTGGAAAGGTAAAATTGTTTCGATCGGTAGGAAAGGAACGCGATTACTGAGGTAGTCGGGTGAGAGACCGAGTTCTGTAAAGATCAAAAGTGAGGTAGAAGAAACGTGGAAGGGATAGAGAGAAAAAGAAAGGAACAAGAAAAGTTAGGACATACATTGTGTGAAAAGCGTTGTAAAAATCGATTTAATTACAACGGCGACGAAAAACATTGAAAATGTTTCACATAAGGAAACTAACAAGATCGTCGATTGCTTTGAAACAAGTACCGAGTAATGATGTTATTCATAACACGCTCATACGTATCGTACCGGCGTTCCAAGCACGCGGTTATGCCGATCATCAGATACCCGATCGACTAAAGGATATCCCCGACGATCTGAATCCAAAGTTTTTCGATATGGTCGAATACTTTTTTCATCGAGCTTGTCAGATCGTCGAAGACAAATTGGTCGAAGATATCGGTAAACGTTCCAGGATGAGCGTGGAAGAGAGAAAAAAGAAAGTGAAGGGTATCTTGATGCTAATGGAACAATGTGACCACATCCTCGAAACCTCCTTCCCATTGAGACGCGACTCGGGCGACTACGAAATGATTACTGGCTATCGCGCGCAACATTCAACTCATAGAACACCCTGCAAAGGAGGTAAATCGAGAGACGCTTTATTTTACATTTCGTTTACCATGCTTTCGATAACATTTATTTTTCATTGATATTTAACAACTGCGATCTTGATTACACCAGTTGTTGCTTACAGTTATTTCTTTTATTATTAAAAACATTTGAACAAATACAGAATTGTCACATCGTTTACACTCCCATACGTATGGGGGAAACGTAAACGAAGGAGAGAAGGAGAAAGAAAGAAAGCCTGATGGCTCATAGAATATGTAATTTTTCTCTCATGGCCGCTTAAATTTGATGTTAGCATTAATTACGTCATCAATAACGATACGTAACAGGCACGAGCAGTCTTAAACTGGATCAAATTCGCTAAAATTTCATTCTGTCGAATTTTTCGAATCTAAATCCAACATATATTTAAATTCAAAATTATCTTGTTTTGTTAACGTTTGTATATCTTTTGTTCGTGTCATAATTTTAGTTGAGTTTTGTGCTAGTTTCTAGTTACTTTTATGTATTCAATGTACAGTATACGACGAGACATTGGAAACGACAATTTACGGCTTCAGGAGTTAAATGACATGGTTTTAACCTCGATTTTAGTAAACAGATTATTGAAACCACCTTTGCTATATAATACATAGCATTAGCTTATTCGAAGAGAAACTCGTGTCATTCTGTTTTTATGTAACGAACAATTTATTTTATAAATGGAGTGGAAAATATATTTGTACATAGCCCGCATCGGAGAAATTGTAGTTTTGTGACGCACAAATAGATGATGAGGAACGATAATGTGCCAACGCTTTTCGTTCTCATAGCTTTTGCATTTCTTACTCACGAGGATTGTATTACATCAATGATTAAACGCGCTGATGCGTCGATTTACATATTAGTAATGCGATGCCTAGGATATGGCAATTAAAATCTCTTGTTAGTATATGCACTTACATATCAGATATACAGGGTGATTCAATAATCGTGGTACAGACGGTAAAGGGATGATTCTACGTGAAAAATAAGACAAAAACAAAAGAAGAAAAGGAAGAAAGAATATTCTCATACAGCGCTCTGTTTTCGATAAGATCAAATTTGAAAATTTATTTATGGGAACTTGGCTAATCGTCGAATGGTTAAAACGAGTAAAATCAGTAGGAAGTTATTCCGGAAGAGAATAACTTTGTATCAGAATAGTTTTCTTGACGACTGTATTTATCATCATTACTGACTCACCCTACAGAATTAATTAGATTTCTCGAACAGTTGTTTATCCGATTTGTTGAGAAAGATATTCGAATCACGCATATCGAAACATCTCCTTGATATAAATTTGTACTTGAGCTCGTGAGCGAAACGTAACAGCGTCTCATGAGGTAGATCTTTTTTGAGAGCCAAGCAAAGTGAACTCGACGATTCTCCGTTGACGAAGATCATCCTTCCCCTATATTCGTCACTGGTGGCCTTTTTAAAAATTAAGTCGTCTTTATCAGTTTTATCGTCTGCGTGGCATAATTAGGGTCGCAATCCTAATTACTTACATTTCGTTTCTTATTCACGTTATTATTATAAGAAACAGCAAATGTTTGTCTTCGAACGTAACTCATTGCTATTAGAAAATGCCGATACAACGTAACAATGCCAAGCTGTCTGGTGTTTTTCTTCGTCCCTGCCAAACATTAGCTAACTACCTTGATTCACTATTTGATTTAAGAATTTGGCACTAGCATGCCAGTGTCACGATGATGCTCGAAAGGTCAATGCTCTCATGGAAACAAATTGATGCAGCTTTCTTTTATTCGCACGAACCTGCTAATACAGCATACGTACTTATTAATTTTTCTTCGATTTTATATCATTTGCTTGGGTTTTAGGCGATAACATTGTGCTTATAGCACAATTCCAGCTGTTGTTTGAAAAATTCATTAGCGAGGTCGCATACAAATATGCGCATAACGGCTGGTAATCATTGTGTAGGCAGCTATATTCGCGTGTTGCGTAATGTATATGTACTAACCAATACATTAGATTTTGTGTAACATAAATAACATTAAAACAGCCTGCAGCAGTCTCGGTATAGAACGTATTTTATGGCATTTTAAAATCACCTTTATGCGGAGTACACAAAGACTTATGGGTGACTATATGTACACTGTCACTATCGTCAATCATAGCTATTAGAATACGTATTCGTTATATTTATTCAAAAACTCTAATTTTATTTTGTTTAGTACTTTACATTATTATATGATATAAGCATATAAATAAAACGAACGATTTAAAATAAAATAAATAGAAGATAAAGACAGTGGAAAATTTTCAATTCATATATATTGAATGTCAGCAGGATCATACTGCGCAATTGTACAGTAACGAAATTTTACTGGTCACAAGTTACAAGTATTAATAAATATCCTTACATAACATTAACAAATTTCGTAATGAAATTTCGAAGAAATGGAACGTTGCAAAGATATTTTGCAAATTATGAATTAATTGATTGTTCTATTTGATTTTAAAAGTATAAAATTCTAGAAAAGAAATAATTGTTTGTTACAGGTATTCGTTTCTCGATGGATGTCTCGCGGGACGAAGTAAAGGCTTTGTCGGCATTAATGACTTTCAAGTGTGCCTGTGTAGATGTTCCTTTCGGTGGAGCTAAAGCCGGTATTAAGATTAATCCTAAATTGTATTCGGAACACGAGCTCGAAAAAATTACAAGAAGGTTCACGCTGGAGCTCGCGAAGAAGGGATTTATTGGTGAGATACGTCAAAATATCGAAAAATGCCTTTGTTAAAATTTACATCGAAGTTGATTAGAGAACGGACGAACGAATTAAAGAAGCAAAAGATACGCGATTCTGTTGCATACTTGTATGCGCCATTATTAAATTTGTTTCGATCTAACTGTTTATTGGATTCGTTGTGATAAATTTTCTTCGGCATGTCAGCATAAAACGATCACGTTACATAAATGAATTTAAAACCAATACACGTAAAATTATTCTCTAATAACTGCTGATTGCTACGATCAGCTATAGATTAGCTATCGCTCAAAAATACATATATGGATACTTGCGTATTTTTTTCGATAGAATATTCTTTAATTTTTAAAATATTGTGATTTGCAAGTTGCCAAAAATGTAAACATTGTGGAGCAGTTTTATAATAATATCGAGAATAAATTAGCTAAATTATGTATTTAATTTCAATATATTATTGATCAATTTTTAAATAAACAATTCGAATTTCGTATTACGTGTATCTTATAAAAGATATTATCTTAATATTTAGTAACATTCGTAATTTTTACAATTCCATTTATTTTATTACCAAACCTTTTATATTATATAACAGAATTTATTGGATCTGGCAACTTGTAATTTGTAGCTCTTGTAAAATTTCGTTGATAATATTAGTTCAATTGAATAAGAAAGCCTTGCGAATACCCTATATTAGTTAAAATCGCATAAATATATTCTCGTTTGAATTTAAAGGGCCCGGTGTCGATGTTCCTGCTCCCGACATGGGAACTGGAGAACGTGAAATGTCCTGGATTGCAGACACATATGCCAAGACTATAGGTCATGTGGATATCAACGCTCACGCCTGTGTCACAGGGAAACCAATTAATCAGGGTGGAATACATGGACGTATTTCTGCGACAGGGCGTGGATTGTTCCATGGAATAGAAAATTTTATCAACGAAGCTAATTACATGAGCATGATCGGTACGAGGACATTTCCAATGTTATTTCCTTCTGTATTGGATGTCTATATGTCAACCATCTACAGTTAACACACTGACATTGGGTATTTTTTGAGTTAAGATATACTAACAGTTAATTAAAACAGTTGAAGCAGATAATTACGAGTGAGATACCTCGTTTCCCGTCGGTTAGTATAAAATGATATATATATATATATGTACATATCTCGTTTCTGGGCGTTATTGTGCTAACTGTTAATATATTCACCACTTTGAAATACACCTGGACCATTTCTGGAGTTATCTTTACTTTAATAATGGTTGCTGTAATATACTGTCCATTATCTTTTCCAACTTTTTAAATTTTTTGTTAAAATATCGTAATATCGGAAAATAAGGATAGAAATTTTTTCCCGATTACTTACAATTTATTAATATTAAACTGAATATACAGATATAAATTGGACAGAGAACGATATTTATTTAACGGAACTAAATGCAATACTCGTATCTATATCAAATAACTTTACAGTTATTTGATCACTCTCGTCACAACGAATCTAACTCTCTCTCTCTCTAACAACTCTATCAATTCTCACGACTCTACTCTTCGACAACTCGAAACCTCTAACGACTCTACTCTTCGACAACTCGAAACCTCTAACGACTCTACTCTTCAACGACTCAATTAGCTCTGACTCTCGCAACACACTCGCTTTTCGACTCGCATACTCTGACCTCTCGGTCATCCGCCCTTGAAACACGAAACCGTCCTTCTGCTCTAACCTTGTTTCTTGTTTTTCTCATATCTCTGTAAGAACTAGGTGACTTTAGTCACATAGGCGCTCTTAAATGTAAACAAACCACAGAAGGACGACGTACACGGTTTTTTCTATTTTCAACCGATCTCTAATTCAAATCTATTCTACGATATTACAATATAGTATAAAAGATAAAAATGCAATAATCGTGTCAGTAGTATTATTTATGTTATTACCTGGATACAGCATACTCGTCGGTAGCAATAAGTCTCTTAATTCACTGTCTTCTTTTCTCATTGACTAACTTTTTACCATTAGGCACCACACCTGGTTGGGGAGGAAAAACATTCATTATTCAAGGTTTCGGTAACGTCGGTTTACATTCAATGCGTTATTTGCATCGTGCAGGCGCCACTTGCATAGGAGTAATCGAGCACGATGGTTCTATCTATAATTCCGAAGGTATTGATCCTAAGGTGAGCAACTATTTGAAATTTAATATAAATTTTTCCAGCGTATGACGTAATAATTTCAACAAGATTATTCTACATT
The DNA here is from genome assembly GCF_051014615.1 of Bombus vancouverensis nearcticus. NCBI lineage: Eukaryota > Metazoa > Arthropoda > Insecta > Hymenoptera > Apidae > Bombus > Bombus vancouverensis. The sequence goes on along the minus strand of NC_134922.1, from coordinate 12,315,485 downwards.
AATAAGATTACTTAACATAATTTATATTACAGCAACTAGAAGATTACCGTATAGAGAATGGTACTATTGTGGGCTTCCCTAATGCTAAACCGTACGAAGGTGAAAATCTTATGTACGAACCTTGTGATATATTTATACCTGCAGCTGTCGAGAAAGTTATTACTAAAGCTAATGCCGGTCTTATTCAGGTAAAGAATTTTCGTAACATTTGTTTTTTAACATTAAGTATATAAATACATATCGTTGTATGTTTTCAAACGTTCTTTAAACAATTGCTGCTTCTATTTTAGGCAAAAATTATAGCCGAAGCTGCCAATGGACCAACTACTCCAGCTGCCGATAAAATTTTAATCGACCGAAATATCTTAGTTATACCAGATTTGTATATCAATGCCGGCGGTGTCACCGTTTCCTTCTTCGAATGGTTAAAGAATTTAAATCACGTGTCTTATGGTCGTCTAACCTTTAAGTATGAAAGGGAATCAAATTATCACTTGTTAGGTATATATGATCACATGCATAGATGATAAAGATTTAATCTAGTTGGATCGCACATATTATTGTAAATTTCTAATTTTCATTAAAAATTTTAGAATCTGTACAAGAATCGTTAGAACGTAGATTCGGTCGTGTGGGCGGTCGAATTCCTGTTACACCCTCCGAAGCGTTTCAAAAACGTATTTCTGGTGCTTCTGAAAAAGATATTGTTCATTCTGGTTTGGACTACACTATGGAAAGATCAGCGAGGGTAATGAACTATTCTTTCTCTTTCGGTAAACAAATGGAAAATGTCTAGACATTGTTTAACTTTATTCTTATTGTATGACAGGCTATTATGAAAACAGCCATGAAGTTCAATCTTGGCTTGGACTTGAGGACAGCAGCTTACGTTAATTCAATCGAGAAGATATTTACCACTTACTCCGAAGCAGGTCTTGCGTTTTAAAGTATACTCTAAAGTATTTACCAATACAAAGGAAATCGCATAAATGGAACTATAAAAAGTTTCGAGCCAGTATTTTCAAGACTTTTTTCAACAATTGCTCCCAACCAGTACTGTCCAGTGTCTCTCAGTGATAAAGACCAAAGCTGTTAGTTGCAGTGGAAACATTTCGTGAATATCGTCGCACGTTAGATTCTCCCCGAACATGTAATAATAATTTGCCTAACGAATGCTCCGTTGCACGGATAAGTATACATAATGCCTGCGTCGATCGCGTCATTCGCGTCACTGTAACTATTATGCCTTAAATACGTTTATGTATGAGAAAGCGTACGAATCGAATAGTAGCGAATTCGATGTGCGAATACGGTCTGCCAAGTAGTCAATTCTGAACAAAGTACTTGCAACATGTTTTCCTTTGTAAGTCGACTCAACGAAATCAGCAGCCGAAATGAGACATCAGTGTGCATTTTTATACATCACTTTTGATCAGTGTATGATAATATGTAAGATTTGCACGTTAGTTGTCAAAGACAAACGAAATGATCGTTTTTAAATCTTAATTCCCTTGAGTACACAACATATTGCAGTGATGTATTTGCGAGAAACAGTTCACCGACGACTCGTGTCTACAATCAACGTAATATTCGCGATGTATCATACGGTAATATTGTTATATATTTCAAGAGTCAATAAACATATGCTCTTAATTAATACTTTTCTCATTGTTCTTTAATCCTCTTTCACTATACGTTAAGATAGAAACACATTACTACTGCGTCGCGTGAAATTGCACACTACTATTTTGCATATGATAGCACGTGACACCTTGTGTAGGATTGATATTTAGTAATATATCGTGTTAATAACGAAGTATAAAACCTCAAGCAGTCGTACTTCAGATTAGGAGAAAGATATAGAAAATCTTACAGTATTTCTGATTCATAGTAAAATGCGTAGATCAACTCGCGGAAACACGAAATAAACGCAGAGATATATATTTACAAGAATATAGCCATTTATAGCAGCCACCAATTATTAGAAATGAAGTCTCGGTGTAAGCTTCAAACGTGTCCTGTTACGTTACATAATTGTCTCATCGCAGTCCGCGTGCTCCCGTGCCGAGTATCGGTATGACCATCGCATTAATTCTTTCTCCTTTCCTCGGCACTTTAACTGATGAATGAGTTCTTAGAATTCACCAATTCGGATAAGCATCTAGATTAGGCCCGGATTGTCGATGCTAAAGTAGACATTACTAAAACATTCTAGTAAGTACCATATATACTTCAGGATGAATGACTAAAGCTACATTTTAATTGCTGCATGGTCTAATCGATCATGATATAAAAAGAAAGAGTATAATAAGCTTCGCGATTAGATTTTATTATATACAATGTGATGGATCCCCTTGAGAAGGGTAAGATTCATTAGAACATCAATAGAGGAATGTAACGATACTAATACTAGTTGTCTTCGTCGCGCAGGAGCTCTTTATAGGCTTATGTATGTCTATGAGGCTCTTACGTGAAATTCCGTGAAGCGGGACGCGATTGTAATTTGTTCCCAGCGGATTTAAAACAATGAAAATACGTCGGATCACACTGGTCGAGTATCGCGTGAGATCACGTTATAGCACGTGATTTCAGGTAGCGCGATAATAATCTGTTTCTACCTTTACTCCATCTCTCGTTTTTTATAGTTAGTATCAATAGTAACGTATTAATTATATTAGTTATTTTAACGATAGTGACGTAGTTGACGTATTAATACAGTTACATCCAACTTGCTGAGAACTCTTTTAATCTAACGTTTTACGTTATCGAGCTGATAAACATACGTGTCTGTCTCATTTGCCATTACGCACTACTGCACCGTTTTTATAAATCATATTTAAATTAAATATATGTTAAAAACAATCTTGTAACGCGTGCTAAATGTAACAGTGCCAAAATGAGTTGCGTCTACGACGACGGTCGAATATTTTCGTCGGTATTACGCAACCTCTACAATTTTCGTCCATGTCATCAATGTGATGGTTCAGATCGTATCCCATACTATCAATAGTCCGTTGCCTATTTCATATTCCACATTCTATAGTTGATCGTACCGATAAATCGTAGGAGGATAAACTGATTACGCCGAACTATCTATATATGTATATAGTAGGACATACGAATGCACACGAACACAGTGCTCTTGACTTTGTATTTTTCTTTACTTTTTCAAGTTCTATCCTGAACTTGCTACTAACTTTCACGGCAAAGTGCGAATCGTCTCGATCGTAACGGAAAGGAAAGAATAAAAACTCTGTAACGCGAGTTGCGCTTTACAGTAAGCCTACTGGCGGATTACATATTTTCCTATACTACTAGTAAGGGCGGCGGCCGCGCATATAGTATAAAGCGTCACGACATCACGACGTTACCTTCATTAGTCTTGTTAGTTCTTTCAACGGCGCGCAACAATTGGCACAAGGTGAATATATGCTCTTCCGCTTGTTTTTATTACTTTTTCCATCCGTACCACAGAATGATCTGTAACGAAACAATTCTGTTAAAACTCATTTTTCTCATTTTCTTCGATCATTGCATTAACAGCCATGCTTATTCCGAGTATTTTGGCATATTGTTAATCCGATATCCAACTTCTGGTACACTATATCAACGCATGTTGGAAAACTCGATAAACATAGTACAGTTGTTTTAAAATTATACCTACGGTCATGGTGATGGTAACAACGATTTTTATTCTTTAATCGCAATTTATTTATGTCTAAACTGCGTGTATTTTGTTGGAACAATCGGTTAATTTTTGCACGATCTGTATCTCGACTTTAAATTTCTATTAAAGACTTCGATATAAACTTAATTGTGCTACATATAATTATATTATACTTCTATAATTATTCTTATTATAATTATAGTAATATCTTTCCCTATATTATATTTCTCGAGTGTACACGCTATACGAATTTTAATTTAGGTGGCGAGATTTGAGTCCCGCGTGAAACCCATTGATATGTCTATACCTATGGCAACTATGAGCAATGGAAATGGATCAACGATACAGATCAATACGCGACCGGATGATATACAGAATCGTATCGTCGGTGGTGAGTCGAAGATTTTTCTTACGTTCAGAAACGAATTTGGTTTAATGTACAAATATTTTCCGAGCTACGTGTACGTTATCAAATTCAACGAAATCGAAGCACACGTATATACAACGTGTGCACGTGTTGGACTGTACGACATAAAATATTACTCGAGTCTAAAGAAGGTCAAATTTTCTTTACACTCCGGAAAAACGTACTGAGCTTAGAGACAAGGTCGTCGATCATTTTACACGTATATTCTATCTATGTGTATAATAAACAGTTTTTAGGTACAAAAACAGAATGCCACAACGAACAATTATTAATCGTCTCGTCGATTTTCTTACCCTATAAAGATGTTTCTTATAGCTACAACTATTAATAATAGGTTCCGAGTTGTAAGTAGCAAGTTTCAAGTAGAAACGACTCGTTATCGTCAGACGTAAGATTCAACAGAGACACGAGGAAAAAGAAGGAGAGGAAGGAAAGCCACGATTTTATCTCAAAAGTTCTTCAATAAAAATCACTGTTTTGTATGTGGACAACGTTTTAACGTTTAGCATTAACCTTGTACATCGCTGATTCTGATAGATAGGCTATAAACACGTGTAACGAGTAGTTCCTAAGTATAAATCAATAGAAATATCTCAAGAACGAATGCGACCTGCACTGTACACGTAACAAGTAACAAATGGTACATAAATAGAGAACCGGAAGCGTATATCTATACACATGCGTGTACTATATACAGATAGTTAACAAGAATAAAAATGATAAAAGGCAGAGAAGATTAATTTCTTACGTTTCCATGTTTCTATGTATACGAGCATGGAGGATTTCTTAATTCCACGCGAAGATGCCCCATAGTATGTTAGAAACAGGGAAATTCGAAAATGGCTTACAGGTTCCAACAATGTGGGAGGAGATTCGCCATTTTGCAAAGAGTATAAACGATTACGACGTAAGAACATTTACTAAATTAACGTAACTCAATTATTATTGTTATGTATGTATATAAACCCAGGATACGTACATATAGACAACCTGTGATAGCATATTAATGAAGCTGTCCATTCGCGTGCTACCGATTGCTGCTACGATATTACAATAATTTGCCAAATATTTTCTGTCCTCGGTCAAATTGCAAAGAATTATGTGAAAGATATGAGAAATACGAGAAATAATACGAGAATAAGGAAGGGAAGGAAAAATTGGAGAGCCGAACGATAAGGGAAAAAAATAGGGGGGAAGACAAGTATTGAAAACAGAAAAGGTAGGGCTGTGCGCATTTCGCGCATGTCGGTATGACTAAAGGGAGCAGAGAAACGAGTGAGAGGAAAGGAGCAGCAGTGAACATCTATCCGACAGAGGGAGATAGTAAAAGAGGGAGGAGAACGGGGGAAAAAAGTACTGGGAAAAGGAAAGCGAGGACTTCCTGGGTGGGTGGTTGATCGTAGACTGACTAGGCAACTACTCGTAATAAATCGTGTGACGAGTAACACATTGAAGCTCCGTCGTATTTCGTTTTGCTTCGGTCGGCGAAACAACCTATCATCTCCTTCTATTTATTCAGAGTTCAAAGACACTTGGTGAGCGTAAGGAATTAATTGCCAAATCGAGTTCAATAATCGCATCACTTCGAGATGACAGGCGGTAAGCAGACATTAACAGATTAACAGAGCTATTCGGAATTCTTCGTACGATTTTAAAACCGTTAAAACATTCGATACATTTTGTATCGGCGGTGAATCAAATTATTATGAGTGAAATTTTATAAGCTACAAGTTACAAATTACTAGCATTAGTAAATAATACGAACAAGTTTGATAATAAAGCAAATGAAATGTTGCAAGTAAATTGTACGAATTACAAATTATACGATTGTCCTATTTTCGATAGAAAATTATAAATTAATAAAAGAGCAGTCTGCAAACTATAAATTATAACTTGTCAATTTACTAATATACATTATTTAGTTTGCAAACTATTGCACGAGAAAGCTCTGGTTTATTCTTATATCGCTGTTTCAAACAATGCATGGTAATCGTGAACTGTGTATGTATTCTCAATTCCCATACTACGTAGCTCCGTTTCGATCTATCTCATTTGTACGGAGGCGTAATTTTCTGAATGTAGGTTGTACACACAACATCGAAATATCGATCTGCGCGTGAATATACCGGGGACAGTTAGTAAAATCGATGACATTACCGAATACTCCTAAAAATACATTTACACGTTTCTTTCGTTCCTGTTCGACGACGATGAATGAACGAAGAAATCGACTATTTCGATCGATAGCTCTTGGAAAAATATACAAACGAGCCAAGCAGTCATCGAACATCTTACATCCTATATGGATACTTATTTGGATAGATTTTTGTAATAATATAACCGCGCGATTTTCAAATGCTGTGTCGTAAGAATTTTTAAAACATGCAGTACCTGGTTATCGTTAATCAGGGGCATTGACCTCTTTTCTCGTAGATCGTTAAATAAAAACAAATTTGAAATGCGATACGTATTTCCCATGAGATGGAAAAGGCTGAAAATCGCTGGTGTAGTCGATACATTTATCCCTAAATAGTATAATTCGAAGAAGGGCTTAGGCAAGTTATCAAACAGTAGTATCATCAAAAACTGACTCAGCTGTCCTAAAAACATGTGTACGGTTTTAGCTGTGGCTAAATCAAGTGGTGATCCTATTCAACATTTTGCTTTATGACCTAATTATATCACTTCCACGAAGCAATATAAATAGGCTACTTTTGACAAAGTACTATATTTCACTATGTTTCAGCGGACGAGGAAACGCAAGTAAACACCGATACCTGCAAAAATATTCTTGTCGCATTATCTTGGATCATCGTGATTCTTACTATGCCATTTTCCCTCTTCATTTGCTTCAAGGTAAGACAACATGAGAATAGTACTTTCTCGGATTGTTCTGTTTCTCCTTCGACCAAAAATATCTCGACTATCTTCTTAGCTGCAAACGTTATACGGTCTTCATTCATTGTAGCTGTAACCTCGTTTTCCCGGTTATCTTATAATTAGATGTACGATCACACTCGCATTCATCCCCCTCTATCTTTTTCCGCTTGTTCGTGCACTCTCTGCAACATGTCCGTAACATAGCTCAATGAGTATAGTACATAATTAATAAACAAGCTTATTATGTAAATTTTTAATTAAGTCGCAAAACGAGAAAAAAAAGGAAAAAGGAATCACCAAAATTTTTTAGGTGGTGCAAGAATACGAGAGAGCCGTGATATTTCGTCTAGGACGACTTCTGGCTGGTGGTGCTAAAGGACCCGGTAAAAATACAATTAGGCAACGTCTATTAAATATTCATTAGTGTCGCGATTAGCTCGAATGATAAAAGTTCCACTGTATTGGAATTTCTATATTCAGTTTCAAGAGAGAATCGTTATGTGACTATGTACTATTTCTAGGAATCTTTTTCATTCTGCCTTGTGTGGATAATTACGCACGTGTCGACCTACGTACACGAACGTACGATGTACCACCTCAAGAAGTAAGTCGCTGATCTTACGATTAGCCAATCTAATCAATCGAAATACTGCATGAGATGTTTATGCTATTTTAAGCATAGATTATACACATGTATGTATATATTTGTCAAATAAGTTTAGAAAGTAATTTAAAAATAACGTTATTTAAAAATATTTCTTAAAACACCGAGTTCTGGCCGAAGCTTGAGCCCATACGTGGTGCATTAACTTGGTCAAAGAGGAGAGAAACGATGCTAACAGAACTTGATTGAAATTAGGTGTTGACGAAGGACAGCGTGACGGTATCGGTTGACGCAGTAGTGTACTATCGCGTGAACAATGCGACGATTTCGATCACAAACGTTGAGAACGCTCATCACAGTACTAAACTATTGGCACAAACTACGCTTCGCAACATGATGGGAACCAGGCCGCTTCACGAGATTCTCAGCGAACGCGAAACGATCTCTGGGAACATGCAGGTAAACTGGAATCAATTTGGAATCAAGTGAGAGCACACACAACGCGCGCACGTAAACACATACATGGCTGTTTGAATGTTTGAAATAAAACCGAATGTCAGGTTTCCTTGGACGAAGCTACCGATACGTGGGGAATCAAAGTGGAACGAGTCGAAATGTAAGTTTGCGCCTTCAACGCGATGCAACTGTGTCGTAAATCATATTCATAAGTATTACAAATATTATTTATATGTACACATGCAGGTACGATAAATTTTTTCCACAGAAAAGATGTGCGACTACCAGTGCAATTACAAAGGGCCATGGCTGCGGAAGCTGAAGCTGCTCGCGAAGCCCGTGCCAAGGTTCGTTTTCCTTTCACTTCCCAATAAACTTCGTTATTGATTTTCTTTCCTCCCTTTTCTTCTCTTTTATCAATCGTCGATCCTTCTAAATTATGAGATTCACTTTCACATGAATGCGTAGGTTATCGCAGCAGAGGGTGAACAAAAGGCTAGTCGAGCATTAAGGGAAGCTTCGGAGGTGATCGGTGATTCACCTGCCGCATTGCAACTTCGCTACTTACAAGTACGTATTTATTAACTTATATTTTATCGGCTCGATTTTATTCATCGCAGTGCTTATATAGATTTCGATAGAATTATTTCGCCTAAATTCAAATGACCCGTCCCAGTCGTACCATTTCTCGCTACTCAGTATTTCGAACTCGTTCAAACCTGTAAAGTAATTGAGAGATATTATGTTTTTCTCCTTGTTCTCGTTTTTTCATAATCTGGAATCCCGATTTATTAAAATTTAAACGAGCACTGCTGTATCGACATTCAGAGTGTCTCTGCAGGCAGGTGTGATACAACCGGGTAACGGGTATTTCCTTGCGAAGAAGTAAGTCGAAAATGTAGAATAAAGTCTTTGGGTAAGAGGCTTTATTTTGGAGAAAAACGATTTTGAAAATCTGCTCGATTTGTTAAATCGAGAATGTATTTTAAATATTTTCTTACCCGATTGTATCGCTGTTGCGGAGAGACCCACCCTATATCATTTCTCTTACACGCTATTGATCATTATCGTTACCTTTTTTTATCCTTTCCAGACTTTAAACACTATTTCAGCCGAGAAAAATTCAACGATCGTATTCCCATTGCCTATCGATATGCTAACATATTTCATGAAAGCAGCTGCCGGAAAGGACTCTTAATATCTCGATACAAGCTAACAGTCTATTATCTCATCAGAGTCATCTACAATCTTCTGTGCGTAAGGAATGTGTGTAATATATAATTAACGCTATATAGCATTGTGTACTGGAAATCGACATAACAAGGGGCAAGAATACTTAATTTTATTGTTGGTACAATGAAGAAATATTCGATGAAAACGAGGTCAGCTCCGAAAGAAGTTACTCACCATGTATGGATTACACCTAATTGATTCTCTAACCGACCGTGTACTTTTATAGCGTACTTGACTTGATCCTTTTTTCCATCGATTATAGCAAAACGTTTTACATCTCATCACCACATCACCGTATCTGTCGACCAATTTTATAACACGTCATACAAACAGTGGATACAAAAAATATTGGCACACTATTGTATTTATTATAGCATTTATATACTAATTAATCAAGTCCAAGTATATTAAATTTCGTATCATTAGTAAGGGTAATGGAAATTAATTTTACTCTTATACTTATTTATTCATGTATGTTTCGTGCATGTTCATGCGTGTTCGCGTGTAGCATAATGTAAAGCAATGTTTTATAAGAATTTTATAATCCAGGAGAAGAGGAACGAACCTCTTCGGAATGTAATCTTCGTTTTATTGAACGAAAGTACAAAAAGATTCACTTCGCACTCGTGATAATTATGTATGTGAACATGTAACTTTTTTTCTTCTACGACTCACAGTTTCAACATATGTTGTGAACGATATACATGTAAGTAATGTACATATGCTCAATGTCCCTGTATATTTGTTAATGATACAAAGGACTGTTAAACAGAGTTTGAGAATAATTAATTTAAAAGATGTTTTAACTTTGACTTTATCAAATTTAGGATACGAATGTGTTTATATTCTTCTTATCTTCTACTTTGAAAAATACTGTCTATCATTATATTAAAATATTAAAGATATTAAAATATTGCTTGTCTTAATAATTATACCTTCGGCTTCCTCAAAATCTCATCAACTTCTCAGCTATTTTTAAACAGCATATATTTTCGAATCTAGGTAGGTTGATTTCATTTGCATTTTATTTTTATCTTAATTTTGTTGTGCAAGGTTGTTGTATATAATTCAGACAAAATCCTCTGTTCCCGACATCGTTTGGCGCTTCGACGCTATCCGTGTGGAAAATTAGTCTAAATGGTTTCACTGTACCTGATAATCAAGATACATTGTTTCTAACCCTTGTGTGAGTAACCATAGTATGTATATTATCAGAAGACAGAAATTAGTACTGGATATTATTAGAAAGTATTCGATAAAATATCAGGAACACTTACTAATAACAGAAGACGCATTCAAATTTTGATTTTCCGCGTTAAATGTTCCACCGCATATCCGATCGATACAAGTCATCATGGAGGTTGGCAATCTACCTGTGTTAGACGCACACGGTATCGTTAACCAATCGGTTTGACAGGCTGCTCCTGTCATTGATGCTATTTGCATTGCTTGCGTATTTCCAGTTAACGTAAATCCATTACTACGTGCCATTCTTGCCATAGTGGCACCATCATTTGCCAGTACTGCTTCATCGTGTCATAAAATATTAAAGCATAATTATTGAGTTGCTATAAATACAATTCATATATCGCACAATACATATTTCGAAAGTGACAAAATTCAAACCAGTTTTTCAGGGAAAGCGAAAGGCTGTTTGAAAGCTTATCTCGCTATATTATTATATCTTAAGCTTATATGTCTAACTATATTAAGCTGAAAAAAAATTATCTTTTAGATCTTAAACTTTCACGATGATCAGAAGATATATATGTGCTTCTTTTGAAATACATGTGCGATATGTTCGCATAAATATGTGTATTCGTTCTTCGTTCTTCTTCATTCACGTATTACCATCTTTATCGTCGACCGGGCATGCCATATACTGAATACCGCAAAAATTCCTTTCCATTCGAATGCAAATACTGTAATCTTGATTCGACAGTTGCAATCCGGTGTTAGGATCGTAATTGAACGATTTTATTTGGCCGGATATCCCTGTGAAATATTGCAAACACCCTTCCTCGGCTCTGTATATAGTATTGCAACGTATTTGAGAGACTCGTACTTTCCAAGATCGAGCAAAAGAATTTCCGCTTGTAACAAATGTCAACGTGACAGGATTCGTTTGTCCAAGACCAGTATCGACGTATACTATATAAAAACGATGGTTACTACGTAAATGAAATATTATAAATAGATTAATGGACTTTATTTTTCAGAAAATCAAGCTTAAAAACTTGTATCACGGTGGTCTAAAATATTCAGAATACGGTACTCGTTATAGTAAATAAAACAAATCTTTGTCCAAATCCTATTCTTTCAATAATGTTTATAAAAATATTTTTGTAATGTAACGTAATGACAAAGTGGTTACGTACTATGATTGTCAGCATTATTTCCACATATGGTAGGTACCGGATTACCCCCAGAAACGATAAATTGATCATAGATACACTGATGGTTAGTCGTTTCCGGACCTCTTATATTAAACTGCAAGAAATCCAATCTAGAAAAGACACATTACTTGTCAATGAAATTCGATTCTATCAAATAAAGCACTACATTTGAGATGAAAGTAACCCACCTAAACTGGCATACGGTTGGATGCGACTTAACGAGCGTTAATTGACAAGATATAGTACCATCAAACGTTGATGGATAATTCGGATTAACGAAATAAGTATTATTGTTGCTGGTTGTCTCGCCGCAAGATACTGTCACTGAACCGGTATAAGAAAGAAAAATTGTTAAAACCGTTTAACGGAAAAAAGGAAAATATAACATACCAATGCAGCAAACTCCGTAACCATTTGCGCAAACTCCACTAGATACACCACCACGTTTCGAGCATTCCGAAGCTGCGATACAGGTACCATTTTCACCACTTAATCCGACGCAAACGTTATTGTCAAATTTTACCAATGTAAATAATGGGAAAACTAGAAATAAGAAACGAAACAGATTATTCTAGCAAATTAAAAAAATGTACTGCTGCTCATAAGTACATGGTAGTCTTTATACTTACGTCGTTTTTCTCTACCGCCCTGACTTGGTGCGCTATTTTGAAAATTAATCGACTGTAATTTACCCTTTAGAGAGTTTAGAGGGTCCCGTTTAAGCGATAACGATTCGTTGACGCGATTAATATTTGGTTGCCAAAGATGTCGAAACCTTTTAAGAGAACTCCACGCGTCAATATTTATGCACAACATAACAGAGTATAATAGTAACGTAGTGATACAGTATCTACGCATCATTAAACAAATACGCCTTCGATGTAATAATTTAAAAAATATAACTGTAAAAAAGAAATTGTTTAAACGTAAATTGTTCAAAAAATGTCAAAGGTCCAATGAGACGTGTGTTCTGCAACGATTGCTCTTCGACTAACAGAAACGAAGGACTGGAAAACTGGTATATTTAAGTAAAAATGCATATACACGGTCTGAATGCTACATAGTTTAATTAAAGGAAGCGTTAAGATCATTGTTGAACGTTGATCTTTAAGCAGATTGAGAGAAAGTCAAGATACCTTACGAATGACAAATCTCTAAGGTCTATCTATTGTGTTTGCCTCTTGAGTCGAGACACAGTATTTACTTTCACGGCTTTAATTCAACAAATTTAAACGTTCTTTCCCTTCACTGTAAACGTTGCTTTAAACGTTTAAACCTCTATTGTCATTTTTACCTGTAGATACGATACAGTACGTTTAAGGTAGATACCTGTTCTCACGTTTTCTATAAAGCGGCACGTGCTTTGATAAATGGTGAGCGAGAAAGCGAACTTTCTATGTGATTTTCCAAGTACTTGTTACCATGATCTATATGTTCCGAGGTATGCTTGGCATACAAGATAATAATGGTCAATATTCTTATACGTGTTTACGTAATGTATTATTATGATCGTAATATTTACAAGTCAAATATTCGAAGTATTCGATAGAAAAAAAATTAATACAAGTTTTAAAAGTTCAAAGGTAATTATACATATTATTTTATACAAGGTAGAACTTTGATGCACATACACAAATAATGGTAATAGTAATAGCATGAATAATTATTAGACTGCACATATTTATGCAAATTCATACATTTATGAACACAATTGAAAAAATGGAATCTAAGCAAAGATTTGTTTCACCTATTAAATATTATGAGTACTTTATTTTGGATATTTTACATACATATGTTGTATGTTTATATTCTGTGCGCTTATATGGAGATCTATACAATAACATGCAAAGAAAGATCAATCGATCGATCAAGATTTCTAATTGCAGCGTTATAAGTATAATTAACATAGTCAATTTTTCGTTCAAATTAAGATGGCATACGATGTAATCAACATCTGGATGCAAAATAATCAATATATTAATCGAATCAGTCTTTTAACGTATGAAAAGAATCGTTTCTAATCTTTTTATTCACTTACCTATTATTATATATTATTATCTTACGAATTCATTTTAAATCAATAATACCTGTGATAATACAAACTCATAGAAATAGGTTAGAAAAATTATTGTGTTTAAAAATGAGTTTTATACAATACAAATCCAAACACATTCTCGCACATATTCTAATAAAAGTAAACACTCATATTCTAATTTACTTTACCATATCATGAAAATTACTATGATAAATTAAATACATACATTTAAGGAGAAGAATTCGTCAATTAAAATCTTCAAAAGTAATCGAGTAGAATTTAAAACGAGCGCTCGAAATATGTAAAGATGGCACTCGATATCGGAGATTCATATATGCATCTATAATATATGCAAAGAGAACAAAGATTCTGCTGAGAGGTGGAAGAAAATAATAATAGTATGGTCACTAAGGACCGATTCGTTGAATGACAGTTTCAATTTAGATTCGATTGTGGTTAGTTTGGAAACGTGTCGAGTAAACTCGAAATTGTGATCGCGAGTAATCGCAGGCACCGAAAGATCGTGGCGCTGTGTTGAGCGTGCGCTGACGCCATAGTGTGTGCGAGAGGCGAGAACAGCCGAAATGGAGGAGAGTCAAACATCGGAAAGTGTCGCCGTGCTACCGGACATGTCCGAACCGTTGACGAGCGAAACCGAGGATGCGTCTGCCCTAAAGGTCGAGCACGAGGAGCATACCGTCGCCGTGACGGCGAGCGTCACTCCGGTACCGGGTGTTCCTGGTGTTCCAGGAGTTGGTGTACCGGTTTCTTTACCCGTTGGTTCTATCATTGGTGTAGCGAACTCAACCAACGGTACGACCTTCAACGTCATCACATCAGACCAACTACAGGTTGGTTGTAGAAGCAATTGAGTGTTTGTTAAACTTGTCTTTAATACAATTCTGATACAGAACTGGCTTTCTGACGATTCATTCACTTTCTCGCTAAAGAATTACTGAAAAATAAGGTGGGGTTTTACTCTTCTTATACACATGTAAGCCAGAACTACTTACATGCATAGTGTACACAACATTAACTCTTATAATGCGCTTGTTCATACGTTGTACAAAATACTGGAGGCATGTCTTTTCTACCATTACGCGACACGATTATGATTTTATGTACATATGACGTTAATGGAATCTGTATATCTTATTTTAAATTAAATATCTAATTATATATGCGTTTCATTTCTTTTTCTAGTTGCCCGGATCAGGTCAGTTTAAGCAGATGCTATGTGTAGATAATGGTTTCATTTGTGAACCACGGCATGACAAGGACACGGATTCTTTACGTTGGAATGGTGAATTAAAAGCAACGCATATAGTAATCCAAAATAGTACAGAAGAGCCAGAATCAGAACAGATTCATGTCTCTACTGCTAATACTCAACCAATATGCAGTTGGTCAGAATCCGCTAATTTAGCAGTATTACCTGTTAGATGTAAAAATACAAATGCTGAGTTGCATAAAAGTAGATTTGGATCTGGGGGAAGAGGAAGATGTATTAAACTTGGGCAAGACTGGTACACACCAAGTGAATTTGAAGCATACTGTGGGAGGGCATCCAGTAAAGATTGGAAACGCAGTATTAGATTTGGTGGTAGAAGTTTGCAAACATTAATTGATGAGCAAATTTTAAAGCCACATGCTACTTCTTGCACCTGTGCAGCATGTTGCGATGATGACAGTGCAGTTAGTATACTATGTTACTCTATAATTAATATGTAATTGCAATTTATCCAGTGATCACGTAATGTTTTTTTATTTCAGACAGGTCCTGTAAGATTGTTTACACCATACAAACGTAGAAGAAGGGCTAGAGATACATCTGATGGAGAAACACCATCGCGTAAACTTAAAAGTGATACTTCGCGCGATGGCAGTAATAATGACGAAAGCGATAGTGAAGTTGTAGTACCTGATAAAGAAGTATGGCCTCAATTTGTTTCAACAGATGGTTTAGTTGTACAACAGCCGCAAGATCAAGATACCGTTGTTCAAAATGTACATCAAACGGAAAATGGACAAAGCGACGATATATTTAAAAAGCTCGACGAAATGTCCAATAAAATGTTAAAGTTGGCTTATGAATTTAGACGTACATTAGAGGAAGCTAAGGAAGTAAACAGACAACAAAGAAGAGAACAGGCTCTAGTGGCGCAATTAGGTGGTAGAGGGGATGTTATTGAAACTGTTGGTTTACAACCAGCATCGGATACTCATAACAAAAAGGTAAGGAATATTGCTAGAGTATAATCAAGTGTATTCTATCTATATACATATCTTTTACTAGCTTTTCATAATACTTATCTATTTCTAGTGTGCCAACTGTAACAGAGAAGCATTTGCGGAATGTTCGTTATGTAGGCGAACGCCTTATTGCTCCACGTTTTGTCAACGTAAAGATTGGGCAGGTCATCAAGTGGAATGTGTGAGAGGTGCTGCAGAAACTGTAATGCTTATAGTTGAAAGCAGTAGTGGAGATACTAGTGCACTTGCTACGACTGCTGGGGACCAATAGCTAGTGTTCCTCACACCTATTCACCAAAGTAACATAGAAACTGAACAAACTATCTTAGAAACTTCGAAATTGAGAGAAGAGACGAAGACTTTAAAAAAATCTGTTTAATGACCAATGAGTCAAAAAATTTTGTATATATAGTAGTAAATATTTTATATATATACAAGAGTTAAATTGTAACGATATTATTAAGTAAATAAGCAAATTTACACTAAAGTTGAAATTTTTTAAAATCAAGATTCAAAATTATGCTATATACAAATGAAAGATCGTAAATCAAATAATTGTAAAAATAAACAACAACGTGCACGTGTATATATGTATACTACTACATATTTTGAACGTACAGATACACGCGCACACGTTTATGCGTGTTTATGCGTATGTTGTATCACGCATGATAAAATATACTTTTATGAATCACTTTTTTTTACATAAATTTATATCATTGACCAAAGGAGGTAATTACGCTTTTATGGATATTATTTATAAACACTGTCTCCTTTTTCTTCTGTTTGTAGGTATTATTTTGAACTTCCTCTCCAAATTCTTTTGTTAGTACAAATTTAATATTATGAGGACATTATAAAAATGATATTTAGAATGAAGGCTAGCTTCTATTTTATGAATATATCGAGTCATACATTTATATCATCTCTCACACATATTTACACTTCAAATCGATGTTCTATAAACTCGCAATCATAATGGATTTCATGTAGTTACTATAGTATCATATCATTTTTTCACTTGAAATAGCAGAAAAATATTAATGTATATCTACATATATATACTTAGTATGCAAATTATAACGGTGATAACACAAAAAGTCTAACAAACATCACTAAACAAGAAACACAGTATCAAATGTATTATATAGCTATTATTTTTAATATATGATTTTCTAATCAAATTCATAACGAATATCATTTACTAGAGTTTTTTACAAGCCATATTATTACCACCATGATTCATAGCATTATTATTATTATTATTATTATTATTATTATTATTATTGTCACTATTAGTGCTGTTAATTAATTATAATAGTACGATGATAACAAATATTTTGTTAAGTAAAACATGAAAGTTTATTTTGCTTATATACAAAGTGAACAGAAAAAAAATAAATATTGTTTTCATCAATTATTAAGTGTCTATCTTATTCTTATATGCTTTGATACATTATATTTTATTCAATTATAGATATTATTAACTTAGTTCGAACTTAGTTATAAAAAACTTTTTAATAATATTACATGATTTGCAAAATGATAATTATCTAATAATTTCCATAATGTTTCAATCTATATAAAAAAGCACTAAATGATTTGTTGGAAATTGCTATATAACCGCTACCTGGTGAAAAATCGATAGCTTCGGGTATTGACAAATTTGTTTGAAATGTAGGAAAATTTGAAAAAACCGTGAACGATGGTAAATGCATCATTCTAAACGCATTATGTTTTTTATCTGAAGCCATTGCCAAAATTTCAGAATAAGCATTAAATTTTAAACTGGTAATCGACGTGACAAAATTGAGAACAACTTTTAGTGGAACAGGATTTCGATTTTGTAACACTGTCTTGGTATCATACAAATTAACTACACCCTCTTTACTACCTGTTGCTAAATATTGACTATTTGGAGACATTGCAATAGAAGCACAGGATAAACATCCATCATCTATAGCTCGATGAATGCATACACGGCTATTTATATCCCAAATGTACATTTCGTTGCTGTCTTTAATTGTTCAAAAAGAAATAAAAATTCACATTAAACAAAGAATATATAAAATTGAATAAACAGTGATAAATACAAAAAACTCACCACCATGTGTAATCAATGTATTACTATCTGGCGTAAAGGCTAATGCTCTACATCTTGCATTCATTTTCAACATACTGATAAGTTCCTTTGATGAACTTGTTAATAAGAAAATTTCTCCTGCTCGCCCACAAACTGCTAATAATTTTCCATCTGGAGATACTTCATATTTCTAAATAATTTATAAAAATGTCATTCTATATAATAATTTAGATTATTATAAAAAAATAGTTATAATTTTTCAAACCTGCATGTTAGTAAGTCCATGCGGTAACAACATTCTATATGTTTTTCCACTTATTAAGTTATAAGAGTGACAATGTGCATAATATTGAGAACCAATCAATACTTCTGTACCATCTCTCAGAAATTTTGCTGTGCTAATAGGAAATTTCTTATACTGCATTGTGTGCAATTTATTATTTTCAATTCCATCTACCTATAATTATATCATATTTTGATAAATTCTCTATTTGAAAATACAGGTACAAATACAACTAGATTTTGTATAATTACTTGAAAAAGAGATAAAATTCCAGATGTACCAGCAACCAAGGCTACTGTAGAAGATGGATGAAATTCAACACTTGACACAATGGGCCCTTCAGTATGTGTTTCCTTATTAATTGGTGTCAATGCTTTTATGTCAATTATACTCTTTGGCAAATTTTTTACTTTAGGTTTTTCCAAATGGCAACTATGCTAAAAAAATATAATACATATTTAGGAATATTAGTCATTGAAGTGGTAAAATGACTTTAGTACCTTTAATATTTCATTATCTAAATCATCAGATTCTTTATTGATCTTTTCAATCTTGGCCCATTTTGGGTTGCCCACAATCTGTTTATATTTGTTACGCAAGTAATCTTTACGTGACTCTTGTGGCACATTGTCGGCTAGTTTGTGTCTTGGTCGACTAATAAAAAGAATAAACCATTTAATTAGTTTCCAAATAATACATATTATTTAAAAACAATATTTTTCCTTTATTACTAAACAACATATTTTGTTTTCATTAAATTTGGTATACATACGCATATTGAACATCATCTTCATCAATCCATGCCGCCTCGGTATGTTCTTCAGAAATATCAGTTTGCACAATCAAATCATTACTTACATTATCATTTATAGAAATATTATTTTCATTAATATTCGATTCAACAACATCCTCATCGTTTGATAAATCGCTTATGATGTCAGTTGGATTACCAAGCACGATTCTTTCTAACCTGTATACAAATAATGTGATAAATTCTGTTTCTTAAACAACTTAGTTACTTGAACTTTCTATATTATCGTAATAATTGTACCTGGCCTCTTCCTTTGCATCATATCCATTTTTGTGGTTCCTTTTCAAAGGTTTAGTGTACTTTTGTTTATACAATGTTTTTGAGGGAATACCTTTCTTGTTTAACATTTTAGTCGGTACCAATTTCTTACGATTCAATTTGTTTTTCTCCATGATGTATTGACCGACTATTATGATTTACTTAATACAATTTGTAACACGTTCAAATAATCAAATATTATGTATTTTTAACATAACTTTCTCACATGTTCCTCCTTTTCTACAATCATTAAAATACTAAACATATATATTCCCTAGATAAATTCACTTCTACGAAATACTTTAAATAAATTAAAAAATTCTTCTGAAATTATAAATATTAAAAACAACGAGTATATTTAATTATATCGGCTAGATCTGTATACATTTTAACGATTTTGTAATTCTATTGAATATTTTGTACTAAGCGTTTGATAACTAGTGACTAATGAAATATATTTCGATTATGTACACTGCACGTGTATAAAAGATGCTCCAAACTGTTTTTTAATTTAAAAAATACTTTTAAAAATATAAGAAATCATAACTTTTTGAAAAAGATTTATTTGGCAATATTTCTTAAATAACGATCTTCATTTCTTCTTAACCAATGCACATAATACATGATTAGAGAATATACTGATTCCACAATCGGGATGAATCAAACTTTAACCTTCTTCATTGAAAGATGATAGCGAAGATTTAGAATCAATATCAGAAGATAAGTGTTCTTCTATTGCAAATAGGGAAGGACATTTCGGTTGATACTGTTCTACAGCTTCCAAAAGACTGTTTGGATATCCAGGAGAGTAATATCTAAAATCAAAAGGGTCAAGAATTCATGATATAAAAGAAAAGGGAGGAAAAAGAGTTTATTCTAATGGCAACACGCATAATAAATTGATTACTAAACGTATAAATGACGTTCATTCATTTGTAACTTATTTGTAAATTAATAAGATCCAAAAATACAAAATATAGTGAAAACGGAAGTAAATTAAAAAATATATGTATAAAGTTGGCTTAACACTGAATCGAGCTATTGATAATAAATATAAAATGCTATCGGTTGTTCTATAGTGATTATAGAAATTATTGAGTTCATGTAATATTATTGATCCATTAAAATCCAAGTTTATATTTTTCCAATGCAATCAGCTGTGACAACATGGCGGTCATGCCGTATATTACTTGTCCGATTTAAATTAAGACACGCGATCCAGAAACGGAGCTGCAGTTATTTGCATTCACTGCTCGTGTAAACGGCTGTAAGAAGACTGTATTTTTTTCATTAACAAGAACTCGTGTTTCCGAATTCTCTCAGTAAGTAAACCATTACTAGGGTTATGTCAAAAGCAACTAGTGTTATTTTTGATAATTATCTACTCCTATCATTATCTTTACATCCATATGCTTCTCTGCATGCATCAGTATTTTAGTCATCTTGATGGAGAACATAATTCAATTTTAAATGTCAAGAAAGACAATAATTCTTTCAAATGAAATGATGTTTTGAACTATCATATTACATCTTACTGAAATAGCATTATGACTTAAAAATTATAAAGCATAATCTTTTCTAGCAATATTATAGTTATTATAAATTGTTGTTTAACATATCATGTTCATGAGAGAAACAATTTCAAAAATATGCAATATTAATCTTATGTTAAAGATATCAAATATATAATTCGTACCCTTCAAATTATTTTTAATTGAAATAATTTCCAAAAGCGATATGAAATAAAACACAACCTGACAATTTCATCTGGAAAACAGCAATTTATAATTTGTATATACTCCAAAAGTGTTGAACCAGGATCTGCTTGAATTTCTTGTACTTTCTTTAAACCACCGGATGTTACAAATAATCTTCTTGCCCTGGGATCATGAGGCAAAATCTATATAAAAATAACAAATAATTCAAAAATGCAACTTGAAATAGTTGAAATGCTTTAAACATTATCATTTATCAGTGATCTCATTAACTATGCGCATGAATGGATAGAATGAAAGACATTATTAGCTATCAGTTTGCATGTTGCAATATACCTAAGAATAAAACTCCTGAGACCTGACCTACACACTGTTTAAATGCAGTTATCTAAAGTAAACTTAATTTCTTAAATGTTTTAATCCACAGCAAATTAAAATAATTAAAAATGTCTTTTAGTAAATGATATCACGTTTACGATTTTATAAAAAAATATATATATATATACATGTAATATTGTATCAAAATTTATTATAAAATATCCGAAATCTAGAGAACATTCTTTGCAATATGCAATAGAAGTTATTTCTTATAACATCTTATGTGATTTCTAATGTCCACATTATAAAAATTACAAATTACAATATGAAATCGATCTTTGTATGAAATTCTGTCTTTTCGCATATGTGTAATAGTATTTGATAATTTATTCAATAGCATGTTACGATTTCTACCATAATACATATTACAAGCATCGTATGCAACATATTTCTAGGCGAAGCAAAATCTGTCCACATTTTCCACCTTCCTACGCCGCCAAAAATATCTTATTTACGAAAACAAAATTCCAGAACAAAATCGTGGGATAACGTGTCTGTCACAGACCTGTTGATAAATTAAAAATTTCTATTATCGTTTAAGTGAATTTTTTATCACTATAAGCATTATTACTGTTCATAATATGGTATGAATAATTAAATATTTTTCAGCTGATTCAGTGTGGCGCCAAAGATCGGTCGCTAAGGGAACGGAAGGAACTTGAGGGCCGTTTTTTTGATAATTACTTCAAGGTTGCTGTTTATCTTTTTTTATTATAAAATACAATTTTTTAATAAAATTTAATCTAAAGCAATCTCCACATATTAAAAACAAAAGTCTAATATTTTAGAATAATTTATTATAAAAAAATAAAAAAGATATATGTAACAGCATGTAAAAGAAATGTGAAAAGAAAGATTGAAACACCAAGTAGAAAGTAATGCCCTAAATACAACGATCTTAATACAATAGTTGAGAAAGAAATTTAATGAAGTGTCAAAGATAAAAATCAAGGTTGAAGATTATTGTAAGATTTAATGTATTGTAGTTAAAAGATAACGAGACAAGACAGATGCCTTAGAGTTCAAACATATAAGAACATAAGTGATAAAAGGAGATGACATCATTGTATACAAAAATTAATTTGTACTGTGTACTAAGCAGTACTGTTTGTAAAATTACTGGCAAATATTTCTAATATGATTAACACAAAAGTCTGTCATTTATAAGAAGTTAACTTGTCATAAAATCGTGCAGTGCAGTCACAGAAGTTCTACAGATCACATAAAATGTATACCTTGTATAGTTTCGATAGTAGAGGACTTTAAAGTACATGTATTGAATATTGTAGAACGTGGATATAAGCAACTCTGATTTTACATTAAATAAGAAAGTGAAAAATTAATAATAGACATGATAAACAATCAACATTGTGTTATTCTTAATTCTGGAGAGACCAATAATTATCACCAACCGGTCTCTGCAAAACCTTCTGTTGTTTCTGTATCAAGTATTGATTCTGATGTAAGTGACAGAAGAGATGTACGTGAAGAACTTTATGCTGGGATCTTCAGAAGACACAGGAAGACCATACTTGTGTTAGGCAGTTTTCTCAAAATGTTAAGGGTGAATAGAAATATGAACAATTATGCTAGTATTAAACCTAATGATGATAATGATGAATAAAAGAATAGTTTTATTGCATAAATGGAGTAGAAGACCAAGTTTAATTTTTTATACTGAAAATAATTAAATTGATATTGTTATTGCTTTGTAAAAAGATCAAATGTACTTTAATTATCACACCTCTATTAAGATTAATATAATTTAATTGCTTAAACAGATTTTTACATTTAGTAATTATTTCTCCTAAAAAGAGGCTTATCTTACATAAGGTATTATCTTGATAAATTACATGCAGCTGTCATATATTATGTTTGAATCTGTTTGCCATGATAACTATATAGATCATAAATTTGTGCTTACTAACGTAATTTTGTATACTTTATGACTAAAAGGGCATAAATCTATCTGAATAGCTTTATCAATGGATAAAGAATATTTAAGAATCAGTTATAATAGTAAATTTGAAAAGTCACATATAACTTATAAATATGAAAATTATAGCACAAATTATCATCTAACACTTTTTACAAAGCAAAACTTTTTAATTAAAGTATAAAATATTTTATATCACACACATATTTGATACAATATCTATAATATTGTTACATATTACTTTATTTTCATAGTTTTGCTTTTCCCAATAAAAAAATTGATTTCTTTCCCTCATATTATAAGATAAATTATTTAAATAATTCAACTATTAAGGTACAAAAGCAGTTAAACATTTTATTTACATTTGAAATATTTTTAATCTAATTGTCATGGAATAACGTAATTTTGTCTTTTTTCTCATTTTTCAGAGATACTTGGATAGATTGCATGCTCTGAACCGAATATATGCCTTAATTGCTTTACATTTTGATATTGTCATACAACAAAAGTTTTGGTGAAATCATGAAATTCTAATTATTGTAACATGTCTGTTTATATGTACTTCAAGTTAATTTAAATAGATATTTTCAAGACTTAAAATTTATGAGGCTTTATAAAAATTTATCGTAGTTTATATTTTTATTGAAGCTGTTTTCCATTGTCTGTTTTAATGTGTATCCTACTTTTTTCAACATTTAGCAAAATAAATTTCCTTAAAACGTTTCAATAAAGAAAAGGAAGGGATGAAGAAGAATATGTGATGCAAATAAAGAATTAGCAAAATACCGATAGTGAAGTGAAAGTACTACTGCCGATCATATATGTTACATTTCTTTACTTATGTTTGTACATAAGAAATCGATAATACAGTATGAATGAGAATTAATAGTAGCCAACTTTTTCGAGATGCAAATTTAATAACAATTTTTTGTTACTCATATATCTACAATTTTTATATTACTGGTCTCTTTATATCAAATACTGCCATTAGAAGATACATACAAGTATATGATATAACAAATGCAAGTAGTATAGCTTAACAAAAAAGTATGTTTAAATATCTAAAATTGCAATTACAATTTTTATATAAGAAGCACTTAACAATTTGATCGTTCTGGTACTTCAGCCGAACCATTTATTGTCGTAAGACTGAGAAATGTGCTTTTTCAGAATATAATATGTGCCATAATATTTATAGACAAACATTAAAAATAAAAATAATTAAGATGGTCTTATGCCATTGTCAATTTCTTCACTTTCTATCAATCAAATATCAGATAAATGCAATGACACACAGCATATCGGAACTGTTACTTTTTAATAGAAATATGTGACATCTCATACCATGTTAAGAGATCAAAGTCAAGTTACACCTTATGCAATTTTGGAATAGTGAAAATATATATAAGCAAAACAGATGATGAAAATATTAAAGATTACATTATACAAGGTCGGAATAATATCATAAAATGACAATTTTTATTGTTAGAATGCTATTTATGGGATAATAGTTTGTATGTGATAAGAATGAACCACTACAACTGCTTAACTAATTTTTCAATAAAGCAATTTCAAATAGCTTAATAATGGTCCATGTGTATATAATATATACATATATATGTTTATTATGTAATTAAATAAATGAAATAAAATTATTATTAAATAATAATTTTATGTGTTAATATATATAAACTTTACCACTTAGGTGGATTTTATCATATACTGATGATTTATATAATTTATCTCATTGTATGCATATGATAAATAATAAGACAGATGTTTTGCTTTAATTGAAAATTATAAATAAAAGTACTATTTCAATTATTGTACTATTATGTTTTACAACTGTTATGTCCTGTGTACAATTTGTAGAGATTATGTATAAAGTAAAAAGTTATATAAAACAAAATACTGTGTTCCTCACCTTGCTAAATTGTCCAAGTACATATTTTAGAATATTAGGTGGTGAATCATGCAGCAAGGATTCCAAAGCTTCAATATACATACATTTTTGTAGTATTTGTTTCAGTGCTGTATTGCATTTTGCTTTGAGATCTTCTGAGCTATTTGGATTATTGTACAGCTGAAAATAAACTATAAAATAATAATAATGAAGAACAACGTGGTATAAGAAAATCTGTAACATACCTGTAATAACTTTGGAAGAATGTTTGCGACTGCAACTGCTTTTGCATGTTCTGATGTATGCTTTCCAATTTGCCCAATTGCCCATACAGTGACAGCAAGTGTATGATCGTCATTTTCTTCATATAATATAGTAGATAGGTGAACAATTCCCTATAACAAATATTTGCTCTCAATTACTTTGGCTATGGAAATATTGTGACAAGTATATTGAAATATCACACTTTGGATCCTATGACTGCAATAGCTAACTGATCTAAGTGTCCAGCAATATATCCAATTGCCATTATTGCTGGCAATCTGACTGTTAATTTTGAGGTGCTAATTAATTCAACAAGTGCACCAATACCACCAATATTCACTATAAGTTGGGCCAACTAAAGAAAAATATAATTATAGCAAAATAATGTTGCAAATAAGTTGGTTTGATTTCTTTACCTCTAATGTATGTTTACAAATTTCTCTAGTTAACATTGCAGCAGCTTTAACAACACATTCATCAGGATGTGCCATGTGTACAAGAACATCAGGAAAAATTTCAGCTTCAATAATAGATTCTGCTAGGTGTACAGAGTGTTTTGCTATACTGCTTAATGCCAAAAGAACTTGACGCTGTGTACATTATTAATAAGTGGAATATTATATTACAAAATCATACTGTACATATAGTATTTTATGTTACCTTTAACTTAGTATCAGGATTAGATAATGCCTTTGCAAGAAAAGGAATGGCTCCTGCATCAACCACTGTTTCTGCAAGATCAATATTATGTTTGCTTATATCGAATAAAGCAGAGGCACTAATTTGTTTTAAACATAATTCAGGTTCTTGTAAGGCCAAGACTAAAAGTGGAACAGCTCCTATAAATAACATGATTGATATACAAGTTAATAAAATGTAGATAACTAATAGAGTATATTAATAGAGTATATGTACCTGCATCAACTATGGCTTGAGCCAAAGTCTTATTATGCCTAGCAATGTATCCTAATGCCCAAGCAGTAGCTTCCTTAACACCAGAATCAAAATCTTCTAAACAAATTATTATAGTATCCAATCCATTATTCTGAATCACCATAGATGCCAATTCTGGGGAATGTCTAGCAATTGCACGTAAAACAAATAGGGCTGCTTTTTTATAAAATTTCTATAACAAATATGCTTCAATATGTCTTCATTATTTATATATTATATTTTAATATATAATAAATTCTACTAAAACAAAAAGAAAGAAATACAGTCTTCTACATCTAAAATGCTTACATTCATACATTTTGTTTATCAATATTCTTCAATAATTGAGGTAAAATACCCATTCTTACAACAGCTTGTGCCAATTTCATACTATTATTTGCAAGTTTTCCTAATGCAACTGCAGCTGTATGCTGAATAGATGGTACAGGATCTGTTAACAAAGGGCATAAGAGATCCAAAACCCCAGCAGCTTCTAAACAATCTATAGTGTTTGGTTTTGAGGCAAAATCAGCAATGGATTGAACAAAGAATAGACGAGCCTTTTGGTACTGATCAAAGACTATAAAGGCATAATAATTAGTATTAACATTCCTTGGCAAGCTAATTATTATAAAAAGTTATTCATGTGCAGAAGATATATAAAAATGAAGACTTCTATATGTGCATGTGCCCTTACATTAATTATATTATAGAAGACCGCCAAATTTGTATTAAAAATATTAAAAGTATTTCAAACATTGTACCTTGTAAAATTGAACGTGCTGTCATTTTTGTTTATTATAAATTTTTAAATGTATATGCGATGTTGATACTTTCAATACGTTTTTATACCATTTGACTTTACGAAACTGTCATATGTTTGAAAACGAAAAGCTACCGCCTTCTGCATACTATATAGTATAGCGACTCCAGAAAACAAATGTTTGATCGAATAGAATATAGACGCAGAAATTATCAATCAAAATATAGTAATAGAAGGATATAGCGATAGTAATAAAATACTATATCTTTTATGTAATAATTATTCATATCGGAAAATGACTGAAGAATTATTATCTAAAGAAAAAGAATTTCATCAGTTGAATAAAGAACTTGAGCAGAAAGCAAGCAATTTGATAGCAAAAATAGATTCTGTTGTTAACACTTACAATAACGGATGCTCGAATCTTAATTCGAGGAAACATTGCGTAAATGCGACGAGAGAAAGAACAGCCTGTTTAAATGGTATAACAATACAAAATAAAGATAATTTTCAGATTTTGGTTAAACGAAATTCATCTTTACCTCATATTTTCGATCAATCCGTTGCTTTGAAGCCGTAAGTATGGAAGAAATGCAATTATTTATATTTATGTGTTAAAAAATGATCTCATAACAAATATATTTTAGTTTTAACAAACTATTGAATAAAATTTTTAATTATTTTGTAATATATCTAAAATTAAACATCTGAATAATAAATGATTTCAATATTATTTATATATTAGAAAAATAGAATCACAGAAAGATAACGAGGATGAAGTTTCTAAGCAAAAGAACCTGGCAAATAAAACTGTTCTCAATTTCTTAAAAGCTAAGGTAGATATATTACAGGATGAGCTACAAACAATGCGAATTGAATATAGAAAACAGGTACCTAGAATTCATGTGTGCATGAAAGCATTTATTTGATTAATCCTTACACAACTATGTTGTATGTTCAGTGTGATATTTGCAAAAATTTGGAATCTGAAAACAACAAGATTGAAATTAAGTTAAAAGCTGAAATAGAGTCATTAAAAGAAACAATTACAAAATTAGAGAACACTAACAAGGAGTTGCACTGTCAATCACAAGCATTAAATACAGAAAATTCAATCTTAAAAAAAGTATGCATTACACTCACTCTGTTCTTTTCCAATAACAATTTTTTTTTTTATTCATATTAAATATTTTTAACAGGACTTAGATAGACTTCAAAAGCAAGTAAAGATAACAAATCAACAGTCTAATAGTTGCTTGATGAGATTAAATAGATCTTTGGAAAATAATGATAAACTTAAGAATGCATTGAAATATTCTGAAGTAGAAGAAAAGGTGAAACTTATACAAATATATAATATTAGATAAGAAACTTGTATCATATAGCATTTTTATCTTACTTAATGTTTTTACAGGAATTGAAGACCCAAATTAGAAAGCTAGAAGAAGATAGAAAATTAACAGCTAATCACTTGGGAAAGCAACTTTCGGAATTAATACAAGTGTTTAAAAAACAAATGTTAATTGTAGATAACTTAAAGAAGCAAAATGTATGTATATATTTTATCTCTATTATATAAAATTATATATAAAAATTAAAACATTTGATATATATGTACTTTAATCTATCTTTTTAATTGATGTATGTATGTAATTGATATGTATATATACGTATGTACATGTATGTATGCATATAAAAACAAACACACACAAGGCATGCTTACTGGCAGTTGGACAACTAAAATTAACAAAAGAAGATTTCTCAAGATTATTGGATCAGAAACCTGAAAATGTATGATATATTGTATATAAAACATTTATTAAATGACTACTGCAATTCATACATTGCAAAAGATGGAATAACTTCATTTCATAGCCATACATTTTATACAATTTTATATTACATGATATAATCCTTAATATTTTTTATGAAAATCTGTGTTCTTTAATACATTACCTGTCATACATGAAATTTGAAAGTTTTGTGATCTACCTTAACATCTCTTTTTTTGTTTTTATTTATCTTATATCTGGGACATTTCTAGCATTTTTAACATATACGTAATAAATAAGTTATATCTAAAATATCAATAGAATTTTGAATACAAAATGTCAATGTCATACAAATGTCAAATGAAGTATGTCAAGTATAAACATTAGTCTAATTATAGAAATCATATTTTTTTATATTCGTTTAATATTAAAAAGTAATGTCATTTAGAATTACAAAGAGATACAAAACTAATTTCCATCATAACCGAGATGAATTTATTTTATTCAAAACAATTTTCAATAACTTACTCAATTTATTTACACTTAAGTCCTATTTTGTGCATAAAAAATTTGATTAAGAATGATAAATTTCGGTTAGTACGTATAAAAATTCACAAAATTAATTGAATTCATCTCAAAGTTTAATCTTCAAACGTCTCAGAAAACACTGACTATTTTTTTATCAAATGAATTTTACAGATTTTTATTTTATATCCTCGCTTAAACAATATATGTACTATCGTATATTTTCTACGCTTATAAAAGCAGCTCGACATATTCTAAATACTATCACTTGAAATTAGTTAAATAATATCAAGTGTCACAAAAAAGTGAACGAAGATGATATATGTTTGTATTTTCCGTTTAACCATTTCTGCGCAATCTAACTTGAATAATGTTGTTTTAGTGTTTTACTATTTAAATCTCTAATATGTTCTGTTTAATAAAATATATTAAATTAATTGTTTTCTTTCTCTCTTTCTCGTTCTCTCTCGCACTCGCACTTAATACGAAGATGCTATTCTCAAATGCTTATAACTCTTTCCCCCATTTTTGATGCCCCTCTCCTTTTTATAATTACGATAACGTTCCGTTTAAAATTCTTATTTTATAACCCTTTTACACATTGCGTTTTACAACTCAGCCTCACATATATGTATATATCGAAATTTGCTATCCTTATTAAAATTAAAAGCACTGATACATTAACAATGTTCATATTTAATTCACTGCTTGAGTTTATATTTAAAATTATACTGCACCGCAGATTTTCGCATTATTTCATATTGCACTTTAAATATTCAATTTATTTTAGTCTCTAGAAAGTTTCATGTTTAATAAAATATTTAAATAATTGGTATCATAAAGTTGATAAATCTATCGCCGATCAGAGAAAAACAAATCATAAATTAAAGTACATTCCTTATTTTTGAAAGTCTTTATATGAAATATCACTTTTCCAATTAATTTTTACTATAAATCAACTTCAAAATAATCATATGAATCTTCAAATTTTACGTCATAATAAAAATTTACGTAACCATTACTCCTAAAAACATAGATTGACTTTTATATTATTAGGGTAAACTTTTTTATTCACTGGTATAAAATTTTTTCCGTTATACACGTAATTATTAATTAAACCTCTCGACTGTTGCATTAAAATGCATTACTATCTATGTGTTTAAATTCATGTGTTTCATATTATGTTATAATACAAATAATTAATGAAATTACGTTTCTTTCTTACTTTGTAAGCTCGTAAAAATTATACACGAACAATGCACTTTATATTATTCGAAGGAAAACAGAAAAGGAGAAAAAATAATAATAAAAGGAAATGGTGCATGCCCAGCCTTTCATCCTCGTTTGTTAATATGTGTCTTATAATATATGTTAAATTTGTTTGAAACATTATTTTACTTACAGAGTGTTTTATTCATCTCACTCTTATCACGCTTAATACTAGATTTTCTCGCTCTTTTTTCTCTTTTCTTCTATTTATTTTTACGAGTTTATAATTTCGAAAACAATATTTTTTTTATTGTTCTTTGCAAGGTTATGAATGTAAAAGTTAGATTCGTGCATTTTTCGTTTCACAACACGATATCGTATCAAAAATCAGTAACACTTGAATTTACGTCAAAGGCGGCGTAGACAGTAATACATCTAGCAGCTTGACTATGAAATGATTTTATTAACGTATTATAAAAACCAGACTCTAAATGCGACCAGAGGGACAACATGGTACAAGGGCATCCATGTACAAGGAGAATGTATGAGATTCAAATTCGAGACTTAAATAAATATTGTGACAATATCTAGCAATGACATTGGACAGTCATCTTTCGTTCGCGTGTATGGTTGCTGCTGTATCGTTGTCGTAGATCAACTTGATCATGCCAGGTAGCTATACGTGTCCTTTTGATATTATAAAAACCAGACTCTAAATGCGACCAGAGGGACAACATGGTACAAGGGCATCCATGTACAAGGAGAATGTATGAGATTCAAATTCGAAACTTAAATAAATATTGTGACAATATCTAGCAATGACATTGGACAGTCATCTTTCGTTCGCGTATATGGTTGCTGCTGTATCGTTGTCGTAGATCAACTTGATCATGCCAGGTAGCTATACGTGTCCTTTTGACCCTCTGTGCGCTCCAGATATTCTTTCTCAATTAAAATATCTATACATTTCTGAAAGAGCAGAATCATCTTATATTAAGGTTATATCTTTTTCATTTCAATTTATTTTCTCAAATATTTCTATTCATCGATATCATGTTATGATAAATCAATATAAGAAAAAATACACGTTTACATATGTTAAAAAATTATTCGCATATATTTATATATGTGAAAATGTCTTAAAAAACAATGTCGTTTATACGTACCTTAATAACATGTACTCTTGGTTTGAACCTAGAGCTTAATTGATTCAATACTTCAGCTACCAATTGTTGATGTTTGAGTACTTTCCTCATTTTCATAATCCTAACAATAGCTGCCTGAATTAAGAGTTTTCTATCTTCTTCTATATTTTTTTGTGTTGTTTCCTGTTCAATCTTTAATTCCGTTTTCATTGGTATATTGATATTAACCCGCAGCTTCTTGCTGTCATAAAAGAAATATGTTAATATAATTTCTGATAAGGTAAATATCACAGACTATTAAATAGAGTTACTTTTTATATCCTGTGAAAAGCTCAACTGTTGACAGTGGTGTCAATTCAGCTTCGTCATCAGTAGCAGCTGTTAATAGTTTAGCTTTCAAGAGTATTTGAATAACCTGTAACAATGAATATATCATCTAGGCTCTATTTTATATGTTAATTCTTTTGATTTTGTTATATTACCTGAAGCAAAAAATCCATTTTTATCTGTGTAGCATCATGTAATTGTTGTATCGTCCATACAGTAGAACCATTATATTGTAAGAGAACAGCCATTTGAAATGTGGATGCTTGCAACGTGTATCTGCAATAAAAGAATGAAAACTCATTTGCAATTGACACAAAATATTTATTATAAATTTAACTTAAATTTTATTGTTAAATATTTTATGACCTGTTTTTGAAACAATTTGTATGCAATTCTCCTTTAGACATATTGTACAACCAATTCAACTTTCTTCCACTATGCTGTGAACTATAGAAAGTGGTGAACCTATGTACAGATCTCTCTAGCTGTAATGCAAAGATAATATTTAAATGATACTATTATCATCAAATAAATTATTCAATTCCGTTTACCTCTGTTGGTAATGAAAATGTAAAGGATTGTTGAAATGGCCAAGAACCAGAAGACAACACTTGTATATTGAAATCTATATCCAATGGTTCAGCAGAGTTTGTCAAATGTCTTCTAAACTGTTCATTTAGATCTTTAGACACACCAATATCCTGTGAACAGACTGCTATAATTATAATGTTGTATGATTTTGACAAATATTAGTAAACAATATAAAAATAATTGCCTACAAAAAAATAAAAAATCCGGAAAAACGCGTGAAATATAATACAAATTAAATAAAAAAAAAGAATATCATAGCACAATACAGTACCTGAAACATTCGTTGCAATTTTGAAGTATATTCAAAACCACAAGCTTGCTTCAATTTAGAAATCATAGAAGCTTCTGCATCATCACTGGCAGACATATGTTGTACTAATCGTTTTGCCAGCATTTTACTATAGAATTTTTGAAACACATCCTTGTCTTCTATATATTTAAATACCACCATCTGCGATTGAAAAAAAGGGTGTAATATTTTTAGCAATGTAGTGTTTGTATTTTATTCATTTCATTTTTACTCACAACTTGGTTCAGTGTATCTTCAAGTTCAGCTTCTTCAGGATTTTTGCTACTCTTTTTTAACAACAGGTCACAATATTTTGCTAATAATTCTGGTGATTTGCTGCTGCTATTTGCTGCCCTAGTTACTGAATTACTGTTAATGAATCTTCCACAAGCCTTATCAAGAGCTGCCACAAAACCACTGTCATTATTAAATGCAACAAGTACTAAAGCATTGTATTTTTTATGAACCTCCAAAATAGTGTTTACATAAACCTTTGGATCCTACAAAAAAATATTTTTACACAAAATTAAGTTGCAGTTATTTTAAATTATTAACGAACGTACATTAACTGCAGAATCACCACATTTATCGATAGCTCCAAGTCCTTGATTAGCTATATGACCTTCTAAAAGATTCCGCAATTCTCCAAGACCATTTGGAATTCTTGCCACTAACTGATACATCCGACCTAAGTCTGTGTTTTTGTCAGCATCCAAGAGATTTTGAAATTCAGAATGAAAAATGTCCAAATGTTTTTCAATTAACACTCTTTCACACGTTTTTGCTAATATTTCGTGCGTTGTTTGATGCAAATATACCTGAACTCGCTTTTGTTCTTCCAATAACCTTTGCTCTGCCTATAACAAAATAATATTTGTAAATAGTATTCTTAGAAGATATGATAATATAACAAAAGTTGATTTCAAAACCTTTTTCATATATTCTGTAACTGGATTTTGTCGAAGGAACTCTGAACTTTCTCGAGTATAAAACCTTTCTGTATCTTCAAGGAAGACATTTTCAAAAGAATCTTTGTAAACAGTAAGATTCTGTCCTTTAGCACCGGGATCATCCTCATTCAAACCTAATTCTACGTAACAATTGATTACACCACTGACTAAACGTGTATTTATGGTTTCCCCATTGCGTTCCCGTTCGATTAATTTAAGTACTGCGTTAGTAACCTGCGATGTATTATAATACAGAATTTACTTTTTAGTCTATTTTCCATACATTTACTTATTAAAAGACTTACTTGTCTATTTAAATGCTTGAATAAGTTATCTCGCCATGTAACCAAAGCTGATTGATAAACTTCATAAATTCCTTTGCGACCCTCCTCACATTCTCTACGTACCCAATGTCGATTTAGATACGAGCATACACCATTCAGTACTTTACTACTAAACTGATATTCTTCCCATTGTCTTGTATAGAACTGCAATACATCTTCATCCATCAAGTCGATTCCATGCTATGTAAAAAATATCAAATTAAAATATCGAATATTCTAGTCATGGATTAATTAATAATGATAATCAGTGAAAAGAAAATCACCTTCAATAAACTTATAAGATAATTTCTAAGAAAGTCACGTAAACGTTTATATAACTCCAAACCAACTAACTGTGCACCTCCTTGAGAAATTTGTCCTTTCTTACTTTTGGTTGATGTTCTAGTTAATTGTTGATGAACACTTGTGCAATAATTATATACATGTCTGACAAGTTATGTAATAAGGAAATTAATAGATCGTAGAGAATTATTTTGTTATTATAGTTTCATTTCTTTCTTCTTTTGTTGTTTAATATTTAAATTAAAAAGGATACGTGTACAACTCTATATATCTTGGTTTAGACATACATTGTCTGTTATAAACTTGTTCAATACCTTCACGTAGATCTCCCCAAATTTGATCTAAATCTATTTGTTTGAGGCCTGCTGGGCCTCCTTGATGACTCCCAGCTCCTCCTCCACCTCTATGCCCTGACATCCTATTTTTATACGCTTGTCGAGTGAGCGTCACTGTTACTACTGTCTACAATAATTTCTGTAGGAAAAATAGAAAAAAATCTGCTATGTAATTCAAATACATTGTACAGAAATTGTATAGAAAATAGAAATATAATACAATAAAGCAAATATAAAAAAATGAACAGCAAAAATTTGACTTTTGTATACATAGATGTATAATACTAATTTTATTAGAATAGTTTTTAGGATACAAATGATAATAATAATCATGATGATGATAATGATGGTGATAAAATAACGATGATGGTAATAATAATAATAATAATCATAATAATAATAACTATTATAGCACAAAACAACATATTCAATAACTGAAATAAACTCTGGAACATACTATTACATCTAATGATATTTATTAGTGATTAATTATTCCAAAATTTCAATGTCACAATCATTTGCTTATATACACATTTAAAAGCTGTTGAAATCGTTTGTGAAACTATAAATATAAAAACTATGTGAAACCTTTGTGCGCTTACGAGGGACGATTAAAGAAAAAGTGATAGTAAGTGCAATTGGATGAAGATATTCGTGGGGAGAAAAAAAATACATTTGAGCAAAAAAGGTTAGTCGGTAATCGGAAGATCCATACCGATGTAGTTACATCAGGATGCACATCGTTAGCAGTAGCTCGAATTTTTCGTCAGGAAACTTCAGAACATCGCAAATCTTCGTGCTACAACACTACCATCCGTCACTATTGAAGATCCATAAAAAGCAATTGACAGAAATAACACCATCGCAGCCCGTTGCCATAAGAGAATTACTTTTTTTCGTTGGTAGAACGGAGGGAAATATTGTGAGACAGAAAGCGCGCACTCACCTGTCGACGTTCACCACCGCATAACAGGCAGGGTTAGACAAGGGAGTTCTCGTGAAAACGTGGTGGCTATCTTTAACGATCACTGGTACTTCGTTCTACATACGCTTTAACGAGAAATTTATAACGCATCCGCTTGTTACTTTTGCGCTCTACACGATGACAAGCACAGTAAAACCGCGAACCTAAAATGTTGTATCTGTGTGCCCAAAACTGACTACAGTTCCAATCTGCTACTTTACTTCTGACAGGTTAGGTATCACTGTTACCAACAAAAGAGTACATATATCTTCGATTTTAAGATCTATTTCCTTCACAGTCAGAATATATTATTACTTTTTGCAGTATATTTTATCTATCTTTCTTACTTAGATACTTTCTATCTTGGAAACTTGCGTTTCAAAATTTTAAACTGAAAAGTGTTAAAATAAAGGTTCTTTCGATACCTATAACGAGCGATAGTAATTTTTATTTTAGAATGTGGATATATTGATTATGAAAATCAGTCTATAAAAATCTTAATTGATAATTGTTAATTATCTTTTCTATATCGTATAAGATTGTACGTATATTTATGTAATTATTAACGTTTATTATTTTAATAGTATATTAACTATAATTTTCATTAATATTGCTGCCTGTTTATTAGTTTAGTTTAGTTTAGATTTTTAAGTGGATAAAATGTAAATAAATATATGCAGGTATAAAATAATAATGCGGAAGGATTTGATACATCATTTATTTAATACATAGATTTGACAAAGTTAAATTTACGTATTATATATAAAGCATCTGCTGTTAACTCAGAAAAATACCTTTCAAAATTCACTTTAGACTTTATTTAAATGCTACAATCTAATCTTAAAAAGCTTTTAATCATTATTATGTGAACAAAGCATAATAAGAAGTAATAGTTTAGCAAGAAATAAGTACAAAAGAACATTGAATTTAATACTGAGTCATTGAAAGATATAAAAATATTCTACATATATGTACAATGATAAGAATAAACTTTCATAATAGATAACAATATAACTATGGATATAATGAAAACAAATAGCAAAGGATATTTGATACTTCTCTCAATATATAGATATTTCTGACATTTTTACCTTTTTTTATTTTTTATTATAATAAGTAAAACATTGTAATCCAAATTTTTACTAGAAAATTTTTATTTTCCTTAACTCAACATAAAGATGACATTCTCTTGTTAATAATTTTAGTCATAACTACAAAGATAAATTTACATTGAATTTAATGGAAATAAAGAAATATGGTTGGTTCAGCTGTGGAAATATCTTCATGAAATATAAAACAAAGTAATGTCAAAGTAGCTATTTTTTATTGCCATAACAAGCTGAAATAAAAAATTATCCATGTTCAATTTCAGAATATCAATTTGAAACAAATATTACTTTGCACAAAGATAAATTTATGCAGAAACTTACTTTATAATTGATAATGGAGGCATGCCTGGGTCAGCACCTTTTCTAAATCCTAAAAGGTAAATTAATCAATGAGTTACGTGTCGGTCATACGTTAGATTTATTAGGAAGATATACGCATTCATTCGTATTATAAAATAACTGCACATATAAACAATTTGAAATTAATAAATGAACGATCAGGTGGAAACATGGAGAAAAATAACTAACCTAAAAATAATATAGCAGGAATAAATCCCCAATGAAATATAGTTTTGCTGACATCTAAAACAATTGCAATTTTTTGCTTTGTACTCGGACTCATCGCCATTTTCGTATAATTATCACGTGTAAAATGTCTAGACTAATCTTGAATATTATGAAATGGGTATACACAACTGTTAGATTATTTCGAATGATCACGAATACCAGATGTACTTGAAAACGAACATATACCTGATATACTTACTTCTCTAAATGTACATGTGCTTTTTTGGTTTCTTTCCGTCGGCTTGTTGGATCTTTCCACTTTTCGCTCATACGTTGAAAATCATTAAGTCATATTGCGCTATTGAGTCATTAATTGGAGACAGCCTTTAATTGTTTTATCGAAATTATTCGAAATAATGCATCTATATAATATCTTATAGTCTATGTCCATGTTTTGACAGATTCGTCCATTCTGTAGATTGTAGACTACGCGGATTTCGAACTACTTCAATCATTTTTTAACTTCCTCGATGGTAATTTCAAGTTTTTACATTTATTGTTGTATATTTTATTAGAAACTAGTACCAAGTAAAGATTGTAATTGTGTGACGATTGTTGTGTAGTTTTTTAATGCGTGAACATACAATTAAATAAACATTATACAATATACTTTATACATATTGTTTCAGAACTCACCACATTATTGCATTTGGGGATTATGTGAATCACAGCAATATTGTTGTGGTGACAATGTTTGCTGTAATGAAACTGATTTTAATTTTTTATTTTTAACGTATGTTTGATGATCTTATAATATAATACAATATAATACAATACAATATAATATAATATAATATAATAAAAAATCATATTAACAGGGCTATCATTTTTGGAACAGTTGCCATTCTCACATTATGCTGTATTTGCTATTATTGTACCTCTCGACGAGTTCATGCATCTTTCTTAAAGAAATATTTCAAAATTGCTTATACTGTAATGTCTAACCAACGAGAAAATGAAACAAATGCTGCAAGGAATCAAGAATCGATAGTGGAAGACTGTGTTGTACGAATAGAAAAGACAAAAACTATGCTTTAATAAACATTCTTTATATATATATGTTCTATATGCCTATTTTAACCCAATGTTAGCAGTTGATTGTAATTTTAAGAAATGGAATTCTGTCTATGTTAAAATTCTCTCATGTGTAACCAATAAATGTAATAAATGTGTAGCTGTATATGAATAAGATCGTTTAGAAATAGACATCTTATATTTTTGAAAAAAAACATCCATAATGGTGTGAAATTTTATTTGTTTCAGCAGATAATAAGATTAAGCTTGTAAAATAATGTCTTTTTTTAAATCTAAGAAGCTACTTTTACTGTCCAAAAATTACAAACCAAATTTTACCTTGCAATTTGAAAATAACACATTTATGAAAATTAGAAAAGAATATCCTATTACTTGAAATTAAACGTCATTTATTAAACTTTTATGCACAATTTACTTGTATGTCAATGCTAGAATAAATTACGTATATATTAAATGTTATGTTACGTGTTAATTCATTCTATGATATTTTAATAAAGTTTATTTAGTAAAGTTAATTCATTTTGCAATTTTTAAATAGAGTTTATGAATGATATGTGTGATCCATTGCAGCCATACGGTTATCTTGATTTTCTGTACGAACCGATTACATGCAATAATAATTTTTAAATAAAACTCATCAATAGAATTACTATGTTATATTCTTGCAATTTAGAGAAATTAAAGAATCTCTCATTTAAAGAGTTTTAATTTCGCGGGAATTAAAGAGTTTATATTCATTAATCAATTTTATTTAATCAAATTAAAGTATGAAACGCATATTGAATTACTAATTGCAGATATCCACATTTCAGATCCGTAAATTCTGTTCGCATTTTGGTTTAATGTATCATTTCTTTATTTGCAATTTATTCCTTTATTTGATATGATCGTAACTGAAAACATATTTATTATTTATCCCTCAGCACAGGTTTTCCAAGAATTTGACGATTTCTGTTCGTAAACGAGTATGAGTGACCTGTTACAGAGCCTCCCACTCCTCATCAACCGAAATTCGCTACGGCGCGGGGGAGTCAGTTTAGTGTCGAAAATTGGAGCGATTAGACGTGTATGGTGTCACTCTGTGACAGGTGTCCATTTATTTCTCTACATAAGTAGTATTTTTATAATGATTCTTTCATTGTTCAAACTTACGCTAATGATAAATTCGTTCAATTATCATACGTTTTTACTTAATATAATCATTATAATCCATTATTTGATTATCTTCTTTTTTTCGACCATCTTTTCGGTTGTTATATTTGCCGGTAACTCATATCATAGTTTCCAAGACGCAGTTCAATCTTGATCATTGTTTCATTTTTATATAATTTGTTCTTTTTATACATTTGTTCTAATGTTTTCGTCTTCTTTTGTGCAGATTATTGCTTGATCGCGAGATAACTTTCGAGGTATTAGAAGGACGCTACGAAATTCAAAAAGATGCCGCGAAATTCAAAATGGCACCCCGGTGGTCGATGATAAATTCGAGATCTTTTCATGGAAATTTGGTAATACTTTTGGTTGTCATTTCACTTTTTTCAGTAGTTTTTAATAGTTTCTATTATATTCGAGAAAGAACACCACCATAGGCTGGTTTGAACATGTTCTGCACATCGCGTCTTTTCTTGCTGCGCAGCTTTATTTAACGGACAAGAAAAGCCAACCATATTTTATGTTGGTATATTTAAAACTCTAATGGCGGACATTTAGTTTGGCGGGCAATTTTTACAAATCATTTAAATTATGAAATATTCATAAATATTTGACAATTTATTCAAAAACTTTGACAAAATATTAACAAGGGAATATAGTTTTTGATATCCTTGATATGATATTTCTTTATCTTTTATAAATGTATAATAATTAATTTGCAGTTTTGAAGGAGCAATACATATTTTCTTCGTAACCTTGTATTTACTTCATTTAATTCTATTCTATTATATTTTACATTAATTATTACTAATTAGAAAATAGTATTCGATTAAAAACATAACAAGTGTAAATTTTCTATTTTTGAATTTAGTTATTATTACAATTTTTTGCTTAATACGAATCAGTCTTTTATCATCTTAAACATTGAAAATAATTAATACTGTCATTAAGAAGAAATTACAATATTCTATCGTTTGTTACAGGTTACTTCCAGCATTCACTTCTTCCACCGAAATCGGTGATTCCAATTTGATGGCAGCTTGGTAACGACGTTCCTTGGGTTACAACAATATTGAAGACAATGTTCTTCGCGCCTAATCGTGAGTCGCATGCATTTTTGTTCTTCTGGTCACTCAATCATGTCGTAGGATAAAAGGTCCGAATCGACACGGGTTGACTGGTTGTATCACGTAGAATTTTTGACGAGCATAGTGACCGCGGGTATTTATTATACTCGTGAGTAGTAACATTTTCTTGTCTGTGTTTTATTTATTAGTTCAGGATAGGTTTTCTTGCACATCGCGTTTTTAAATGTTGATGATAATGTATTAACATATGTTGACAATTAGCATACTTATACACGATTAAAAATTACAGAATATATTCACTAAAATTATTTACAAAATCAAATTATATTCAATGTGACTATTTATGAAGATCAAATGTTCATACAAGAATGTGTATGAATATTGAAATAAACAACGAAATGACTTCGTTTAAATATTTTGTAGTGGAGAAGTTTGGTACCCTCAGACTTCGTTAATATGGAAATTCAATTCTGATTAAAGTTATTACAACGTTGATAAAGATTATAAATGATATTTATTTTAATCTTTTACTCTATAATGGTATGGAGCAGTTTTATTATTTGAGCATACACAGTATAATTTCAGTAAAATTCGAAATATGGAATATGAAAGTATATGTTAAAGCCTAACTTTGTCCGCCCGTTAAGATAGATATACAATTTCACGTGCAAGAAGACACTTCGCGACAGGCAGATTTCAGAATCAAAACAAGTTTTGAACGTTCCTTTGTGTTTTCAAAGATGTGCTTTGATAAAGATATCGCCTGAGGATATTTCGATTAATAGAGTTCATTTAGAGTCCATTGTTATTCATTGGTATAAATATTACTTGCATCGAATCTTAATTTATATTTGATAAATATGTATATTCTTCGTTAATTTCCTTCATTTTAGTTTAACAATTTAATTGTTCATTGAAATAATAAAGTAAAATAAAGTATAGCATTATTAAAATTTCAAATGAAATTAGACTGCAAAATCAAATTAGCCCGTTAGATGCAAAATATAATAGATAGGCTAATCATATTTTTAGCATAGGATTTTCAGGTTTAACTCCTTCCATGTTCATTGCCTGAATCTCACTCACGTGCCCAGGTGCTTCTTGGGTGGGAAGAAAGCAATGGGCATGACGATTAGTCTATAAGCCTAACAATGTTTTCAGCGACTGACATTGCGTTAGCGTATCGTGCACGACGTATTTTCCACTGTGTGTGTATGTGGTTAGGCCGTGGAATTGCGTCGTTTTTGCTTTTTATTATAATCTTGAAATACTTATGGAGTTCAGAAATATGAATCCAATTACCATTGGAAATATTCAGTGCTGATAAATACGTATAGTGAATTATAAATAGTAATATTACTAATCTCAGTATAAACTACAAAAAAATTAATAATTGATTAGAGTTCGACGATTTCTTCTAGTAAAATTATTTCTTTAGATGATATACATATACATGATTATATACGATTATGAGTATTTAATTAAAATTGAGATTTAAATATATTTGGATAATTAAAGTTGAAATATACAGAATATTTTTACGCAATGGTCGCTAGCCGTCGTCAGTCGATTTCAGGAAAATGGTACGTACTTTAGAGTGTGAAAGTTGTATGCCAAACTCGGGTGTCAGAGGCGCCTCGGCACGTCTCTCTAGTGTAGGCTCTTGCGCCCGGGTTATGTGTGAGAACCGTGGAGTGAGTGTGTTGGTGTGCTGTCTGTTTTGCTACTTTTTAAATATAGGGTTAGGTAGGATAGGTAGTATACCTTCTGGTGTGAGTGTTAATTATAAGTAGGTAGGGCCGGGCAGGTTGGCACAGTCTCTGGTCGGGTAGGCGCGATTTCGCGTGTCCAACCTGTTTCAGGAAATTTGATTTGAAAAATCGACGGCGAAGCTGGGAACAAGAGTTGGAGCATGCCACTCAGCTTAGGCTTTGCCTATCGGTTTTTCGAATTTCGCGGTCGTGATCGCGAGCAGGAAGTCGATTTCGAAACGAACGTTTATATATTGCTCGAGCGCACACATACGAACAGATAGCGATCACTATGACCGTTGGTCATCCATGTTCACTTGAATTGACTCGCGCGATTTAAATTTTTAGTTTACATTTGCGGGTTATTTTTTTGTTTTCCGATTAGAAAGACTCGAGCTAGATTTAAGTTTCAGCGGGCATTGCGCCCGAAGAAAGAAAAGGCTATGAGCCGAAGAGGCCCGGCAAATTTGTCATAGAAGAGGGCAACTACTAATGGCTTTCCATCCTCTGAATTTCGGATCATCCA
This sequence comes from Bombus vancouverensis nearcticus, assembly GCF_051014615.1. Taxonomy (NCBI): domain Eukaryota; kingdom Metazoa; phylum Arthropoda; class Insecta; order Hymenoptera; family Apidae; genus Bombus; species Bombus vancouverensis. The sequence goes on along the minus strand of NC_134922.1, from coordinate 12,272,246 downwards.
AAGCATGGAAAGTCATTCCCGTTACTATTTTGTCACTATGCTCGCTTGTAGTATTTGTAGTAGTAGTAGTAGTATTTTTTTTCTTTTTTTTTTTTTGTCGGTGTACATGTCGGTTCACCACCATATTGGGCAAATCACGGTTTTTGTATTAGTATTGCAAGAGATTAATTATGGTTTGAATTAGTGTTGCGAGAGATTGATTACGGTTAAAATTAGAGTTGCGAATTATAACATCGCGATTGTTCTTAGCAATTTTGATTATGGATTGTCAGAATTTTTTAGAGAACGATACATTGATACATATTAGCTTTCGCATGGCTGCCCTGTTTGAGCACGGTAATACGTTTGTGAAGATAACATTTGCTAAATTAATTTAATAATTTAATAATCTGATCTGTTCAATCTAATAAAATAAATCTAATAAAATAAAAAAATAATTTAATAGAATAAAAATTTATCATATTCTTAATGAACTTCGATTCATAAGAAATAATATAACAATTTTGTTCACGTTTTATTAAATACGTTAAATTGGTAGGTAGATACGATATTCGCTTTTTAATCCCTTATAATATATTACATTTTTATATAAAATGAATCAATTTTATATATATCTAATTTTCACTTTAGATCTATACATAATAAATTTTAGTACACCTAAAAAATTTACAAGAATTGTATTAGTTCCTAAAAGCTATTTACTAAGAAATTCCGCCATCGGGTCGTCTTCACGTTGTCGCTTCATTTGAAATGCTTCGATCTCATCCATTGTTGGTTCTTTAACTTCATACATGCTATTGTAAGGGCGTTTTCTTTCATTCATTTGTAGCAGCCTTTCCGCTTCCTTTTGTCTTTCTTCCTCTTTTTGCAATGCTTGTTGTAATTTATCTTGTTCCTGTAACTTAGCAGCTTTTTTCTTATTCTTTCGTTTTTCTTTCTGTTTTTGTTTTTTCTCCTTCCTTTTAGATGATTTCGATTTTACCGGCCTCAATACCTTTTCTTCTTCATCCGAGGATGTATCGTTACTTACAGATTTTTCATCGGATGAATTTATCGTTTCCTCGTTAGACTTTTCTTCCTCGTTTACTGTTTTTTTAATTTCAATAGCGGCTGCTTCGGCTGTCTTTTTACCTGCATTTCCTGTACAGTATGAATTTTTTATAAACGAATGACAGCACTTGTATCCCCATTTACCAGCATGCCAGTAAGAACCCCAAACGCAAGTATGATTATTTGGATATACATCTTCTTCGTACTTAGAGCGAATTATTTGTCTGTCTTGTCCTTTGATGATCTGCAAATAAATACAAATTATGAAAAATAATATAATTTAATTAACCTTCACAGTCTAATAATATATGAATATACGTACTTTTCCATATCTGGAATATTCGACATATTGTTCTGTTTGTGCTAGTAAAAGAGAAGGCGGAGGAGCATCGAGATGTTCTTTACCCCCATATTTATTAATTATACTTTCACGAGCTTTATCTTTCAGTTCGTCGCGTTTTTTATCATATTCCTGTTTAAGTAATTCCAATTTAGTGGGTTCAGCGAGTAAATGAACGTCAACGCCTCTTTCATGCGCTTCCCATGCAAACAATTGAGCATTTGAATGTCGTTGTGTATCTCCCGAGAAACGCGCAAAATTTTCACCTTTATAATCCACCCTGAAACATAATACAGCTACTTTAGTATTTTTGAATAATGTAATAGTAATACAGACGATAACGGAATGTATAAGATAATTTCTGCATACTCTCTGTCTGTGCCGGTATAAGGATTGTCACGCATGGATCTCGTTTTAGGATCGTAATATGCCGAATTTGGATCCAAGTTTCTTAGATACTTTGCTGTATCTTCTCTAATTCGTAGATTTCTAACGGTAATACGTTGTTTAGAATCTACTTTTGTCCCAGGCATATCAACCTCGTCAACATATTTGTCCTCATCTTTATCCGAATCCTGTTCATCATTCTCTTCCGCGTTTAACTTTTCCGCACGCATTTGTCGTTTTGCTTCTTCAATCTTTTGATATTCTTCGATAATAGCTCTATGCTGTGAAGGATCATAACCAGCCCACCTACATTAAATTAATATATTCAAAATATTGTTTTATATTAATATTTATATTTAAAATTTACCAAGTATTTCAGTATGTACTGTATCGAGTAAAGTTCAAGATAAACCACCTGTCTCTTTTGCCATCGTAGTCCGTAGATAATTCTGGTTGAGTAAACTCATCTGGTGCTATATTTGCATTTGTGAATTTTGCACCTATTTTACGTGGACGTTCCATACATTCCTTTTTCTTGTGAGTTATTGCTCCACAATTTTCACAGGCTCCTTTACGATACTTTGTTGCTACTTTAGATGAATCTACACCACGTTTATACCATTCGTCTATACCGCTATACTGCTTTTGTTTTTCAGGCTGCGGTCTTTGATGTTTCAAAGTAGGCCCCTTTAAATATTATATATAAGTAAGTATTATATGTTTTAACGTTATGTGCGCTGACTATAAAAAGAGATGTCAATTTCTTTAAAAAGTTAATGCATACCTGTGCGCCAAAATACCATGGCGTAGCACTAATGTATTGTGGAATGTGTGGATTAATATCTTTGCCTTCTTCATCTACTGCAGCTGGTGCTGTACCAGCTTTTCTCGCTTCTTCTAATTCCTTAGCCTTTCGCCAATCTTCTCGACTCTTTTTCTTGGGTTCGTCTTCGAAATTGTTTTTGTTCTTTATAATTTTTGACACAGGTACATTAGCTAGAGTATTAGCCATTTTGATAGAGACAATTAACGTTAGATCAATTTTAACTTTGTAAGATTATTTAATTTCGGTGTCTTGCTCGTAAACTGACAAATACTGGAACTAACCTATACATAAGATAAAATCTAACGACAGACGTAAACAGTTATGTAGTTTGTGTTACGTGTTCTGAAATACCAATCGTGTAAAAAATCAGAAGCCATAGACGAGCTAGTCTATGGTTATGCCCTCTACTATTTGTGGTCGAACTACAAATAAGCTGCGTGGTCGAACAATGTTCAATTGTAGGTAGGAAATGGTAACTGTTATACCTTTTGAGCAGCATCTGGTTTCTGGTTTAATTTATGTACTGTAGTTTAGTTTATTCATATTGGCAACCCTGTTTTCGATGACGTCATTGTAAAGTTCCGAAATTGAAATCAATAAGTGGTGTGCAATGTTGTGTGCACATGATAGTCGGACCGAAATGGTGATTATATCAAAACAATTTGTCAGAGTGTACGGTTTTTATTTATTCAGAACGAAGGTGTAAATATTAATTGAGAAAATGGTACGAAATACGAAGAGAAAGCTGGCGATATTCGCCGGAACGTCGAAGTGTTTGATATACGTGAGTGTATATTTTTCGTTTCAGCATGTACACTTTTGATGCCATTTAACAAGAAATATCAAACGAAAAGTTATTCTCTGTATTCTAAATTGGGGAAAGTTCCTTTCGAAATGAAAGTACAGCGAGAAGTGGATCGCAACGTTCAAGCGTTTGCTTCCTATTTTGATAAGATTTACCAAAAACTCGCTCCTTTATTTCATAATGATCGCGATTATTTTGGTCTTAAGATTAATTTGTATGATTTACATCTGTGGATGTACGTTGTAAGTTGGTACACTATTTAAAACGTGATATTTGTTTCAGGCAGAAGCAAAGTATTGTGCCTCTGAAATGCCTGGAGAAACAAAATACTATGAGTGAGTTTCATACACGTAATTATGTTTATCTTTTAGTAAGTCAAAAGGGGGAACTTTTCTCTTTCTTTTTTTTTTCTCAAATAACGAAACGAAAGACGACTAATGAACGTAATTAAAAAAAAAAAAAAAGAGAGAGAGAGAGCTAATGAAAGGGGAAAGAAAGAGGAAGAAGAAGAAGAAGAAGATGGAAGAAAGGAAGGAATGTTCAGAGAGGAAGAGAAAGAATTACATGTAAATTCATTTTAGGTGTTCTAGAACCGAATATTGTTGCGGTATTGGTTGTTGCGTGTCACCAGGACTACATTTTCATCATTTATGGTATTATTGGTGCGCAAAACAATTTCACAGATCATTCTGATCGACATCTCTAAAGAAGATACAACATTTTTACGATATTCTCACGATTTTTTGTCGTTCGTTAGGATATTGGTAATAATTATGTTCCTGGTATGCTCCGGCGGTGGCTGGTGGTATCGATACTGGTTACAAGGAAGATATAGAGCGGCTGCATCGGCTATTCCGACTAGAACTACGAACGCGCGAGCCCAAAGTTCTCTTCGAGGGTCGACGTGTCAAGGGCAGAGGGCTCGTATTACGTACAATTCTGCGAGAAACACTGTATTATTGCATCGTATGTGGAAAGGCGAGTGTACATTTGTCTGGTAAATAATTGCGACGTATTCGATGTTGATCAATTTATTTGTGCTCTTAGGTCCTCAAAGAAACGGAGCGATGCCCGCTCAATACACCGGTAATGCGACAACATCGGGCCATTATCAGAACATGAGCGTTATGTTGAACGATGCGAACTGTCCGTACTACCAATTATATGGCCCACCTCCAAGCTACGAAACTGTGATAGCTCAAACACGTGGTAAGGTATCAAACGCGACGTCACCGGAATCGACTAGCGCGCGATCGAGTTCGTTCGTTGCGCCAGCGAATTCGAACGTGTCCCAATGCTTCTCTTATACTTGCAATTTCTCTACGAGATTGAACAACAGTCTGGATCAAAACACGCAATACTCGAGTGGCGGTACGAGTTCTCGGCAACTCGAAGGCCGAGAAGGTATTCCATTCGCGCATTTTCCACCGTATTGCGCCGTCGCAGACGGAAGTACGAGGCAAAATGTATGCATTCCTTTCGCCTATCAGGAACAACCGTTCGTTTCTAGAGATACCTTTAACCCTCTGTATCAAGCTAGTTCCATACACTGTGTTCCGTATCCGATGGACAAATCGTCAGACACGTCGGATCCAGAGAATCAAAGTTACCAAGTGTCGAACGCCGAAAGGTATGCGATGGTAAATGTCGATTGTACGGCTGGTAGTAGCAGAGAGCAAGGTATTTGGCAGTCGGACGATCGTTCAACGTGCAAAGTACGCGTTAGCCAAGTAAACAGAGATACGGATGACAGTATGGAGAAAAATCTGGGAGAACAACGAGAAAATACATCGATGGTAAGAGGGGCGGCGGGTTCTGCTTCTCCGCTTAAAATCGAAGAGAATCAGTCGGACGATTCGAAATCCGTGGATTGGTTGGAAAATTTCGATTCCGAGTTGGCAAAGAGTCGTCGAGTGTACGGCGGTTCTTTAAAAGCAAGCGGCAGGTACGCCGATAAAGAAAGATGCGATGAATATTCCGTTCAAAGGGCTTTCTCGAGAATTTTGCCCCATTCCTGTGACGGACTTATTAACACAGAGCCAGCTACGGCATCTGTCGATGTATCTCATAACGTAAGCTCTTTGGAAGAGAGAGCCGACTGTAGTGCGAGTTCTTTTCAATCAAATCCATCCAATAATGTGATATTAGAGCGTTTCGGTTCCGACGGCGCGTCTTTCTCGATGGAAAATATCGAGAAACTTGAACAGTCTCATTCCCGTCTCGTAAACACTAGTACAAATTCTGATCTTGAAAGTAAATCTAGATTAGACAGATCGAAATCACTGGACTGAGCAGTTATGGAATACTTTGCTATCGTACTACGCGTATATGTAGTGCTTATTCTTCTACACGTTATTGATTCACGCGTATTTGTGTACGATCGTGTTAGCCGGAAATCGATCGTGTTAACGATTTATCTCATAAAGTTTTCCTGTAATCGATATAACGAAATCAAGAGAGCGTCGCGGTATTATATGTTCTCCTTTTTAAATACGAAACTCGTCGAGTTTCGGATTTAAGAGTTGATCGTTTATCGAACGACAAACAACGCTTAATCTATCGTTTGTCTATATTCCAATATACATTCCATATACTATTATTATCCTCTCTTTTTCGCTCCTTATATGTATATGTGTATAGCTATGCGCCAGATTCTCGTATTCGAACAAGAGGCTCACGGGACCATATTTGACACTGTTCAGTTTGTCTCGATTATTTATCGGTTACGGGATAATTTGTTATCTACTAACAGTCGTTAGTACAACGCAATAACGCGTGACTCGATTGGATCTCGTTTTTTACGATACGCGATACTGCCAGAAATCTTCGGTCAATGTCCTGTTCGCTCGAACGATGGTTCCGAGCTGTAAACGTTAATCGGTTAACAAATATTCCATTATATTTGTATCCTTTTTCCTTCCTTTTGCGAATGAGCTCAACCAATTCCAATTACGCACAAGGGCGTCGCTCGACGCTGTTCTTAATCGTCCTACGTAAACGTATCGGTATGCCAATAACACGTTAGCACACCTTTTTCTAATCTTCGCACGAAACGTCGTACTTTACAATGCCACCGAACAGTTTCTAATTCTAATTATTAGGTTAAACGTTATTATAGACTATTTCGTATGTCGTATTTTCAACAGAGATGTTACGAATCAAGATGGTGTTTGACGAGATCGGTTCTATTCCCTTTTTCGAACGGAGGAACCGCGTAACTTGCTTTCCGATTCGATCGAACACCATTTACGTGTTGCGTATTTCTTTCGTGTGCACGTGAATACAATTTCGTGAACGTTTAAGGATTCTTCGTCGATATCCTTGAAGATGCAGCAACTCGATCTACGTGTAACACCTTACTAATTTTAAGATACGCATATGCTACGAAAGAGTTTCTCTTATTATTGCTTTGTCAGATGGGATCGGAAGAACGAGAGATGTACGTTACCGCTCACAGGTATCCGAACATTCTAGTCAATTTGTACGAACGGTATACATTACGCCTCGTAACGATAGAACCACCCAAAGTCGTTTAACTCTTATATTTTATGCCAAGTATTTGTAAACATTAATGCTACGAGAAACGACGTACATCGCGTTTGAACTTGCTATTTTTTAATTAAATTATATTCCTGCGCCAAAGTGTTTGGATATTTTTGAGCGATAGTACATACACGTGTGCGTGCGTGCGTGCGTGTATGATTGCGTCTGTTTGCTGCGTTTGTTTGCAAGCGAATGGCTGGCCGATGACGGCCGACAGGCTAAAAGGAGATGTTCGAGGATATAGACTAAGCTAAGGATGCGAGGACGGAGTAGGCGATGGTACGAAACGCGAGAAATCCAGTGAAAAGTCAAATCTCATAGAAGAATTACACGTTCGAATCCGGCTTTACGGATTACCATATCTCGCGAATGTCTTTATTTTTACTTATCGGTTATTGTTCTTCTCAATTTATACGTAGATCGTAAGAACGAATCGCGCGAACCAATGTCACTGACGGTATAAAAAGTGGCAAGGTCGGACAAATGATAAACCTGACAAATCACATTTTTATAGAGAATCGATTTTTATATTTAGTATGCCTTTTGCAGACTTTGTGTTCTCGTTGCCTCGTCGACCACTTAACAAAATTATTGATAACGCAAATTAGGTGCGTTTAGTATTAACGAAATCAAAATACCGTACTATTCGTCTCCTATCGTTGAACAACGTCATGGATTTATCATTTGTTTTCAAGAAGCTTCTATCTTCTCTTCTCTTTCGTATACGTTCGTTTCGTTTCACAAGACACTTTTCTCGTTGGCCAGCAAACAACGTGAAAATCAATAAAAATAAACTTATTATCGTATCCTTCCCATGATCTTGAAACGAGAAAGCACGTTTGCCGCGGATAGACGGAACAGTTTAGGCAGGTTTGTCCGACGACAGCTGCGCGTCGGAATTGCAGTTATTTTCGCAACACGACGAATGCAGTTGAAAGCAGGAGTCGCCTTGACGTACCATCGCGTGTCTAAGTTTCTGATTCCAAAAGTTTTCGATTGTAACAGCGGTCCAAAGAAAACAGTGTACGTGCCAATAACGAGTCCGTTAGATAAGGTAATGTCGTGTAGGGCAAGTCGATCGATCTCGTAACAAAGGAGAAATATAATGACATATATATATATATATATATATATATATATATGATATATATCGTATATCATATATTATATATATGTAGTATTATTAATTAAAATTATATATAATTAAATAAAAATTACATACACAAAACGCGTGCGTGTGCATGCATAATTATTTTTTGTAATCGATCCGAATGGACGAGCTATTTTAACAGTCCGATTAAATAAAACGCTAATTAAATAACGCATAAGGTATAAAGTAACGTGGCCAGTTACTATCGTTCCGGATTACGGGGGTCTTCTATAGATTCAGGAAACACTATATTTTGCGTGCGTGCGTAGCCTGCGTGTTATAGCTTTAACGATCGATAACTAGTCCGAATGATCACTTTCACCGTAACGTGCAATCATGTTCGTATTAATATACTGTAAGATATATTGTACCTCACGAAAAGGGTTGTCTTTGCTGAAATAAAGACAAAATATTTATTCACGTACGAGGCTTTTAAAGTCGATCGATCGAATTTCTAATTTCATTTGTGTAAACCAACAAGAACCAAGCAAAACTGAAGTATCGTTTCGAACGTGCTATAAAGTCGTAGTAACAAGCTGTTCATTTTCTGACCATCGAATCTCTGCCTTTATTTCTTTTCCACTAAATGCAATTTAAAAATCACAGTTGTCTCCTCGTTCATACGAATTACACGGATTCAAATTGCGCGTTTCCATCGAATCTTTACCCTTCATACGTCGAATATTAACTTCTGCAATTAATTCTTTACTAGCATCATCTCAAGTTCTGTCTTCCAATTTCCATGGTTTACACGTCCAAATCGTTTCCTTGAATTGTGTTTGTAGACGTGTAAAGTTATTCTTACCTGCATGATAATGCGTTACCGATTGCGCAAGAAGCAAATTAATTCTATCTCTAGTGAATATACAGGATGGTTGGTAACTGGTGGTACACGCGGAAAGGGGATGAATCTACGCGAAAAAAGAAGTCGAAAATATAGAATAAAATTTTTTGTTTGTAATTTTTCCATCGAGACAACGATCTAAATTTCTCGAAAACAAAGCCTCGGACGAAAAATTTTTATTCTATATTTTCGACTTCTTTTTTCGCCTAGAATCATTCCCTTTCCGCTTGTACCGCCAGTTACCAACCACCCTGTATATATATAGAGAGAGAGGAGAGAAAGAGAGAGAGAGAGAGAGAGAGAAAGAAGTAGAATAAACGGAAACAAGAGTAGGCTTCGTAGGAACCGGTATGATCGCGTGATATACGATTGATTGGAAAAGTACAACGACACGTTTTTTTTTATCAAATTCGCGGAGATAGAGAGGAATTGGAAAAGGATTACTATAGTTAGATTAGAATGGTAAACGGCGTAGTTACCGGCACGAGGCGACGCGACGGTAAAAGATGGCAGGTGCACTGAGGCTCGGAGGAAATCAATATTGAGAGAAGATAGGTAGAGGGGTTGAGGTGCGTCGAAGCATCCCCATAAGAGAGAGCCACGGAAAGTTAGGAAGGCCGATATAGCGGCTGGGCCGAGGAAAACGCTGGAAAATGTCATAATCTCGAGGACTATAGTTTCGAGGGTATAGTTTCGAGCAATACCTCTCCTCTACTTCATTTTCTATCCATTTGTCTTCTGCTACTGAGTTTGTCCACCTCTATTCCGCTCCATCGCACTGTCCTTCCCTCTTCTCCCTGCCTGTCAGAAACCCTCTCGTCGTCCAAGCTAGGATTCGTGCTCGGCAGAGTGAATCGATAAATTTGTAAGGTGATAGTGCGCGAATTGGTGATTACGCGATCGTGCGGGGCAAGATGTCGGTGAAGGTGAGTGATTGTACGCGTTAAAAATACAGATGGGGAGAAAGTTGGCCCGAGTTGGATGACACGGATGAACTTGGATCGAATCGATTCCATCGATGCTGGAAACACGGTCCACCGGCTCCTCCTTACGTTTCACCATTTTTCGTCCTTCCGAATGTCAACGTTGTACTTATATACCGTGGCTGCGGTTGAGCAAAGATAGAATCTGCGGATCGGTTTGGATTATGAGTCGCATATTCCGGCCCTGAATTTCACGCAAGACGATCGTGTGCACAGTAAACATAATCGATCACTGATGTTATCTTGCGTATTATCGTATGCCTGTATGTATATGGTACGCGCGCGAGTCTAAATAATGTTTCTCTCGTTATCGCTCGATAATACTATGTCACTGATACGTTCTGTTAGTATCGTACGACACGCAGAAATACGCAGTATAAAAGGTAATATCAAAATTATCGTGTTGCACAACTAGTGAGACCGAGTAATCGTGCGTGCAAGACGCTCGTAACAAATACGATTCTCGTTGGATTTGTCAGCCCTTTAGATAATAATATTCGGAATGTGATGGAATCGATATCGTAAGAGGCAACCTGTATGCTCGTTGTAATGCTTCATTTGAAAAGATTGAAATCGAAGAGAAATTAGAGGGAGGTTTTTACGAGCCCTCCAATTGTCAGACTTTTATATCGATGTTTAAGCCGGAAAGCGGTTACGTCGAACGGTGGTTGCAGACGAGACGTTCGCCATACAATTGTTTTAAAAGGGAAACGACTGGCTAGCTCTTTTTCTTCAAACGCGAGTGTCGTGAACATAGCGGAACACAATGCGAGACGAAAAGCATTCTAATCGTATTAACGAGGCTACAAGTGTCTATTTCCTGCTAGGAGGTCAGAGACGAAACAAGCAACTCGATTGTAGACGCGTGCGCGCGCTTCTTCAGATCCTCATGTTTGCACGCGTGCAGTTGCCGCGTGCAACCAGCTTGCAGTTTTAACACGAACGTTCGTCGTGTTTCTCTCACAAAGTGTCTCTCATCGTTGCTTCTCTTTTTCGTCAGCCATTGTTTGATCTCGCTTTCGTTTAAGGAAAACCAGATTTTCGGTCAGTCGGAACCTGTTAAGCCAATATCGCTAGACTGCGGATATTTATGCAAATTTACCATTTTTATGAACACGATCGAAGAAATGGAATTTAATCCGAAATTTGTTTCGAGTCTTGTAAATAGCGTAACGAATATTTCCGATGTTTTTTTACGCATGTTTACGCGTTTAGTGCAAATTTGCCATGTACCTTTCTATTAATTATACCTCAGGTAACGAAAGACGACTGTTCGCGTTGTAATTTCATTCGATGCACAGCTTGATCTCGATTTGAATTTCGTTGTCATAAACAAAGCGAGTAGAAAGCTCATCGTATGTACACGGAAATGGAAACCTTTTACGGGTGTATTCTGCGTGTCACGCGAAACATTGGAAAATTTCAATAACATTTTTTTGTTGTAGAATAAAATTAGTAAGATTGAAAAATAAATATAGACCCTGTGAACAATTATAGACCCTGTGAAATTTAACGCGCGATGAAAATTCAATTTAATCAATTTTCGTACACCGATGCGTGTATATTGTTTTTACTTTCGTTTTTGAAACGGTGACATTGGAAGCTTTCCTCGTTGTTGGAATATCGGCGCGCGTAATGTAGCGTAATTGCGAATATTATACAAATTGCTGTTAAATTGGAGAATATCGCGGGGGATCGAATATATGTCGTTGCTGATTCTATTCAATTCCATTCGTAGATAAAATTAAAGTCGATGATTTCAGTATGTTTATTCCGTACGCGATTTCTGACGAACAATCGTATTTTTCGTCTAATTTCCGTATGCGAAAGCCAGGTATTTGTTTCGATTTAAGGCTCGCTCGGCGTTGTGTATTTTTAGTTTTAGTCTAAAAATGTATCGCTACGGGCAATTTCGCCACTGAATTTTCACATTGCCGCCTCTTCTGTGTCGGGTCCAAGTACTTATACGTACATTCTCCATCAATCTACGTTTTTAATTTGCAACGCGATGTTTCCATTCGTTTCGTACCGCGAGACTTTTTGAAAAAGCTTCGCGAGTAATTAATTACATTATCTGGTATTCGACAGCTATTGTGTAATAACGAGACTGGTTTAACGTTATTTTATCTTCGGTAAAGTCGTTCCGTGTCAGCGCTTATAGAAAAAAGTATCGTTTGCCCTTGCACACTGACGTCCCTATCTATGACGAATAAGAAGAAAATTTAGCAACTATAAAATGTATTTATGTCTCTAGATGACGATGTTTCAACTTATTTATGGGTCTTGTCTTAGATGATGATGTACAAGCAGGCCGAGTTCGAGGACGAGGACAGCAGTAGCATTGGTTCCGTAGCTTTGAACAGCGAAGGCATCAGCACGTCGGCCACGCACATCAGATACAATTCGGTTGGTTTCTACACGAAAGTGAAGCAATTTAATCGAGATAATAAAGTGCTCGTACACGTGTGGCTGCGAGATTTCGAGTCAGCCATCGATAGATATTCGCGATGAAGGCGCGTAACGCGAGTTACGAGCGACGATTCTAACGTTACAGTGATAAGTTTGCGAATAATAGTGCAGCAGCTTGAGAATAATCTACACGTTGTTACATACAACACGCCGTGGCTCTAAAGTGGTACAGGCGAAGTTAGAGAGATTCCGTTGCTCGGAACAAGACGAAAATAAAAGACAGCGAAATAGTAATGTTTGTTTTTGCGAAAGTCGCGTTTGAGAGCTTCTCGATTTTATTACTTGCACCATTCTGGAGCCACGCTGTAGCTATGTCTGTATATCTATTCGTATGTATTTTTCGTATTCAGGGAATCTCGTTGTGGAGAGCTAGGAGCTTGCTCGAAAGATGTCTTTTTATCATTTGCGTGGGCCTTTTGATCATGGTCGTGATGCTGTCGATAATCATCAGCAGCAAAAACGGCTGGGAAAAAGCGCAAATACTTCGTGTCACTTCGCACGAGGAAGGTAAGCTGTGCAACGACGATTCCAAAACGTTAGGTCGCAGGATAATACGCCGTAACGTAACATCACTGCACGAATCGATATCGGTACTGTAGAAGAGTCTTAGGTCATCTATCATAGCGATCTCGGTAATGACGATTGTATTTTCAGACGATGCTCTTGTGTGGTTTTAACGAAAACGAATCTCTAGTTATCGTGTCTGCCCTTATCGTGTTACATCTTTGCTTTCCCGCGCTCGTAAATTCTAAATACCGTGAAATCGGTAAAAGAAAGCGCACGATCTGTAACTTGTATATCGTTAATCCGTCAATGGGTATTATCGATGAATTATTATTTTTCGAAAAGTGGTTGATTTTGTTTTAGATGGTACACACTGTTTAACCGAGCACTGTGTCACGGTGGCTGCTTCCATTATAAATAGCATAGACCATTCGGTCGATCCATGTAACGATTTTTACGAGTATGCGTGCGGTGGTTGGATCAAGAAGAATCCCATACCAGATGGAAACAGCATGTGGGGAACGTTCGATAAGTTCGAGCAAGACAATCAGCTGGTTGTAAAGAATGTTCTTGGTAAAAAAAAAAAAAAAAAAAACTGAACCCTTCGTAGGTTTCTGGTGATCAAGGAGCTTTTTGGAAAAAGGGTCTATAGATAGCGTTAAACGTCGTGTTTCGAAACGCCGAGGTCGAATTTCACGTTACTTTTTTTTACAGAAAGCGCCTCGATCATAAGAAATCGGTTGGAACTTCCACTCTGACTCGCTTCTACCCTTCATTTTTTCCCCTTTTAACGTAGAAAAACCATTCGCCGAAATGAAATCTAAGGCCGAGAAGAAAGCAAAATATTATTTCCTCTCGTGTATGGACGCAAACGACACGATCGAATCGCTTGGCGCGAAACCAATGCTGGACTTGTTGGATTCTATCGGTGGCTGGAACATTTCTGGGAAATTCAATCTAAGCGAGTGGTCGTTGCAAAACAGTATGCATATTCTGCAAAATGTTTACAATATGGATGGTTTATTTACGTGGGCGGTAAACGAAGACGATCGAAATAGTAGCAGGCACATTATACAAGTAAGATACCAGGATGGATCTTTCAAAAATCAAATTGGAAATAATTCTATTGAAATCTCGCCAAAATATATATGCGATATGCGGAATTGATTTCACCGCAAAAACGCTATAAATTTTCCAAACAACTCCATATAATTGCACAATGGTATAATATATTAGTATGTAACATATCATAAAGTATAGTACAATAACACGATAACATAGTGTATAATGACCTATACATATGTATATGTATAATACAATTATTGTACGAAACGATTTACGCTTTCAAGATCGATCAAGGAGGTTTGACGCTGCCAACCGCCGACGATTACCTGAACGTCACCGAACACAGTAAAGTGTTGGCTGCGTATTTGGAATACATGACGAAGGTATAATGGCATTGATTTGCGTTTCGTTTATCTCGATTCCATTGTTTTTCGGCACCTTGTAATCTTGTAACCGGTGAATCGAGTACAGGTACTCGTACACGTTTGCAGATAGGCGTGCTGCTTGGCGGAGAGGCGAATTCGACCAGAAAACAGATGAACGATGTGATAAAGTTTGAAACGGAATTGGCGCGGATCATGACACCGCCGGAGGATCACCGAGATAAAGAAAAGCTTTACAACTTGATGTCTTTGGATGAATTGCAAAATAACGCGTCTTTCGTAAGTATTTCGGATCGCGTTTCTGCCACGTTCCTCTCATGCTTCTGCCGCAGTTTTGTCGTGAAATTATTATGTTCGCAGTTTCGATAAATTCAGTAGATTCTCGATTAACCGAACGTCTCTATACAAACGGTATGAGACGGTAAAGAAAAGCAAACGTTATCACGAAGATATAAGTCTCTCGACGGAGGTTCTACCGTATCTTTACTATCTTTATAGCCATTCAATTAATTTTAGATGTCCTGGGTAGACTATTTTCAAAATGCGACGCAACTCGTTAACAAAAAAGTAACCGGCCAGACAAAGATCGTGAACTTTGCTCCAGAATATTTCGTTAAATTGTCCAAGCTGGTATTAGAGTACAACAAAACGAACGATGGGAAAGTGTAAGTATTTTCTAGAAAGCCTACGCTGGTTATCACGTATCCTGTCATTCTCTTTTTACTTTTTAGTAGGGATGGGACCTTTCGAAACCTCGGAAACCCAGGAAACTCGAAACTTTCTACTATTTTCGGAACCTTCCAACTCGAAACTTTATGCTATCTATGTCATTCGAAACTCCCGATACCCGGACGATAATTTATATAAATATTCTTATTTATCTAATAACGAGTCGGTTGAGTTTCTGCTTACACATTGGAGCTCGTTTCGATTAGTACGATTTCGCGATAATTTGATTTTCCGAAAGCAAAATTTGTCTTTCGGGGATTGACGGATTTCAGTTGTTAGTAAAACAGACGATCTCGAGAACTGACAACAAAAGTTTCGTGTTTCGTAAGTCTACGAGTTAGGTTTCGACCCATCTCTCTACCTTTTACCCTCCAACCTTCTTCTCTTTTTACTTTTTCTCTTTCTCTTTCTCTTTTCTCCCAAACAGGATACTGAATAATTATCTGGTTTGGCAAACCGTGAGATCTTTAACTGCCTGCCTGTCGAGACCGTTTCGCGACGCTTACAAGGGGCTGAGGAAAGCTTTGATCGGTTCGGAAGGCCGCGAGGAGCAATGGCGTTATTGCGTCAGTGATACGCATAACTCGATGGGTTTTGCGATCGGTGCGATGTTCGTTAGAGAAGTTTTCCATGGAAAGAGCAAACCCATGGTTAATTTACACTCAGTATCTTTCAATGATGATAGATATACGTGCTCCGAGGAGCACGCGTTGGTACAATGTCCACTTTAAATGGCGATCTAATCGATTGCAGGCGGAGAAGATGATCGATCAAGTGCGCAAAGCTTTTATCAAGAATCTGAAAAATCTCGATTGGATGGACGCGGAAACGAGAAGGAAAGCCGAGGAGAAGGCGAACGCGATCACCGATATGGTCGGCTTTCCTGATTTTATTTTACGTCCAAATGAACTCGACGAGCGTTACAAGGACTTAGTAGTTAAACAAAACGAGTACTTTCAAAATAATATACGGGTGAATAAGTATAATTTGCGGAAAAATCTAGAGAAGCTCGATCGGCCTGTGAATAAAACCACTTGGATAATGACACCTCCCACGGTGAATGCTTATTACTGGCCTACGAAAAATCAGATGGTTTTTCCCGCTGGTATCCTACAAAGTCCATTCTATGACATGGAGAATCCTAATAGCTTGAATTTTGGTGGTATAGGAGTAGTCATGGGACACGAACTGACCCATGCATTCGACGATCAAGGTATGACGTTGATTCTCAAATGTTTCTACGCCAGTAAAGCAGAAGCCCATTTATCCGAACAAGGCGGAGAATACACGTTCGTACGATCGAGGTTGCGCTCAACCTTTCCCGATGGCAAACGCCTAGCCGTAAATTTGTATAGCTGAAATTGAGCATGGCAATTTGTTCGTATAAACGAGGTTTCGTTG
Source organism: Bombus vancouverensis nearcticus (assembly GCF_051014615.1). Lineage (NCBI taxonomy): Eukaryota > Metazoa > Arthropoda > Insecta > Hymenoptera > Apidae > Bombus > Bombus vancouverensis. The sequence goes on along the minus strand of NC_134922.1, from coordinate 12,255,767 downwards.
CATTTTCATTTTGATTTTATTTGATTCGATGCGATCGACTATCGATTATTTCAAACTAGGAAGAGAATACGACTTGCACGGAAACTTGCATCAATGGTGGAACAACGCTACGATAGAGAGATTCAAAAATAGAACAGAGTGTTTCGTGGAACAGTACAGCAATTTTGAGATACATGGTCGACACGTAAACGGACGACAAACTTTGGGTCAGTTACAATTATTAGACTACTACGGATATATGTATATATGTGAAAATTCATATTTTTACAAATACAACTGAAAAAGTAGGATCTAGTGAAAAAATTGCATTGCCCGTTAAATACTCCACAATGAGTATTTATCGTGTGTATTCTATGCATTTTTACGTTTTTAAATCTCTTACAAATGTATAGAAATTCGCAGTTTAACGATATCGCAATCGTTTTCTTCTAGGAGAAAATATTGCGGACAATGGTGGTCTCAAAGCAGCGTATCACGCGTATCTTTCAACGCCGAGAAGCTACAAAGATCAACTACCTTTACCTGGTCTTAATTTGACGCATCGACAATTATTTTTCGTGAATTTTGCCCAGGTAAATTGTCGTTATCTTATATCCATGACTTCTACAAAATATTGTCAACTATATCTTTGGATCTGACAGCATATTCTCGCTTTTAACTGTTTAAAGTATTCCTTGATAACTCTCCATCTGTGATTTTCAAGTTTAATCATCTTCGTCGATAAACGAACGAAAAGATTGTGCATTAAGGGATTAAGTTAAAGAAAGAAAGAATGGGACGAATTTAAAAATAATTTATTGTTACCAGGTTTGGTGTTCCTCCGTGATGTCCGAGGCGATAGCTCTCCAAATCGAGAAAGATTCCCATTGTCCACCAAAATACAGAGTGATAGGATCACTCTCGAATCTGCCGGAGTTCGCATCTGAATTCAACTGTCCCGAAGAATCGCGAATGAATCCGATTCACAAATGCGAAGTGTGGTAATGCATCGTCTCTCTGGATTGTCTGTGTCAATGTGGAACTTGTGTTGTTCAACTTTATCGCCGATATATCACGAAAACGAGTCGTTGTAAAAGTTGAAACCTCTCTCGCTTCTGTCTGTAGAGCAACTGTCTCTTCCTTCGACGTTTTCATCTTTATTCGCTTACAAGTTGAGAGTAGCGAATGAAGCGAACGAGAAGAAGCAAATGTTATGCGTGGTTTGCTAGCGATCTATTGCAAATGCATGAAGCGCGAACCTTTCACGAATAAAAGAAACGTCGAAGAGATAGAAGCGACGAGCACAACGAATTCCGTTGCGACCACGTGATTTTATCCGGTATGAAATGTTAAACGTCCATGTGCTGATTCGCACTGCTGATTTATTCGAAGACGTTGGAATCACAACGAGTCGAGCATACGCGAGTTCAAATGCATTTTTAGTAAGCGTCGAACGAGTGTAATTTCAATAGGATCGTGTCACTTTTGAGATTTCGTAATTCGAATAAATCAAACATCGATCGAAGGTCGGCTTATGCGCGTTCAATGTATCGATCCTTTTGTTCGAGAAAAATCGATTAAGCCAGCTCTGAAGCTGGATTAGAAAGGCACTAGGACCACTATATGAATCGTTAAATTTCCTTACTCGACTATTCGAAATGCGTCACGACGCGCCAATGTTTTTCATTAAGAAATTAATTGACTGTGGTTCATCGTGATCACTGGGGACGATTTAATCCATCGAACCAACTGACCGACCAACTTGATCGACGTTTTCTCATAAACGAAAGCGCGCATTTCTACGTGATAAGTGATTTTTCACTTTTATACTTGAAATCAGTATTATCAGTTCGAATCGTACGATTCGAGTAAATATCAATGATGTTACACGCTGCACACATAACACGTTTAATACGCTTGTATATACCTGCAGAATATAAAGACGCATTCATATTACCATCCAATTGACACAGTGTATTGTTCCTACAAGCAACGAGCAGAAATTTTTAAAAAGTGAAAGGAGATATAAGCGAGGAAACAGTTTATTCAGTTGGAACTCTTCTTCGCCGTTCTGTTCGTGTCGAAGAAGCGATTCTCACCGATCTCGATGAGCCATGGCGATTATAAACGGCACATTGCTGTAATTTCTGCAGGCAGGAAGTTAAGCTCTAGCGTTAAGCTTAAGAAATTTAATTTTCTAAACAAACTACATGCTATATAGTTATACATAGGATAGAAACAGTACGTCGAGCCAACGAGTGTAATTGAAAATGTTGCTACGAACGTTCGAGCAAATATTTGTTTATGCGTATACCTCTTGCCATGTGAAATTCGATAGTTGAGCGAATGTTTTCCTAGTCTTTAACAAGTGCTGTCTAGTACAAACACGCGTTAAGATCAACTGTCCATTGATATTAAGAGAAAAAAAAAAAAAAAGAAGAAGAAGAAAGAAAAACATGGAAATGGAAGCAAAGTTAGGAACATTTAAAACTATCAGCAAAATAAATATAATTTAAGCATGATCTAATATATCATGAATCTTCATTTTCTGATGTTCGTTCAACTATCGAACGAATGTTCGTAATTGATAAAAGAAAGGCGATTATCGAGAAATGTTGTATATTTCGTGCTCGACAAATTTTCTTTGTCCTCGTTCAATGACGATTAAAAACGTAAAGTTGACGACAGTTGTCTGTTGTGTCTTTTGCGTACCTACATATTATACAAAGGAGTGCGAGAAGAATCGACAAACGATTTCGTGCGTCAAAGAAGAAGTCTTTGAAAATCGACGATTATGTCAGCCATTCTAATATTATATAGTATTTGAAATCATATATTTCTTAATGACGCACGTGTAAATCAAATAAAGGACAAATTAAATAATGACACGAAGATTTTATTAATTGCAGGGAAGAAGGATGCGATACGAGAGATTTCTCAAGTTCTCATTTCCTTTGGTTTCTCCCTCCTTTCCTATGAACCGTCGAATTTACACCGAAGATTAGCACGCAAAAACGATATTTCGAGAATTTAACAGGGGAATTCTGAATTTCACATTGGATTCTCGACTTAGTTCGTCAAGAAAGTAATAGAACTACTGTCAGTCAAATTGTTTCTTCGATACAGTTTGTTCCTTAAATTGGTAAGTATTCGCATCTCGCTAACAATTTGTATAAATAGAACGTACATACGTAGTTTTTGTATCTGTTACGAGAAATGCAACAAGTTATAACGCCAAAGAAATAATTATTTTCTGAATTTTTTGTTTCATCACAATGTCGAAGAGTTAACAGTTTCACGATTGTCAAATTTCTTCAAGTTGGACTTATCAGCAACGAAAAAGACGCGCAAACGATATTCTCGGTGTCTATCGCTCATGGTCAACGAGTATACCGCGATACGGCCAGTAATAAGTTTAAGAAAGGTTTATGATACATTTGGCTCGCGTAAGTATTTGAACACTTGCCGTAGAAAATTTTCACCAACACTTTAACATAAAACTAAAACGAGAAAGAAAGTCCACTCAACAATAAAGATTCTTTCCTGTTTTCCTTCAGCCTAAGAAATTTTCCAACGATGCGATACGATCGAAAACACAAGAGCGTTAAGAAACGTAAATCTTCTATTCCTGATTCCACGGGAACGAATCGGGTCGCAAGAAAATTAGCAGCAACTGTTTCGTTTTAAAACAAACCATGTTTTCTAAGCATGTGCTTATCGTGTTACACGCTGCTGAAATCTACTTTTTTGTAACCCGAGTATCGCTGAACAGCTTCCTATTATAATTTTCACATCAACACGTTTCAAATACATAAGTGATCGATTTCGTAAGCAACGAACAGATTATTTTAGGAGAAATTTTATAATTTGAAATGATACGAAATGATATCTCGTCGTCCATCGTTATTAACATTATCGAGATTTCACGTGCGGATCTTCGTGCATTTATGGGAAATTTAATTCTGTTTCAGTCTGCGAATGTTTATACACCAATCTCGCTGCTCTTTCGATCGGCAGAAAGGTTTTTCGATGTTGCGAATACTTTTTACCGTGTTCTTCGATCATAAGGAGGCCAGACAAGTACTCGCGCCTTTTGTCGCATTGCTTCGAGTTAATTTGAATTTCATAGCAACCATCGCATAGAACGATATAGTGTGTACGCGTTGGAAGACCGTACGAGGAATCTGACCAATTTTCCGTGTACCACCTACACGCCGGTGGGTCAAAATACTCGTATGATTCATTCGTCTAGACAGGTATAAGTATAGTACCACAGGGAAAAGGGGTTGGTAGAAGGGAAGAGAAGATAGTGGAGGCGGGGGCTAGTGCGTGCACCGTAATAAAGGCGTTTCTTCGTCGAAAATGCAGAACGATTTACCGGAAAGCAGGATCGTCGGCTAGCCAGACGGTGATGAATGGACAGGCTCACGCATTACTTGGTAGTCACGGTGATTTATTCCAACACCTCCGGCTATTACACTTACGGTACTCGGATTACAATCATCTCGTAAGGTATTCCCCGATTAATATTCTAACAAGCGTTTCCATCTCTACGATACTCGATGATACTTTACGAACTGTACGATACTTGAAAATCAAGAATCTCGTTCATCCGAACTGATCGGAGAACAAGATAGTTCGGGTAATCGAGCAGCTCCAATTATCTCGCTAGCTATACATTCTAGCTTTTCTTATTAGTTGGGATAATAGGAGTTGGCCCGCCTTGCGCTATAATTCATCGATCAATAATATCGGTGAATCGACAGGTTACGAGCTTTCCTTCGCGATATCAATCTCGCGCCGTTTTCGATCGGTGTGACGAGTGTGTGTGGCTGATAAATCGAATTCGTTGAAATTCGACGGCCGTAAAACCGTCGCCAAAGAAGCAAAGATAAAACGCGTTCCCTACACCTAAACTTTTCGATATACAAGCAAGATCAAGGTTTAGCTGCGACGAGTAAGTGTAAAGTTTTGAAATCGATCGACTCGATAACCTTAGAATGTCCACGATACGATACCTTCGCTGTATCGACTTTTCTCCAAGCCCGAGACTCTGTGAAATATAGCGAAATGTAGCGTAATACAGCGAGGACCTTGTATTTGTTGAGAGCGTTCATTGAGACGGCATGTTTATTCACGAGACGGAGTAGAAAACAAACAGTGCGTCGGAACGAAACGTATCTGGCGATAAACCAGTTGCAATGTACACAGCGGAATACGATACAACGTTATGGTTTCGTCCTCGAAAACATCTACAACGTCCTAATAGATTTTCATCGTAGAACATTTCATTATAGAATCCTAATTTTCGTTTAAACGCGATGATAGGAGAACGCCGAATGGAAAGGAAAGCGCAATGCATGTCACGATGACGTTGAATTTATCCAAATATTATACAGGGTGGTTGGTAACTGGTGGTACAAGCGGAAAGGGGGTGATTCTACGCGAAAAAAGAAGTGGAAAATATAGAATAAAAATTTTTCGTCTGAGGCTTTGTTCTCGAGAAAATCGACTTTGAATTTTCGCTCGGTACGCGTGCACTTTATCACGCCTCGTTATAACGGATCTCACTGTAGCTCGTTGTCTCGATGGAAAAATTACAAAAAAAAAAAAAAAATTTTATTCTATATTTTCGACTTCTTTTTTCGCGTAGAATCACCCCCTTTCCGCTTATACCACCAGTTACCAACCACCCTGTATACATTTTACACAATGTTCCTCTGTAGAATTAAATTTTATATTTCTTTATTTCAATGGAATACGATTCCCGCTGGCGTACAATAAGAGAACAATATATACGCGATACACGTGCATACGTATTAGGTAATAAAATGCAATGTATTAGCTTCGTTTTAAATATAGACGTTTCACATACGAGAACGTCGTTACAACGAACGAGCGTTCGTGTTGAAAATGTTGGAACGTATGTAACGTAGATGCGGAGATGATTGGAGCTGTCGGTTGGGTAGCAACCAGGGAGGCTTACGGCACAGAGCAGAAAGGAAAGATTTCCAAAAGTAGCTCGTTAGCGCGATACACCAGGGTGAAAAAAGTAAAGGAGCGGGGATCGTTTTTTCGTCCCACCTGCTGTTATTGGTTTTGTTGGTACAAGTGTAGCTGCGATAGTACTGTAACAGATCGTATTCTCGATCAGTCCTCACGATGATAGACGACAGCAGTAACGTGCGTGGTATGTCACAGGGAACACGTGGACCACGTTCTACGATGGGTTTACGCGTTTCTCTAATTTCATTGCCACTCGAGTTTTATTTTTTTCACGTTTCTCCGAACGTTCGTCACGATCACTTTCGACTAATCTCAACTCGATCTTGTTCGTGCTGAGAATGTGCAATGTTCACGTTTGTTGAAACGTAGAGTGCCAATAAACGTTGAAAATGTTATTCCTAACGTACGCGATATATATACGTAAGTATATATGTACGTAAAAGTACGAGGTAGTTTGAGATAAATAAAGGCGACGAGAGAAAGAACCGCGTGCGATACAGGTAAAACAATTTTTTATAGTTAGTCCGACATGTGGAGCACGGTGTATGGTCGTGATGCGGAGGAACGAGTGGTTGTAGAGATCTTTGTAAACCAAGTTGATTCTGTGGTTCCCTGGGGGGCGCAATCACGATAAATATTATTATTATTATTATTATTATTATTATTATACGTATAAAAATTTTCTATGGCAAATAGCTAAATACTTTTATGAGCTAGACAGTTGTATTACTTATAGGATAACGTGATAAAAATATAGCGGCACATGAGTCAACGAAAAATTCGAATCGGAAGAGACTCATATTATTGTACCTTGGAGTGTCAACGTTGTTTTGGTTTGTTAGGTTCAAAGGTAAACGAACTCCGGACAAAATATTATCGCTGTTATTTGTATCGCCAATCGGAGTCATATTCGAACTTTTTATAATACCACCGATCAATACGAATAGATAACGTGCTCTCTAGGAAAATCATTATAGCGAGTTATTATAGCGAATCATATAATATATATGTCATATAATATATATGTCATATAATATGAATATCGAGCGTAAAATGTTGGACAGTAGCATTGAGCGAGCGACGATTACGACCGGCGTACGCTATCTCTGTACTTGTATTCGAAGCGATTTTAATATACACGAACTGTTACAATTTTATCGCTTTAATAAACCAACAGGCATAAAAAACCACTTGAAAAATATACTTGCATCGTTGTACGATTAAGCGAAAAAAAGGCATTTTCAAGTCTAAAAACCAACGACCGAATATGCTGATCGGGACATACATTTTGCTTTCTGGTATCAAATGTGCACGTCATGGTTTAAAAATAGCCGATTTGACTGTTTTGTAATGCATCACGTAATGCATTTTATACCAGCGCACGATGTTTCATACAACGAAGGATTTGAATTGTTTTGAAAGTCGATTTGGATTTTAGATGCGGCGAAAGAAGTCGTTGGTCTATCTCGTTCTTCCTTTCCACTTCTGTCTCCTATCTCTTCTCCTTCGGTATCGTATCTGTTGGTCGATCTAAAAATTCAATCGACTTTTCGGCATGATCGAGCAAATTTAGCACGCATCGCAATGCGTAAGGCATTCGATCGAATTTTAAATTTCTTCTCATGCTAAATACACGAGACTAAGTCTATTTTCACGAATCTTAGAGGACCTTGAAACTTCATTTTATTTTCATTCTCACTGTCCCCAATACAAGGATCGAAGGATCGAATTCGTAAAAAGCATCGATAACTTGAGTGAAATTTTCTGATCGATTTTCGATGATCTCGAACTATGCGAACAAATCTATGGCGAATGAGAATATTTCTTCTTGCTATATATATATGTACTTTTACATTTTAAATTTTCACGACGAGTAGTCGTCGTACTCGTGGTTCTTCTCGTTTTTATCGTTGAACAATTTCTTCCCAGATCTGCCTCGAAGAAACGATTTGGATACCGTTGCTGGTACTATTATCGCGATGATACGTTTTAGGATGACGCGATGAAGGCCGCGCTGATCCATCGAATTACCATCGATCGTGGATTTTCAAAGCAATACGGCAAGGTAACAAACGGTAAAACGAAAGAATGAGAAAGAAGAAGCAAAATGAGAAAAGCAAAGAGCGAGGAATGAAACGTAGCGTAAGGAACGAAGGTGAGTTAAAAGAGATTAGGATGAAAGATTGCTGGATTACTGGAGAAAGAGGCAACGGATGGATGAGAGAAGAAAGGTGAACCTCCCTGATTAAAGGGTCTGGCGGGGAAGGGGTGCGTGACGAAAGGGGGAACGAAGGGCTTGGGGTAGAGACGTATTAAGGTGGCTACGAGAATGGGGCAGCGGTGGAGGCGAAACTGGCAGCAAAGAGGACGAGGAGTTACAGGAGGAGAATATGGCTATGGAAAGGGAAACGGTTGTTAGTGGTGGTAATGGTGGTGGTAGCGATGGCAGTGGTGGTGGCACTGGCGGCGGCGGCGGCGGCGGCGGCAGCGGCGGCGGTGGTAGTAGAGGCAGCAACGATTGTGGTGGTAGTGAGATGGGAATGGTGGTGTCGGTGGTGATGGCGATGGCGACAACAACAGTAGCGACGGTAATGGTGATGGAGGTGGTGGTGGCGGCGTTGGTGGTGGTGGTGGCGGTGGTGGTGGTGGTGGTGGTGACGGTGGTCGTGGTGGTGGCGGTGGCGGTGGTGGTGGTGGAGAAAGAGAAAGAGGAGGTGGATGCCAGTCTATGGCAACGGGTGCACGTTCGGGCTCTACATGCGAATACGTAAGATACCAGAGGAGAGAAAAGGCGCTATACGTGGACAAGAGAGAAAGAGACGGTAAGTGAGAGTAAAGGGTAGAAAGAGCGAAGAAGAAAGGAGAAGAAGAAGAAGAGGAGGAGGCCTCCGTGTCGACATATATGCGATGAGAACGCGCGTCTCCTGACTCAGTGCTTGACAAGCTAGCAAGCTCTTAGGATTCATCGAGTTTTACCGGCACAACACGATACAACACGCTTCGCCAGCTGCCTGTCGCTGTCACGCGAGTTCGCTACTTCGCTTCTGTACTGTTCTTTTCCTTCACGGACCTCTTCTATTTGGATTCGTTGGTTCGTTGGTTCGTTCGTTCGTTCTCGTCGTCTCTTTAGCAACCGATTCTTTTCGATTACGACCAGAAGATCCTGCGAATCGATCCTCTACTTTCCACGATAGTAATTAGAAGTTTCGAAGGGGAAACGAGGAGGGGGAAAAAATTATTCGTAAAAACAAAATATCGGAAATCGCTCGGATAGGAGATAGAAGTGAAACAAAAGGAAAATCGGCGGCTTTAATTTATTACTGGTGACATGACGCCCAAGATACGTTTAAAAAGATGCACAGTGCATCGGTAAACGGTGTGTTGCTAGCGCGCACATGTCTAGATTAAAGTTCGCGCGTGAACCAGAGGTCACGAGGGTTCACCGGATCGTTCCGTTCCAAAAAGGATACGGAAGAAATCCGATCGTACACGGCCAGTGAATATCGGCCTCGAGTGCAATGTGGTTTTTAATATATCCTGGTGCTTCTAGTGTGTAACTATGGTAAACGGTATTTTTAGTGATCGCTGTAAACAAGAGTAACGGATTGAAATATGGATCTATTCGGCACGAGGTTTCTGTCGTTTACCGTAACGTCGATACAGGTTTCTTGATACATTATTCGTTTCGTAACTGTTTGTCGAGTTTACTTTGCAATTACAAAGTTTGGATTTACGAAAGAAAGTGGTATCAGGTTCCGGTGAAACTTGACTCGGTTCGCACTCGCAAGTACAGAGAGAAGGAAGACGAGAGAAAGAATCGGAACCGGATAGCGTGTCTAACGATCACGATCACGATCGCGATCGCGATCGATTCCCTTCGCTTCTGCACTGTGGATGATGCATCGATCGATGAACGCGATAAAGAGCTGCGCGTTGTTTACGGAAGGAAGCTTTTGGTAAGAGTATATCTGGGATTTTACAAAATCAAAAGGATAGCATCGCCGAATAAACAACGGAAGAAGTTCTTTTCACGGAAGCGAATAGCGGAGAAGGAGGAGGAGCTGGAGCAAGAGAAAGAAGAGAAAGGGGAGGAGGAGGGGGAGGAGGAAGAGGAGGAGGAGGAGGAGGAAGAAAAGGAGGGGGAGGGGAAGCGGAGAAAGAAGGCGACAGCGGAGGTGGTGGTTGTGGTAGTGGTGGTGGTGGTGGTGGTATTGGCGGTAGCGGTGGAGGAAGAGGAAGAGGAGGAAGAGGAGGAGGAGGAGAAGCAGGAGAAGCAGGAGGAGGAGGAAGAGGAGGAGGAAGAAGCAGAGAAGAAGGAGAAAGGGGAGGAGGACGACAACAACGACGACGAGAAGAAGGAGGAAGTGGAGGAGGTGGAGGTGGGGGTGGAGGAGGCGGAGGGGGAGGGGGAGGCGGGGGAGGAAGCGGCGATTGCGGCGGTGGAGGAGGAGGAAGAAGAAGAAGAGGAAGAAGAAGAAAAGGAGGTGGAAGCGGAAGAGGAAGAGGAAGAGGAAGAGGGAAAAGCAGACGAACCGTACGAATTCCTGATCCGCGCGAGATAAAAAAATCGGAACACAGGTGCAAAGGGTGCGATACCTTTGCGGAGAGAGAGGGATCGGCGATAAAATCGGTAAAGCGTAGCGATGAAGTCAAATATCTGATCGCTCGCTTTGCGGGGGAAACCGATCGTAACCGATCCGACTAAGAACGACCTTGAGCAAGATGGTCAGGGGGGCGCTGTTACTGCTCTTGCTAGTCCTCTTTGGTGCCTTCGACGTTCCTGGCATCGACAGAGTTCGTATCAAATATCTAGCGAAGGCTGGTAACACCTGTAACGCTTGTAGGATGCACGAAGAGATCAGAGCCCTCAGCCTCGAAGCTATCAAGGAACAAATTTTGAACAAGCTTGGCTTGAAACAAGCTCCGAACATGACGGGCAGAGCTCTGCCAAGAATTCCGCCGATTTCGAAGTTGATGGATATGTACGGAATGCAGGCCGATCAACCTCAACCTCTCGAGCCCGGTACTCCTCATTACGAGGAGATCGACGAATATGCTGCCAAAACAGAGAGCGTCTTCGCCCTGGCACAACCTCGTAAGTTCCAAATCTTCTTTCCATCCTTTCCGATTCTCCATTCGACGTTGAAAAAAGATCATTCTGTTACACGAGAAAAGTACTGCTATTCTACTCGATAAAATTATTTTACAGCGTACAATTGCAACGATCGCGCGTCGTACGTTGCAACTGCCGTATTTTTCCTTGGCGACGTTAACCGAATTAACCTTTTCGAGCCTCAACGAGCCATTTGTTTCGTTTTTCCGCGATCCTATACGCCGCAATTTGTTACATTGTAGTTTAAATTGAAATGTACTTCGCTGTAAACGATCGCTCGATTAAACTACAACATAAATGGGTGTAACTTGCCCGTGACTTTACCCATTAACGGTAGTTGAAGAGCAAAACTGGCAACGAGATTAGCTTTCTTCGTCGGGGATAAAGTGTCACAGTCGCCTAACGAATTACACGATTCGCGTCGCGTATTTTAAATTCAGTCGATAACTTGCTCGGCTAAAGAAATATTTCAGGTTTCTTCGCTCGTTTCGCTTCTGCCGTCAGATGAAACCAGCAGCACCGGCCATCGATTTGAAATTCGATCTTGTCTTTCGGCTTCGAGGGTTGGTCGCTTCTTCCAGCAGTTTCTGAATTAGGTACGATTGCTTTACGCGTCAAACAGTCCCTGGCAGGAAAGTTTAAACACGGCTTAGATACCGCGCTTAATCACCTTCTACGATTAGTCATTCTGCCGTTTCGTAGAATTTCTTCTTGCAATTTTTTAGAGCAATAAAAGGATAAAAGGTACAGGTCGCAGTGACCCGCGAAAGTATTTCAACGCTTGAAACGAACATTTTTTGAGATTGAAAAGTTTGAAACTTTGTTAGCGCTGTAACGAGACACGACTATCGCGATCTTTTTGAGCGACGAGGACAACTTCTGCTCGTCCTAATTATTTCGGTCACCGTGTATATTCGACAACAAAGTTGCAAGAACGTGCATAAATGTGCATAGAAAAGATGGGTTAAATCCTCGAGGCAAAGATATCTCCGCTGTTTTCAACCTATACTACATAATAATTACGTTAAACCGGTGACCTGTGTTTAGGATTGCTTTATCTCTTACAGATACACGCGTCCCCTCTCTTTTTCTTTCTCGTATCTGGAAGAAATCAGGGGCTTTCTCCTTGAAACAGCAAAAGTCCGATCGAGAGCCGCGCGAAGCCGATCATTTACGAGCGATTTTACATTTAATAGCCGATTTATCTACGATCGTCGGTTGACAGGACTCGCACGAAATACGACACGCTATCTTCCGGCACGTTCTTGGGTGTCCCGTATCTTGTGATTACAGGTGCTTGCGAGAACTTTTTAGAAGCGAGTAATCGTTACATTATCGCGTAATTATAGGGCCATTGTCGGTAGACGATCGAGAGAAACGACCCGTTAGCGATACTACGTCGGCGGGATCGGCTGCTATTACACGATCAAACTCTCGTCCGAATAATAGTCAAAATAAGCAAGACACGCTTGTTAACCGCATCCTTCGACCTACCGTGACATAACGTACATATTTTTCGAGTATCGATCGGAATACATAGGTGGTTTTTTTCAAACGCGTCCGCGACCCTTACCACCTTGCCACGTAACTGTTAGTTTGCTCCGTTTGAATTTACACTTAAACATGGTAATAACACGGTTGGTGAAAGGCGTATGGCGAACGGTTATGGATAAATAGCGCTATGGCAGATTATAATATCGTGCGTGAAGATCTTGAGAGTGTAAGTTTAGTCGCGTTTGACGATTCCCTTAGTTTCGTGTAACCAGAGATGTTCGTGCAAAATTTTACACTTTTACGGACGTAAATAAAAAAAGTGGTGCTAAAAATAGAGATTTGTTTCGTCCACTAAATAATAGAATGTTACGAAATATAGCAGAGGACCGACTTACAGAGTTGCATCACTATGATTCTCGCTGATCTTGCCGATTCGAATCTATTCTTCGATTCCTCGGCTCGGTTGCGACTAAAAACGTCTCCGTTTCGAAAGTCACTACGTTATCGGAAAGATTAGCCGCTGAAACGATGTCAATAAGAATACACAACGAGTGATTGATAGATCTTTTATATCGTGGAAGACAAGTATCCGAAACACGTGGTAAATGTGTTTCGAGGCGTGTGTGACTCGGCTCGTAAAGATGGTTCTGTTCTCCAGGAGCGCGCAAAAACTAGAAAAGAAGCTAGCGACGAGAAACGTGGATAGATGGGACAAGAGAGATGGTATCGTGCCGGGATGGTGCCGATGTCGATGTCGATGTCGATGTCGATGCCGACGCCGATGCCGATGTCGATGCCGATGCCGATGCCGATGTCGAACCAGTATCATATTCGTAGAGGGTTATCGCCTTAGGCCACCTATATCGCTCTGTTCGCGAACCGAGCGAAATTCGTCGATCGCGCCGGAGGTGGTCGTGCGATCTCCGCTATTCGTTTGTGCGAATTTTTTTTCATTCTCCCCTCGTTCCATCCTTCCTCGGCTCTTCGTACCCATTCTCTCAACTTTTTCCATATTCGTGCGTGCCTCTAACATTGCCCCGGCCCCTTTCTTCCCTCTCAACCTTCTCCCTCTTTTCTCTCTCTCTCTCTCTCTCCTCTCTTTCTTTTCCCCTTTCGTAGACGCACACGGGCATGCGCATCCGCACCCACGTAGAATATCCCTTATTGTTTTTCGCTCTTTTTTCTTCATTTTTTCTTTTCTTTTTCGATGTGACTTTTCGTCCATGTCGGCATTCTTCTCCTATTCACCTACATCTTTGTTTTTTTCTCTCCTCGTACGATCGTCGCGACTCGTGATCTTTCCTACGCGTTCATTCTTCGTTTTCGCTTCGTCCCTTCTCCTTCGTTTTCTTCGCCGTTCTTTTTCTCTTGCTCGACGAACGGCCCTCTCTTTTCTCAAATTCTTTTCGCTCTTTTTCCGCGTCTTTGCCTTCTTTCTCGACCCACTACCTACCCATCCCGATCTCCTTTGCTGAAACGAGCGTCGATTTTTTGTTCGCCGACCTCGACTGATCGATCGATCTTTGTCACTCGATGGTCGGTCGGTCGATCGCCTCGCCTGATCGCCTCGCTCGATCGCCTCGCTCCATCGCGCACGATTCTTTACTTTTGATCCCATCCGTAAACGTTTCAAACGATTCGAATGAAATTGCAGTCAAAGCGTTGCGTTATCGCGACCGATGGTCGATCGGAATTGTATTCACGCGTAAACCACGAAACTAGATCGTGTTTGTTCGCGGTAATAATTACGTTGCGTACGGTGAATCGAGGATAACTAGACGAACAGAAATTATTCTACGAAACATATAAATTCATACGAATTTATACCATAATTAAGATACAAATTTCCAGAGTACTATCTATCTAATTTGTGTTTTTTCCTATATTTCGTAATGACGATAAAATATGAATATAAATTATATAATTAAAATACGAGCTTCGAGCAGATTAGTGTCTATCTAATTTTTTGCTTTTTTTTTTGTATTTTGCGATAACGATGGAGCATACATTTATTTCAACTTATACTTTATAATTTGGAAGATAAGTTTTTACGGGAATTTATATTCCATAGGTAGAATATAAATTTCGACCGGATCAATATCCGACCCAATAACCCATCCAATTTTTCTTTTTCCCCAGTACTTTATATTTACGGCATCTCTTAATAAGAGAGAGCGTCATATGGTAACGCGTGTATCATTTGCGTCAAATAACGGACACGTAAACTTAACTAAGAGGTCGTGTAAGATAAATCGCAAGCGGAAATTCGTAGCTAAATCTACAACGTTGTTGTGTTCGCATTTGCATTCGAAAGCATTCTATTCTTGGCAGGAATCCGTTAAGCTTCGCTATCACGTTTGCTGACGAAGCTACCAAACTTGCGATTATCGTCACATTTCCACAGTTTTGGTGTATTGGTTACCGATATTCGTGCGTCATTCCCGAAAGCTTACGTTTCGTTTCGTTATACCCGCTACGAGTTACAAATTTTATCGATGTAATCGTGACAGTGTCCGATCTCGGTTACACAGCTAATGAAATTTCAAAATGTTTCGCCCGACGCGCATCGCGCGTCCGCTAAAAGGTGTCCGCCGGTTATTCGAATATTCTCGATATGGGATCGATATCCCATCGATCGGACCCGGTATAATACAAAATTGGAGAACGTTTAGCGTAGAACGGGACAAGATGGTCCAGCGATCGATACGATGCACGAAACGTTCACAGCGCGAATTCCAAGTACACACGAACGACGAACCGGCCTCGATCCGCTACGAAGGTCACGGTCGCTGCACAGCCTAGGTCAGGCCCATCGCTTATTGTTGCGTTAAGGCTGTCTCTGGAGGTGACAAGCCGTTGTTAGAACTTTCGTATTTTCGGCTGTGACTTGGAACATCCATCGCCGCAACACTGCTCCCTCTGCTATTACGTACGTTCGTTAATAACCCGACGATATCGGCTTCGCAGTATACTCGTTAGACCGCGGATGTTTATACATTCGAAGACAGGAAAAAGAGCACGATAAGAGCGTTTTTGTTGATTTTTTAACTTCAATGTCACCGCGTGACTAAAACGAAATATTTCAGTGTAAAACTCTGCGATGTTTGGTACAAGTCGTAAGACAAATGGTCTTTCTATATCTTCGATGTATCAATGACGCGCACATTTTTATCTATTTTTCAACTTTAATAACCATCGGTTCTTAATATAACCATGCGCTTTTGAACTTTGGCTAACGATATTATTTTCGTACGCCGCGAATAATCTACGATAAAGATTCTATGAATATCGTTCGACTAGTAGCAAGGATCTTGATCTTGTCCGCGATACTCGAACGTTTTACGGTCTCGGTTTTGATTTAATTTCGATCGAAGAAAGGACTGTTGATCGTTTAAAATTGCCAGTAAGTCAGTCGCTCTTTCTCCTTTTCTCTCCATCACTTTTTCTACTTTATTTCTGATGCACGAACGTAATACAACGAACGATCGATCGATCTCTCCTTCGTCGAGTTTCATCGTATTTTCGATACGCTGTTAGGCGCGTTAGTCCTGGTGAAATTAATAAATCTGAAATGGATATATTAAACCGTTGGATAATGACAGTGTAGATAGTAACACTGCGGTCAGCATACTCGCAGACAGGCGCCATTCCATCAGTGATTCTCAATTCGTTACGGTCTCTTTCGTTTGATGACTGAAACGTCTCGAAACGCGGCCACAAAGTATACGCGAAAGCGATTGTTCGGCCGGTATCGATACGATTCGATCGGTTTTCTTCGTTTGTCTCTTTCCTTCTTTGATTTATCGTCGTATGGATAGCGAGAAAGACGATATAAAGTGGAGAATCTCGTAAAATACGATGGCCGAAACGAAAGTTTACGAAAGAGTCGACGAACACGCGATCGTCGAACGTTTCGCGGATGATTTAATTTGATCGTTCTATCGATAGATCCGTTCGCAGTGGTTGATTGATCGGTCGTCAGCTATAGTATCGATCTAGAAAACCAGTTTGTCGTGTTCCTCGCTCTCGCGAAGATATTAACAGCACGAATATCGGTGCTATGTTGCAACGCGAATGCATTTAAGAACTATTACAGTTACATAACAATTCGATGGGTATTATCGTCGACCGTACCTACAATATCGTAATATTAGATCAACTGCGATCGTATCGGGTTACCTACCGCGCTACCTTACGCAAATTCTCATTTCATCTTGCAACGGAGCTATGATATTTTCAAACGTTCCACGCACTGTCAGCTTTTTCGCTTTAGCTTTTCTCGATGGCTCGCGGAAACGTACAAACGCTTGGAGAAACCGTTTACGTAGGAGCGCGACGCGGAAGCTTCCCGACAAAATTCGTCCACATATTTTTATTTACGACTCGCGAGGAGAAAGTTAACCGTACGATCCGGTGGATAATTCCGGCGTTTTCCCATCTGCGCCAGTGCGCGAGAGGAAATTCGTTCGATGGAACGATTCGCGTTATCGCTGATAACTATCCGCGTGTACCCGTTTGCTTTTGCATATTCGTTGATCGAAACACGGTCGGTTGCGAGAAGAAGCGCCTTTTTCTATATGCTTTTATTTGCTTGCCTTCTTCTTCGCTCTTCTAACGTGTTTTAAAAGGGACACGTTGGGTCTCGAATGCACGCGATACACGGTGAAGCAGGTTCGTAGCTGAAGGCCCTTTCTCGCGAGAGAGAGAGAGAGAGAGAGAGAGAGAGAAAGCAAAAGAATGGGAATAAGGGTGAAAGAAAGAATAACGAAGGGTGAATTGGGGGGAAGAAAGGGAGAAAGAGGGTGGAACGCGTGACCCAAATGTGAATTTTATCGAGTTACGCCGTGTTATAGTGTCGAAGTGCAGTTGCAATTGCAGGGCGGTTTCGTCACGCGATGCAAATTACTCGAGGGCGGCAGTTTTTACGTCCGGTTTCGCGGCGAACGAGAACCCCTCCGGATCTCCGTTCCCTTTTGACGACTCGAACTTTCCACGCGGAAAGCACTCCTTCTTCGAACGAGTACCGGAAACACGATAACTGCTTCTAGATACACCGCCTTTCAGAGGTATTTCTCTGTACGCGATAAACGAGACTTATCGTTCGATCGTGCGTCCGATTCGCGATTAATTTCAGATTCTGACGTGTACGTGTTTTGGTAGATCGCACGACAAGTAATTTTAATTTGAGTCGCGTGAACGAACGTTCTCGGAATCGCGTAATATCCCCTGCTACTGTCGCTTTCTACGAATTTTGATGGGTGACGAATCGAGGGGATGAAACAACTGCTAGGGAAAAAGCCACGGCAACGAAATGGAACGAAATGGAACGAAACCAATTGAAATGGATGCGTTACCACGTTAATTTTGGGGTTCGACGACCTGTCGCGCGTAGGTGTGTAGATACATCTCTGGACTCGCGTCAAGTTTTACCCTGTTCGCGAAGTTGCAAGCGCTCGAACGAACGAATTCGATCGAGTCTCTTGGTTCGTTGTCGAATCCTTTCGTATTCACGATGTTGCTCCTCTGTGAAGGACGCAAAATGCGACGTAAAATCTTCCGTAATCTTCGATTCTTTGCAATTGCTCGCGATTGCGACGAAACATGAAAACACAACGAAATATGCATCGTACGAGGCAACGGTGCAACCGACGTTGAAACGAAATACTTGTATAAACGGTATAGAAACTCGTAAAAGCTACCCGA
Source organism: Bombus vancouverensis nearcticus (assembly GCF_051014615.1). Classification (NCBI taxonomy): domain Eukaryota; kingdom Metazoa; phylum Arthropoda; class Insecta; order Hymenoptera; family Apidae; genus Bombus; species Bombus vancouverensis. Next base: position 12,237,472 of record NC_134922.1, on the reverse strand, counting down.
ACGAATTCGTTAGCGAAAAGGAACAATTTTTCAAGAAACAAGTTGAAAGTCTGATTCTGGTTAAACGTTTCTCAAGCTTCGCTAGAAATTCGTGAAACGATCCGATACGAGTCGATCAAAGTATACGGTTACTTATAAACAGTGGCGTACTGTACGAGCATTGGGTCGGGTCAGATCGAATTGGAGCGATTTCGCCTGTAAATTTTGAGCATTTGGTTGACGCATGTTTAATCTTATCGTGTCGTGTGCCGTTGGTAGACGATTTGTCGCGTGATATTTTTAAACGTCGCCGCCCTTAAAGCGACAGCTGCTACGACGAAGAGTGAAAGAACTGGACGATAGCGGCGAAAAGTGCACCGAGGATGAGAACGCGGGACGAGGGGACGTGAAACCGTCTCTCGTATCAATTATTTCTTCATTTATTTATAGGCAGGGCCACGACACCGTGGTATCACCGTTGTTGTTTTCCATCATTTCCACTCGTACGAACTTCGTCTCACTTCGTTCTCCTTTTCATTTTCCCTTTCGTTGATTCGACGATCACGGTTTCGGCAACCGTGTTGTCTCTTTATTTCCAACACTTTGCTCGCTATATTTCGACATTTTGAGTACGTCCGCTCGTCTTTGACGTACATTTCGACGAAACCTCCACTCGACGCGTTATCGCTCGACTTTCGTCTCGTACGTCACACGCAATCGCCAAGGTGTACCGTTGGACGGTGCGTTACGCGTGTAACGTAAGAAACGTTAACGTTTTCTGCATAGCTTTCTCTCGAATATCGCGAATATGTAGGAACGCGTCGTGCATGAATCGAAAACACGATACCGAACAGCGTAAGAACCTTAACTAGAAAACGATTCTATAGTGCGGTCTTGCAATGCGACTGACCTCTGTTCGCTAAAACTATATTTATCTCAAGCGCCGAAGCACGGTGTGTACTTAATGTTTTAGCTTTATTGTTTCTCTGTTCTACGCTACGACCGGTTTTTTCTCTTTTCTTTTCCGCCGCATCCAGCCTCTTTCTTCCTCTGTCGCGCTCACTCTACGCATTTATTTGTGTCTGCCTGCTCTCGCCACCAAATATAAAATCCACGTACCGCGTTCCGTCGACACGTGTTTCTAATTGGCCAATTCCTTTCCGATCGCGCGACAGAGATTTTCGAAAGGAACCGCGTTCGTATCGGCCGTGGACAGGATCGTCCTATCGATTCGTCGAACGACGCCCATTAAACTTCGTTAAACGACGTACTCGGTGGATTTTCGAACGCCACGCGCTACACGATCAACGCGACGACGTTCGGTTTGCCCTTTTTCGAATTCGAACTCGGTGGTTTCCCACCCTTACCACGTTAGACGTGCTTTTAGAAGACTTCGTGCCAGACGGGCGGTAGCCGCGTCTGGACGAAAATAAAATTGCCATCTTTCTGTCTCGCCGCTCTTTCCATCCACGCCTTTCGGCGGGAGCATGACTCATTCCTGCGTCTGACCTGCAAACACAAAGAAGGGCAACTCCTAAATTAACGGAAAAGAAAAAAAAGTAGCTGACGAGCAAGTTAAAATCTTTCGAACGAAAACGGCTCGAGCGTTGAAACCTACATCGAGCCATTGTTGCTACGCTTGTCACATACGGTGGCTCGCAATACCTTGCACATACCTTTTACGAATCGCCACGTTATGCGTATCCTATGAAAGATTTTCAAATAACCTGGCTGTTATACGAAACGTCCTACGCTCGGTGTTACGATTTCAAACGTACGAACGTTTCTACGTTTCCTAGGATTTTTGGTAATTCTGTTTGGGAACGACGTTTGCCTGTGACAGGTGGGTAGAGTGGCAGAGACCAAAAGGCGGAGGAGGAGATGAACGCGAGGGAAGAACGACGTACCGTCAGTCAGCCCGCAATTAACTGGCGTATAAATCGATTTAAAGAGGGATTCGGTACGCGGAATGCTCCGACTGCTAATTGCTCGTTTCCATGACGATGCGTCTGGCGTGGGAAAGAGAAAGCACGAATTCGCAAGCAGCGAAAGGAAGGGGGCATTCTGATAAATAATTATCTCCCAATGCCGCCGAAAATCAAACGCATACAACGCGGAATATGACAGTGACAACGATAACGATATCGAATTCGGGCGAACCATCGCCAGCCGACTCTTCGATCCTCTACGTCCGTCTAGTTCAGAATTAATCAAATTCGTCAACGTATTTGAGAAACCCGCGATTCGATTTTCTCATAGGACGAACCGTCCGAAGACGATTCTGTCGTTCTCGATATATTTGCGGTTCTTGGCGTTTCGATCGTGTTTTTGCTAGCACGTTGCGCTTTGTTCCGACGTTTCGTGAACATTCCACTTTGCTTCTTCAGGGCAGACTCTTCGGAAGACAGGAGCAGAAATAGTCTCAGGTCTGCCCTGAAGAAGCGAAACGCGATGTTCACGAAACGTCGGAACGAAGTGCAACGTACTATAAAATAAGAAGAAGAAGAAGAAGAAAAAGAGAAAAGTTGTTGAAAAAGCTAAAATCTGGTATTCTTGTTTGCCGCTGCAGAATCTTGCTCGATTCGCTCGTGTCGTAAGTGTATCGCGTACACGTATGTATAACGGCGATTCTATCTTCGCGTTGGGTTCTGTCAGCGCACGTTGAACGCAGGTTGACGTTACTTCGGACACGTTGTGCACAAGCGAGTCCAATTCTAGAATTCTAGAAGCGATCGTCGCGAGAAAACCTCTTAGCGAAGAAAAGAAGAAAAGAGCGGTAACACGTGGTGAGAGATGGTCGGTGGCTGAGAAAGGCGGTATCATTGAACATAGAGAAACGTGCTGGGATTCGCTCGAATACCGGGACGAGTTTGTTTAGATGGCGGGACAAACTCGCGACGGTATCGATACGGAAAGGAAGAAATCGTCGATTGATCGAACGAGGAAAAACGTGGTCGCGTAACGGTACGATTTGAGGTAGCTTTACCCTTGATGGAAGCGGTCTCTCACCGAGACACATACAGGTACACGCGCATCGAACGATGGCCTGAATAGAATCGAGACTAACGCGCCTCGCTACGCGTCTGTATAAGCTCGCTTCGCCTTTTTTCGTTCTCCCTTGCTTCTGTTCTTCGACGATCGACTTGCGCCGAACGTCGATCGTCGTGATGCAGGTCGCCTGAAACGCTAGCTCGAACGCTAGTCGTTGCCATCGACGTAAATATCGGACACAAGCACGCGAGCAAACCAAAGTCTTCGTACTTGTCGAATGGCAAGAAACCGCGCGGCTACATCGCCGGTTGTTCTCGATTTATCGCCAATCGCGGAGCCTAGGAACTAGCAACGTAGCAGTAACCGTCGTGCACGACCATCGTAGCACGCGGATTATATCGACCATTGATTCTTCGTCGGATCTTGCCAGATTTTTCTTCGTTACTTTCTTCCGTTCTATTTTTTCTTCGCTCTCTTTCTTTTCCCCTTCTGCGGCTCTCTGTACAACTTTGTGCTCACGACACATACTTTGTATTCTTTCGATCGTACGTTTCTTGTTAGTTTAACCGTGCTGCTGCTATTTTTCGGTTTCAGATCAGAGGCTACGGCACTCGAAAGGCAGCTTCGACGTTCTCTATTTCAAATTCTCCGACAAGGTAATCCAGCATCGCGTGACGAGGGCGGAATTATCCCTGTGGATATGGGGAAGCAACCAAGAGTCCTCGGAACTGGACGAGCCTAGAGATTTGGAAAGCACGGAAAGTCACGAAGATGGTCCAGTGACGATCACGTTGCAAAGGATCCTTCGTGGCACGACGGAGACTGGTGGGCCATCGTTGGGTCCACCTTTGACCACGAAACACCCTCGGCCGGTCGGTTGCAGAGGCAACTGGGTAACGATCGAGTTAAGAAGAATGGTCGCCGAATGGTTCAAACATCCACGGGATAATCTGGGAGTAGCGCTCAAGATTTCCAGTCCCGGAGCTAATCATCGCAGAAACGCGAAGTTGGTGGAGACTAATCCCGGAGCTGAATACGCGCCGTACCTCGAAGTACAGACGCAAGAACTCGACTCGAGAAGAGGGGCGAGGATCAAGAGAAACGTGGGACTTAATTGCGACGAAGCTAGCCAGGAGACCAGATGTTGTCGATACAAGCTCACCGTCGACTTTGAGAAGTTTGGGTGGGATTGGATAATCGCTCCCAAGAAGTAAGTACCTGTGCCGCGACATATTGAAAGCGAAGCGACCGTCTCTTTTTATTCTCGGAACGGTGGCTTTCGAACGGTCAGAGTCGAAATTCGACATCATTTACCTGATATTCGTGGAGTAGCGACCTATACGTTGCGCCAAAATATACTATCGTGTCGTTACATCCGCGTACATCCACGGAAATTCATACTTTTGCGACTATAGTTTGAAAAATGGGAAATTTCTTCGGTCTCCGGTTGCGTACGGAACGCGTGTCTATGTCGATACGTCGTCGTGGAATTATCGCGCGATCACGACCGATGTGGTTATCGCCGTGCTTCTTTTATCGATGCGATTACGATTTTGATTTTGTGCCTTAGGTACGATGCCAATTACTGCTCGGGCGACTGTCCGATGGCCTTCCTGCCAGCATATCCGAACACCCACATCGTCAGCCTGGCGGAACCGCCTAACAACTCTGGTCCATGTTGCGCCCCGAGGAAACTCTCCGAGATCACGATGCTGTACTTTGATAACGAGTATCAAATCGTGTTCTCGCGATTACCAGGCATGGTCGTCGAGAAATGTGGATGCTCATAGCTCGAGAATTATAGCTCGAGAAGAGCAACGACGGCGAGGAATATGCGAAGGCTCGTTTAATTCTTTTAGAGTCTATTACTATTAAAGATTATCGATAATTATTCTGTTTCTTCCCACCATTTCCATTTCTCCTCTTTTCTTCTCTTCTTTTCCTTTCCTTTCGTCTTCCTATTTTTAAGCTTCGCTACGTTACTCCTTTTGTCCGTTCCTCGTTCGTTTCCCATTGAAAATTCCTTCGATTTCCATCGATAGTCGGTGACCGTTGTCATCGTAGTCGTCGTCGTCGTTCCGTCTTCGACGAATTCTCATTCGATAGACTGAAAGTGCCTTGTTCGGGGTGGTTTAAGTACCGCAGATCCCTCCTTATGGAACACGAGAAACGAGATTGCTCGTATAAACTTAACGAATGCAAGCAGGACAGCGATCGGAAGAGATCGACCAATGTCCGTCTTTTTTAAACTAGTAATAACGGGCACCTTGATAGTCGTTTATGATTCATGACAAGGCGTATAGTTCCTAGAGTCACGGTATTATTATTAAGGTGTCGATGCGTTTACACCTGATCTAAGAGAACGACCGCGAAAGAATTATTTTTTATACGGGAGCTTATCGCATTTTTAATCTCTCCTCGGTAACTGGTTTTTAATGGTCCGTCTTTATCGAGCTAGGAACTTTTACGAGTCAATGTAAAACGAAAACAATCATCTTATCGCAATGTTTCCTTGCGCATCGTTGCCTTCCTAAAAAAAAAAAAGAGAAAAAAAAGAAAGAAAAGAAAGAAAAGCAAAGATGCGAAGATGAAACGATTCGTTTCCGGTAGTCGTCGTTGATCGGTGAAAACGTGTTGGCTGACAGATCTCTGTGTACAGTGAATCTTTCTTTTTTTTTCCTATGTATCTATCTTCTTCCTCTCTATTCCGTTTCTCTCTCTCTCTTTTTTTCTTTTTTTTTCAGAGAAATACACACACGCGTACGAGCTGGCGCGCGCACATACACACAGACATCTTCTTTTCAAATATACGTACATACACGCAAAATTTTCTCGCTCTCTTCTCCTCTTACTTCCTTTATTTTTGTCCGGTTTCTCTGTTTTGGTGAGCCATGTGAATGCGTGCATAGGAAAGTGTGTAGGAGTCGTGGTGTAAATATGTCGTACCTAGGTCGTACTTTGTCGCTTTTCTTCGAGTTTCCTTCAATTTCTCATCCCCACCATCGCCATGTCCCTGTTCCCCCTTCACCCCGGCAATCTACGACGAAAACATTGCTTACGTGCGTAGGCTTATACGAATGCATGTTCTTTTTCTAAAGTGATTATACGGTCCGTTTTTGGTATATGTATAAGTACGAACTGTAACACCTGACTGATCATATTCGGAATCAACAAGTACCGTTTTTATTCGATCGCGAGCCACTGTCGGACTTAACTCTTAGAAGCTATCGTTCTCAAGAATATCGCGTTAATCGTATGGGTGAATTTGTATTATTGTTATTACATCGAACGTAAGATGAGAACTAAATAAACTTATCGTTTGCCACTGTAACACGGCGGTCGTATCATTGCGATAACATCAAAACAAAAATCACGAGAAATTTCATCCGCAATAGCCTTTGAGGGTTAACGCGACAGAGAACGTTCGTTCGCGCTATACCTAGACTGTCGATAAATCGCGTCAATGACAATTATAATTTACGTAGGTATATTTGTATATGTGTATATCGTGGCTAACTTGCAGCCTTCGACTTCGATGAAAGTGACGCAGGTTTTTAGGAAGATGAGATTCGAACAGCCGTTCGCAGCGGCTACGTTTTTTCATCATTTGATAAATTATGGTAGTATCGTTGCGATATTCTAGTTGCTTGGCTGCCAAGTACGCCGACCGAGCGAACGTCCCAGTATACGTAAGACGTTTTAAGCTCGTTTCTAAGTACGTTATCCTCAGATTCTTAGAACTTTCCGTAATCTTCGTGATCTACGACAAAGATAAAAACGAAGATAGAAACGGCACGTTCTATCGTTTTCTTTTTCTTCCTTCTCGAGCGCAATCAAGTAGTTTTAGGAATGTTTTCTCTTTTTACAAATGTTACGGCCTTCTCGAAATTACTCGTTTTACTTTCTTAACTGTATGATATCGTCACGGTCTATTAACGTTTGAAATTCTGCGCAAGTATGTGTGAAAAAATAGAAAAAGGATCTCTATAGTTCCTCTCTTATTAATTAAAGGACCCATTATCCCAAGCGTGTAACACCTTTCGCTGAGAACTTTGACAACTTGCAACTTTCTTTCACTTATTCTCCGAAATAGCTTGTCGCCACCATCCTTCTTTGTTTTTTTTCCCTCCCTTCTTTCTTTTCTCTCGTCCTCCAGTCTCTTTCCCTTTGTTTCCCCTGCTTCCTCGCTCCACGCTCCTATCCCTTTACGCTCGTTGTCTGCGAACCCCATTCCTTTTTTCGCCTGATTTTCATTTTTCGTTTGTTTGTCAATGTGTACCTAGCATTAAAAATTAATGGAATTGTGTACTCTCAGTATCCAAACAAGGGCGGCGAATACTGCATACTTATATATATATACATATATATATAATGTGTACTTCCTAGGTAGAGAGTATTCATAGAATATTTATTCGCTGAAATAAATGGTTTTTCGATGAAAGAGGTGTATCGATTTACTCTTCTTTTAAAACATTCTTTCCGTTTTCTTCTCTTTCTTTCTTTCTTTTTTTTCCTTTTTCTTCGTAAACCGTTTGGAAAACAATGTTTAAAATTGGAGAAAGCGTAAGACAGTTTAATTGTTTTTCGTTGTTTATAACGACGATTTACGCTTTATTAAACGCTTTCGTTTCTTTTCCTCCAATCAATTGCAAGATTCATGGTTAACCACGATAAACTTTCGGGCCACAAGATGATTATTATTTCGTATTTACTTTTATTTCATTTACGCTTAATACACCAAGCTTTTACGGATTCTTTGACAACGGAAAAATTACTGCTTCGATCGAAACCGTAAATACACGCGTGTCACGCGTGCTTTACGAACAGCAGACGTATTCGTCTAAGCAAAGCGTATAATTCCAAAATTGCACGGTTCAACGTACGCATACATGTGCAAGACGAATAATTTGTTTGTGTCCGCTATCTTTTTTTTTTTCTTTTCCTTCTTGTTCCTCCTCTTTTTTTTCGAAGCAAATAAATATTCGTTGATATCAATATTTTTAATTTTTATCTCAGGTCAAAGTTAAACGAGCGAGAAGTATCTTTTGTCCGCGTGATTTTTCTTCGGTCGAACAATTTCATTCAAACAAGCCTTTTTTATTCTCACGTAGCCTATACCACACTAGACATACATCGGATGTACGATTATGTAAGTGCTAACGATCGTAAGTTACACATCTAACGTGTCGATTAGCGGAAGAAACGAGCGAAATCGCTCGTTACAGCTAGCAATCGCGTTCGATAGGAATCGTCTGTACGCTACCGCTCGAATATATCCGGACGTCCTTTCGTATTCGACGAGACGCGTCTTGATAACGAAATTACGGACGATCTTATTCTTGGTAATTGTTACAACCAACGTACGATAGAATATTACGACGCGATTAGATCGATTTCTGTATCGTACACGTATTCCATGTGTATTGCAAGCATCTGCGCGCCTTCAAATTTCCCGTAAATACCGAAAAATCTGTCGCCCACTGATCGTGATCGATCAACGAACAGAGTTGCTTGAAATTCTTGGAATTGAAGAGGTAATCGGCGTGCAGCGTATGGGCGTGCCGAGTTTGATAAATACATATGTATGTATTTCGATGCGGCCAAGTAACCGCGCGAACGTGGAGGACAAAGTGAGAAACGCATGTGGAGATCTCGTTCGCATCGAATACAATGTTGGATGCATGAGTGGACAAGTGAACTAGTGGACTTTACGACAGTCAACTGTTTCGCCAGACGTGCCAATTCTCGTTTTATTGTTTTTCTTCGACGGCGCCTCAAGCACTCGTCCTTGCCGACGGTCGGGTTAGTGCTCCCCGTTCGCTGAAAACGAAACACGAAAATTCACGCGTTCGTTATGCCGGAGTATCGAACGCGTTAAAATATCGCTTGCACGTTTATCTCGCGCGAAACTTGCTCATCTTATCGGCTACTTTTACGAAACTTGCGTCTTCCATCTGGATTTCAATTACACCGGTTCGCGAAAGTATTCGCACGCTGATCGAAACTTTTTAGAAACGAGCGATCGTCGCGATTACATCGATAAGATTTCGGACAAATCGGCGAACGTACCTTGTAATCTACTTGCAAGATATTTCCTGCAAATATATACATTTCGCAGAGACGAGACAAATATTCAAACAGCCGATCGTTCGTTGGATCGACGAGCCTCGATATTCGGTGGGACCGGGTCACCGTCTTTCGCGTTTCTCGTATCTTTAAAATGGCTATCGAAAAATAGCGCACCAATTTCTCCTTCGTGTACATTTTCAAATTGGCGTGAAATTTGAGCGATGTAATTAGGACGACAGTGCCTCGTAACGGTGTTAGCGAAACTTGCAAACGTTGGTGGTTTTCACGCGTCGCGTTACAATTGTCTCGTTTAACGATAAAGCGATATCTAAAATCAGAAGATCAACGGAACCGTGCTTTTCCGTGTTTTTCTCGTTCGATTTCACTGGAAGCGCGGCCTTTCGCGTAATTGTCATTATCACCGAGTGCCAGGGGTGGTTGTCCAGCGAACGTTTTACGATTCGTTTAACGAAGCGAATTAGAACGACCGAGCATAACCATTACTTGGATTTGCATTTTACGAGTGAGTGGTCAGAGGTGAACGATGGCTCGGAGAATCGAAGAATAGGAGTATAATCTAGCGTGTACGTAATTGTTTCTACCACGCTTAATTCTTTATCGTTTTCACTGGCCGTTCTCTTCCCTTCGCCTCTTTTCTCTTTTGCTTTGATATTCGACTCGTAAGAGGAAACGAAGAGCAAAGTTTTAGCGTGTTCGTTCCGTCCATCACGCGATCCTAAGGTTGTTTCGCAGAAGAACGCCGAACAAACTTACCTACGCGTGTATCGTTGTTACCAATGACGAAAATCAAGTTCTCCGGCTGCATTCTAAGGCTATGGCAACTGATCGAACGGTAGGATGAAATAATTTTCGGAGAATTTATCCATACGTGGAATTATCATAAATACGACTGCCGTTAGCGAAAGATCAGTTTGCAGAACAAAGATCGTTTAAACGAGATATTACGTGATCTACGTACGTACAGTGTGAAACACAAACTGTTACGCGTCTCGCTCGTTTCTTGGGAATGGAACGTCGATCGTGTAGCTTACCAAGGCGTGTATCGTTGTTACCGTTGTTACGAAAAGCAAGTTCCCAAAGTTTGTATTCTGAGGCTATGGCAACTGATCGAACGGTAAGATGAAATAATTTTCGAAGAATTTCTCCATACGTGGAATTGTAATAAATACGATGAATAAATTGCTCCGCGTCTCGCTCGTTTCTTGAGAATGGGACGTCGATCGTGTACTCGTGCAACGAAATTATGAAACGTGTAAAAGAAGATTCAATCGATGGTCCGTTTGGCGTCCGAGAGACTCGGCTAATGGTAATTTTAAACGTAAAGCGAAATTCTACTTGCAACGTGCCCGCTTTTCTGTACTTTTCAATTTACGGGGCCGGTCGATGTGGCTTCTGAACAGCTCGTACGTACGTATCTCCGTGTGAAGCTAGCCTAAGGTAGCGGCAAGCGAGATTAGGTTGCTGTACGTGTTTGAAAGTTTGAACAGTTTGGAGAAACTGTCGAAGAAAATGGTATACGTATGACGTTCACCGTATAGCACTCGAGAGATCCTGGTAGGAGAGGCCTGGGGCTCGTCTGTTATTCGAGGGTTAGGTCTCGGATGAACAGCTCGGTGTACTCTACGGTGTTCTCTGGCAAGGGTATATCAACCTGGAGACATTCTGCGAAGGGTCGAAACGTTAAAGGAACGGGCGCAGCGGAAGGAGGGTTCCGGACCGCCGAGAGGGATGCAACTTCCCTCTCTTTCTCTCAGCTTCGTCCAGATATAGCGTGAATGCCGAGCAGTCGGAGACTCTTTGTCATCTCTTTTGCACATACGTTCAGTTTGAAATAGGAATTATGCGAGGAATTGGAGACACGCGAGACACGCGACCAGAACACGCGGGGAGACGAAATATTCCTAGTACAGCGTTTCACTACGCCAGATTCGCCAACGTAAGTAGAGGCTAGCGAGAGTAACTTAGGCTAGCTTCTCGAGCTTCTCGAGACACGTTTGCTTGCACTGGTTCAGCGAATATTCCGTACGGATCTTTGCGATTTCATCGAGACGGTTTCATATCGCTTGCTATTTGCTCGCGGCAGGTCAAACCGCATCCACGTTAGAGCGAAAACTACGCGTTCGCAGTAAGATGCGGCGTATATTTCTAGCGCTGTGCGCTTTCCTAACGCCAAAGTGGTCGCTTACTTTGGACTCGAAGGCTCTCTGTCACTTGGAAATTGTAATTTACTTCGCTTAAAGTGTCTTTTCGGTTACCTGATAGAATTTACCTATCGCCTTTCGTTTAGACAATCGGAGCTCGCGTTCGGACAAACAAACTCATTCTTATTGGCGAAGTCAGTAGACAATCGGAATCGCAAGGACTCGATCGAGTCGGAACTCAGGCGGACAGACGTCCGTGGAACCGGTAGGATCCTGTCGGTAGAAGAGGAAGCGGATCGACACTTTGCTCGATCGAGATAGAGCGTGAGACTCGGAGCGTCGTTGCGAACAGACAATAGGAGTATTCTCCAACTTTGCCAGCATACTCGACAAATTGTCATATATCGGTGCAAGCTACTGACGTTCCCTTTCGACGCAAGTTCTTCAACAGCCCTTTAATCTCGATATACGTACACGAACCGGGCGGGATGGCAGGGGGCAAAGAGGCAGAGAAAGAGAAAAAAGGAAAGAAAGAGGGAGAAGGTGCGATAGCTGGCTACTTTATACTCAGAGGCTAGCTACCTGCCTGAAAGGGGAGGTATTACGGGGTTACTAAAGTGTTGTATGGCCTCCCCAAGCCCCATAAGGATAGCCCTCAGGCACGCACCCCTGTTATCGTATGCGTATGCAGTTTTTTCGCTGGTGCGTGCGCGGCTCTCGCAGCCCTTATATGTGCAGTGAAGGTGAAGGGGGCATCGGGTAACACGGGCAGGCAGCCACCCAAACGACCGAAACCCGAATGCTCACCCAGGATCATCCTGGCATTTCCTCTTTCTATGCACTCTCTTCGTCTTTCTCGTACTCTTCCTCCTTCTTCTTCGTCTTCTGAATTTTCCCCTGAAACCACCAGCACTGGTATACATCGCGGCACATCCTGCTGTACATATTTACTCGTTGGATATGGCGAGGTCGTAAAGTAAAACGTTAACCCATTAACACGTTGACTGCCACGCGAATTTCATATATTTTCCCCTGGAAACCTGGCGACAGATCGAAACCTACAGCTACGTTTAAGTTTCGCACAATATTATATCGTCTTGGCGCATTTCTTTCTCTCTTAGTATCGTCCAAGTCGATCTACGTCGTTGGAAACTTGCTTTAACCGATTCCAAGGAATCGAGTAGATCGAGTAGCAGCGAACGCGTCAAATCCGCCGATTTCTATCAACGACGCGCGACGAAGGGTAAAATACGAAGATTTTAGAGGAGAAATACGACGGATACGATCTCGTTGATTCTCTGATTTTCGTATTATTCGACGATAGAGCGAGCGTGCTCTATCGTCGTATGAAGACGCGAGTTTGCGAGTCGAGTACAGCGACAGCCAAAGCGAGTATGCGTCTTACGACGACGAAGTTTCTATAATACAACTTTGGCTTACCTACGTCTTTGTTCTTTTTTTAATTGTCAATTCATGTTCCTACACACGCCTTGCGCCTTCTCCAATAATTTCCAATTTATTCGACGTGCGCGCGTAACAGTAGCGGAACAAAGTTGTTCGAGGTGCACGCTCAATTTTGACTCTCGCTGTATGCACGGTAGCGTGTAGCCGAGCGCGTTCGTAGTACCAGTCGGCCGTCGTATCGTTCTTCGACGAATGCTCCAGATTCACGAACGAATCGACGTAGCTCGGAACGATGGCGAGATTTTTGAAGGAAAGTCAGTCGATTAATGTACGTTGTGTCGATTCGAGATAACGTAGGTTTCGCGATGCAATACGCCGGCGATTCGAGGGTCAGTGAACGGATCAAAGATCAAAGAGACGAGAAAAGGAAGTGGCGACGAGGCAGAGACGCCTCGATACCGATCAACCGTGCGCGCAATCGAAGCGGCGGCCGGTCGAAAAGTCTTTCGTGCAGCTCGGAATGTCGCTGTTCCTTCGTTCCAGAGGGGTGCATAAATCCCGCCAGTTGCCGAATATTCCTCGTTATTTCGCGTTTTCCTTAGCCGGAGCGAATTGTATTTAACTAGCCCCGTTTGACTCACCAGTCCGACCACGAGCTTCCTATTTATACTGCGAAATTCTTGGAAGGAGAAGGCAGATAGCATCGAACTCGTACGAAAGACGAGTACCTATAATTCCCCCTTGATTCGTTTCCACTTCCAGATTGCCATCGACTGCACGCATATCCGTGTTCGATCAAACCGTCTCGAACTTTGTCCTTCCCTTCTCACTGCGTCTGCTCTCCTCCCGCTTCCGTTCAAAGGGTTCGCAGCAACAACCGGCTACCTGGAATATTTAAATCGCGTTTAACGAAAGGAAAAGTAAGCTGTACGATAGCCCGCCAGAGTATTTCAACGGATACCACGAGAAAACTTACGTATTATACGACGAAACGTTTTGAAATTTTCGTTAGCGTAACGGGATGCGAATCTTACGTTCGAATTTTGAAGACAATCTGCAGCAAACGTATAATCAGTGAACGATTGGTATACAAAGCGAACAGTCGCCTTAAACGTACAATAGGCGTTAAGGATGGGCCCGCTGAATATATTTGGGATTTTTAATACAACGAATAACAACGGATGATCGATCGTGTAAATACTTTGGCGAAATGTCTGCGAATCGTATCCTCGTAACAAGTATCTTGTAACTTATATCGCATAGTAAAAAAGAAACTCGTAGCGTGCCATGATCTTACAGGAATTTTCAGAAAATTATTGAATTTCGATCGGTTTTCGTTGGTCCGTGCGAATCACCAGACAGCGAAGCTGCTTCCTCGTTGCAACAGCCCCTTGGTACGTGCGCAACCGTATCCGCTGTTACGCTTTCAAAAATCTCTTTAAAGTTTCAACGTATTTCGCTTCTTTTCCTTCTTCGTCACGTCTTTGTCTCTTTAGTAACGACGCTGGAACGAGATTCATCGCGTTTATCATCCACGTTCGGCCGAACCGCATTCCCATGTAAGGGTGTGTATGGAGAAAGAAAGAGGACCACCGAGCCGTTGGGATTCGAGAGGCCAACGCACATGATCGATGGCAGTGAAAATAAAAGCAGCGATATCGCTGACATCGCGACAGTTCTAGGAAAATAATATTTGCCTCGGTTGCGATCAACGATCGTCGAGACGACGGCCAGACGAGGCAATGATAGATCAATCTAATTCGCACGGTCTGAGACGCGCGTCACGAACAAGTAGCGATGGGATCCGAAACGCTTCGAATCGCTTCGAATCTGCGTATAAAGCAAAAAACACGAGTCATTCGGCACGCGATTCGAAGCTGGAATCTCTCGAAAATCTTGAAATTCTCGAGAGTTTAAAATGGTTTCGAAGTATTTTACACGCGTTTCGATTAATTTTATCCAAGCGGTATCATCGGCGTAAAATATCGAACAAAGTGTGAAAAGATCGAGTTGTCATAATAATACGAGACTCTGGAAAGTTTCAAGCTTCGAATCGTGTCGAAAATTATTCGAATTTCTCGCCATATGTACCATACGGATACGAAGCGTTTCAGATCCCATCGCTACGAACAAACTCGAGCCTCGACAGCGAGAACACCCGATTTTTCTCTGTCTCTTACTCTACTCTCCTTACTTCGTTTAGGATTTAGTTTAGCATGTGTGTCGTGTGTGTGATACGTACGTCGATCGTAACCGATCGATCTCGATCAACCGTTAACGTCATCGTGTTTTACATCGGAGCAATTTTATCGTTGCTGAGGAATATTACAATTCTGTCGGATTTCTTTAACGACTACGAGAGACTGCGATTAATGAGACTGCGATGAGCCATCCTTTCCATTCTGATATTACAATTATGATCACCGTGTCGCGATAACGTAAGTTCTACTATTTCCACGTTTGATAAAACAGAAATTGCTTTTTCGCCGTGGTTAAGGTACATTGTTACCACAGACGAGTGTGTTGTCACCACCGTACACGATCACCACGACTCGACGGTCGATAGGATAGAGACACGAGTCGACTGTTTGTCGTTTCTACGTCACGATAAAGTCGTGTCTGTAGTTTAAAAACGCCTTAACCGTCCTTACAGCGTTCCTTCTTTTAACGATGCAACGCGAATACAATTTTACTAACGTTTCTTCCTTTCCACTTACAGGAATGGAATTTATTCGAGCAATGGTAGGTAACGCGTAATTTTCCTTTGCTCTTATCGGCTTCTATCGATTCGCGCAAAGGATAGCGGTAAGAGGTAACGAGATGGAAACGCAAAGAAATAAAAAGCAGAAGAAAATGTCTCGGTTGTTGCGAGAAAATGTTACAAGGTGTCGTAAAGCCGAAGCAGAAAATCTACAGCCCCCTGTTTTCTGCCTATTGCAATATCAGCTTCTCTTTTCGATTTTCCTTTTGTTCAAGGTTGTCAGCGTTGATGCCATCCGGAGGAAGGGCGTCGAATCGCAAGGTTATGAGACCTATATAGAGTACAAAAGAGGAGCGAGGGAATGAGAAAATTCAAGAAAATGGGAATCCAGAAAAGAAAAAAGAGAAGAAAGATAGGGCGAGCAGTCGTTCGTACGTCGGATCGATCGGAATTAATAAAGGAAAATAAAAAGGACATGGAAGGGGAAAGAAGAAGATGAAATAAGTGGTTGTTCGAAGCGACACAGAATTTCAGACGCGGGGCGTCAGAAGATTTTGCTCGTAAGTTTGCATATTCTCGAATATCTTTCTCGATACTTACGGGACGAAAGAGATTGGAAATAATGACGGTAGGACGGGGCGGAGAGTAAGAGATGAATTTCGGGGACGATGACGGTGGAAGAAGGGGAAAGAAGGGAAGGATCGTATAGGAAAATCGTAGAGAAAGTAAGAGAGGAGAATAGAAGCCTTGGGTCATAATACGAGTCCGGCGCCTCTCGCAGCATCACCACGTGGCATGAGGCCAACTACCGTCTTCTGATCAATATGCTTACAGCTACCTTGCTTCTCTCTCTATCCCTTCTTTCTATCTTTTCTGCTGCTTTTCTACACCGACTGTCGAGAACCGCAAAAGTTACAGACGCCATCGACACGACACGGCTATTACAATCGTGTTTTCGTACATCCAACAAATTTGCCACTGTTCAACCGTTTATACCCGTCCCCTTTGGCTTCTCGTCGGTTGAAGAATCACGAGTTGTCCGAAATCGAACGATCGCCAGTTCAACGAATCGAACGCAAAGGCCAGCTTTTCCACGATAGAGACATATTAGTAGGACGACGCTCGTTTGTTCGTGCGAATTTATAGCAAATTATATTTTCGAATAGCCAGGGTGGAGCGAGAGAGAAACGGAACGGAAGCGTCGCGGTACCACGCGTGAACCACGTGGTGCCTGTTCCCAGCCCACTTTGTCTTCCCTCCCCCATCTCTCTCTCTCTCTCTCTCTCTCTGCTTCTTTCTTACCCTACGTCTCCAGTCGCATACCTATCTATATGTTTCTCGTTGTTACTTCGTTAGCCATTTTTTAAGGAAACGAAAAACACGCGTAACCTGTAACTCTAACGAGACGGGATACGCACGGTATTTGTCTTTCCTGCTCTTCCCTCTAGAAACGCTCGAGTTTTAGGCGGTACCGTTGCACGTACGTATAATCAGGCTGGAAGAAAGAAAGGAAAAATAGATAAATGCTTGGACGTCGAGTCCAATATACAGTAAATGGTAGGTAGAAGAAAAGTAGAGGAACGGCTGCAAGCATAACGTATACGAGGGATCAGCTACGTAAAGTTATCGGGGAGTTTAGCCGATTGTTGCAGTATCTATATCGTGGTGGGTGGGTGGATAGTGTTTCACTGGTCAGTGGTGGTATTGGTGGCGGCGGTCGCGACGGTCGCGACGGTCGCTACGACGCTGCTGGTGGTGGTGGTGGTGGTGGTGGTGCTACTGCTGCTGCTGCTGCTGGTGCTGCTGCTGCTGGTGGTGTTGGTGGTGCTGCTGCTGGTGCTGCTGCTGCTGCTGCTGCTAGCGGTGATGGTAAGGCGGTGGTGGTATCGGTATTGGTAGTGGTGGTGGATGCCCCTCAGTGTCCGGCGCGCCTCCGACAAGCGTGCCTCGGTCGTTATAGGGATCCTTTGGCGTTTCGTCGTTATCGTGGATGATACCGGCGAGCAAAGCAAAAGAGAGGAAAGAAAGGGAACGAGAAGTAAGAGAATACGAGAAAAGTAAAGGCCGATCGCTGTAGTTTGTCGATTAGTTAAATAGAATTTTCGTTGATTCTCGCTAAAACGCGACCACCTTGTCTCGAATTTTCAATCTGATCGCATAGATCGAAAAGGATGTGCGCGAGGAATTTGACAATTCCAAAAGGACATGTCTGGAGCACGCTTCGGTCAGAATCGCAGCCGATTTTCCACGGACAATAAAGAGACATTAGGCGAGTGAAAGAGAGGAGAAGACAACGCGTAGATCGCAAGGGACTCGATCCGGAGAACCGTTCGTCGATCATCGAAAGGCTTTCTACTTAGAAATCGGCTCAAATGCCGCTCGTTGTACGTGCTGTCGTTTCAAGCCTTTAAATGGTGCATCATTCCGAGGACCTTAGCCGTAGTGAAACATTAGGTACGCATAGAAAGTGTCCGAGAAAGTCTAGAAGACCTTAGTGGGCGATTTTGAAGATCGACCTCCCGTTAGAAGAATATACGATCGTACGGTCGTATCGAGGGATTCGGGTCAACGATTTCGTGTCCCATGTAAAAATCAGTCGAGTAGTCGAATAGTCGAAGTCGGTCGTTGGAGAATCGGAAGAAAGGGAAGAAGCGAAAAATTAAGATAAGGTTGTTGTAACACGCTAGTGAAGATACAGAATAACTACACGTGCAAAAGAGTAGAAAGAAGATCCAGAAGAGGCTAGAGGAAAGGTCACGAGGTAGAAGAAGAGGAAGAAGAAAAAGAAGAAGAAGAAGAAGAAGAAGAAGAAGAGGGAAGGAGAAAAAAGGAAAAAGAGGAAAAGCAAGGGGACGAAAATAAAAAAGAAAGATATTTAATTAGAGGCGCGTACCCGTGGACGTGCAATCGGTGGAAACGAAAGCGCGAATGGCCGAAAACGCGAGCAGGGTGTACCCGGTTACGGCGGTCCATCTTGCGGGTGAGATCGATCCTGAAACAGCGGCACCGGGTAGTTGGTAATGGGGGGTTTAGGCGAGAATGCCTTTTCCCTGTCGCCGTCGTCGTCGTCGTCGTCGTCATCGCCATCGTCGTCGTCACCGTCCCACTCGAATTTTACCTTCTCAACAGGTTCCTGTCGTGGTCGTCACGCCCTCTTATCTCTGTATCGTTGCTCGGAAACGAGGATTACTCCTCCTTGTACGGACACTGAGCATCCCGTTTATTCGGATCGTAATAGTAACAGTATCGCGATCGGTTCGGCGATCGGCACCGTTTCTCATCCGAGTCGTGCTACCGATAGGATTAGAAGCGAACGTGACCGAATCGGTGGTGGTGATCGCCGATCGAGAAAGTCGAAGGATACCTTGCTCGAACCGGAAGCGGATCGAGAAGGAGAGAGAAGGAGGATCAGAGAGAGAAGGAGGAGGTGGTGGTGGGGGTGGAGGAGGTGACTCGCCGCCGAAATGCACCAGGTGTCGTACAGATCAGGACTCAATTCGAATGCAGGTCGAAACGAGAGGTTCTGGAAGAAGATCGAGTGCCGGGATCGGCGTTGCCGTGCTCATCACGGGCAGCATGCTGCCGCTGGCAAAGCCGCTCCTACCGCCACAACGTACGATCCATCGATCGCTTCGAGTCGATCGTGCCGAGATCAACGATCTCACCTACCCCCCTCTCGCATTTTATTCAGATACAGAGGATCCTTGCCACCTTCGAACGTCTTTCTTATAGGGTTGGCGCTCTGGTGTTTAACGTTCTCGCCCGTACAACCGCGACAGAATCATCATCAAACATGTCCAGGTTGTCCGCATCAGCAGCACCAACAACACCACCAACAACACAGAGAACATCAACAGGAACAAGACCAACAACAACATATACACGAGACGCACTATAGGGGCGGTGGTTCCGAAAGGAAGGACACCGTAACGCCTACTCCGGACGACCTAAGGTTGGAGGCTATCAAACACCAGATACTCACTAAACTTGGCCTTAGGGCACGACCGGATGTGAACAGAACTTTGGCCACCGTACCGAGGCACTTGGCTCTCGAAACTCTATACAGAGCCGAGGCTCAGTCCTCTCGTTATCCATCTTCCGATAGATCGAGGAACGATCGCGAGAACGTGTACTCCGCAGAGTTCCTTTACGGTGCCGACGAATACTCCTATAGGAATCTCGATCAACGAGTCGACAGCTCTGCGAAAGACAACAACGCGAGGATCGCTTCTTCCTATCGAGGCTATGGCGAACACGAGGGCCAAGAACCGGAAGAGGAGATGGACGATTTCTACGCGAGAACCTCCGAGATCATCACGTTTGCCGAACCTGGTAAGTTTCCACCCTTCCACGAGTTTCGTCCTTCTTCGCTCGATCCTTCGTCTTCTTATTGTCAGACATTCGTCCGTCGTCCGTCGTCCGTCGTCCGTTGTTCGTCGTCCGTTCGTCGCACAAGCTCTTGAAACGCGCACGTCTTCTCCAAGCTTACGAACCACGCAGTTTTCCAAACGATAGTTGTCTTTCCTAATTTTCTGAATTACTTCGATCCAGTTAGATTTACGATATCACGCTGCGCTATTAGTATCGATTACGCTGTTCTAACGCCACACATCGATAAGAGCCAACAAATCGCTACTTGCAATTAGTTCACGCGCCCTGAATCTGTATGAACAGTTTTATTCTCTTTGCTAGAGACGATATCGATTCGACGATCATCGGCCGATGACGAAACGGAAATCGTTGAACGGATAGAAAGGCGTGGTTGGTACATAAAAATCGCTCGAAACTCTTGCGTTTGCCGGCCGATAAACGGCTAAAAATGGTCCCATTGAATATCAAGGTTTGTCGCTAAAACGAATAATCGATCGTTCGGATATTTTTGCGATCTTTGCCAAATGTACAATTGCGCAAAACGTCTCGTAGCTCGGTACGCATGCAGCTACTTACAATTTTATTCCAACTTTGTGCACACAATCGCAACAGTCGTGTTTCGTTACGGCGTGGATACAGTTTTAACGTGGTTTATATAACACGCATAATTAATCGCCATGCAAATGACCTAATAAATACAATGGCGTAGAAATACTTTTTGCAGCCGCTGTAAAAGCGTTGTGCGGTAAGTATTCGAGCATTTTCGCGAGCCGCTGTATTACCGTCGACGATTCAGTTTCCGTTCGATCGGACTTTTCGCGAACCACCACGTTGCAAATGGAATACGTGGTTCGTTCGGAGTCCACTTGGTCGATTGGCCTGTTGCCTGAATCGCGAGCAGATGAATCGCCAAAGAACAACAGGATTGCTGGGAATAATAGAAAAGAGAGAAAGAGAGTGTGAGCGGAGGGTGGGTTTAGGCGAAGAAAAGGAGAGGAAAAGAGGTACATATACGCAGAAAATGTCACGAACGACACCTTGATTCGCATGCATGCGTGGCCACACGGCTGAAGCCACGTGGCTCGTAGATATGGGTGTCGCGCCACGACAGTCTATAGTTCGTTCTGTAGTTCAGTAACTCTAAGTTTAACAATAAGGGTAATAGAGCTAGCCGGAGCTACAAGAAACACGTTGGCCAGCATTTACGACCGTGTCATTCCTATCGTATTCGTCGTGGTTAAATTAACGAATTCTTTCGCCGTATACAGTGGCACACGAATACGTGTCATAGGAAACTTTTGCATATACGTGTGTTTGTATAAAACATTTGACAATTTCATTGGCCCTGTGTAACGAGACACGGTTGTCGTCGTCGTATTGGTCAAATTTGAAGCTGGTCTGAGAACGTACGTAAAAGTTACGAGACGTTCGCTGCAAACACGTATTTAGTAGAAAATTGGTAAGACATCGCTGGCTTCTATGTACGTTTACAGATTTCCTTCGAACTTCTCCGATATAATCGCGATAGTCTCGTTATACTGCTAACGAAGTTACAAGATGTTTCGTACGACGCAGACGCTATATATTGGTAAAAAGTTTCCACAGGATCTTCGATACTCTGTTACGCTGCTCTGCCTAGTAGCAGCTTCTTATTTTTCGAGATACGTTCGAGCGAACTTACGTTACACGGATAGTTAGAAGGAGTAACGATAAAGATGACAAAAGGAAAACGAGGAAAAACTTTAGCTTCCTCCACTTTCGAAATTCGTACAATTCAGTCAAACAGGGTAGAAATGTAATGCGAAAGATTTATAAGACGATTCAAATGTCGTTCAATTCGTATTTAATATCAGGTATCACTAGTATTTACTAGTATAAACTAGCAGTTACAGACCTATAAGAATGCCATCTCGTAAAGAAAAAGTTGGTACACGTTTCAGAGTCAATGATTCGCTGATTTAAGGGGAACGAGCGATCGGGTTGGATCCTCCGAGACCACGTTACGACAGACGATCGTATTGAGATCGGCATTCGGTTGTCGCAAGCGCGTGTCAACCTTAAGAGATCCTTTCTGTTTGCCGAAACGAGAGCAAGATGGAAGTAAAAATGTTGGAGGATCGTAGCAGGATTAATTCGTCGTGGCGACAAACAGCGATAAGCATAAAACGAACGACTCTGGTATTCCAAGACGATCGTTCGGTTTGGTTGTTAGAGTACGGGGTGTTGGTGAATATTTCGCACGCGCGCAAATTCGTGGTCGTCGCCCTGGCGGCGCACATCGGTTGCTCGATAAGCGTGTTACAATACGACATGCGTAATACTTTAACGTTAATATTGCCGTCACTATACATAGCCGGTGAACACGTCATTCTTTTTGAAGAAACTAAAGAAACTATAAAGCACCATCGCCTCTTTCGTATCGATCTCTTCAGCAACGAGGGAGGGGGAGGGGCGCGGAGTAACTTTTCCTCCACATTTTTCCTTTTTGAGCCGCGTAACACGCCGAAATTCCTATAGTCCGTGGTATCACCTGACTCGGTGTACGAACATCGTTTACTAGCCAGATTTTCTTCAGACAAATCTCGTTCGCACACAGATAAGTGGAGCGACTTAGATACCGGACAAATACGACCGGATGCTGGAGATCGAAGAACAGGAAACGACGAAACTCGGTCTCGATGAGGCGAAGCTTCGTGGAACGCGAAACGTGGAACGCAGGAAAAAAAATCACGTGCAAATTTCTTCCTCGTTCGTTACGAAAATAATCGAAATCGTTGGAAATAAATCGATCCGATCGAATCTTAACGCGTTGACTCGCTAGATTTTTTTAGAGACGATTGAAACAAGATACTTTTTTTAGTGGACTAAACAATTGCCGATAACTAGCGACAGAGCGGGCAATTATGGTACAATATTTTGTGGAAATTGAACGTTATGGCGTAACGTTTGGGAAAGTATCGCGATCGCCAGCGCAAAAGATATAAAATACCAGTGGCGAAGAATGCGTTGGAGAAATTCGTCGAGGTGAAGAGGAACAGTTTATGGAGAGAATAGATATGAGAAAACGTTTGAACAATGTGAAGAATCTCAAGGACTCGAACAATTTCAAGAATTTCCAGGTTTACGAGTAAACGGGAGAACTTTGCGCTTAATCTGCTACGTGGCAACCGGTTTACGTTTAAACGTTTATCTAACCAAAGAACCGAGCTTCGAATTTTACTTTATCAGATACACCGAGTTAAATTAAAAATCGCGCGTGTATCGAGTGGTTGCTCGGGAAAAGTAGCTACGTAGATAGCAACCGATGATTAATTTACTGATAACTCAAGGACGATGCTCTTTAAATAACACGGCTTACTTGTCATTTCCAAGTGAACCAAAGTATCTTCTTACTTTTCTTCCTTCAACTAAAAATATTTAGTCGTTATTTCGTGACAGCATGGTATAATATTAATACCATTCAGAAGATAAGAAACGCGACAAGCTTCGCGTATCTGGATATATAAACAACTGGTTGTTTGCTTGTAATTACTAAGTAAAATCTTAAAATGCTTTCCTTTATTCTTGCTGCATGCGCATCTCCCATTCTTCCTCGATTATTCCAACGTATATAGTCTGGTCATTACTTATCGAACGATATAACTGGCAGTAATTTTCGAAAGAAAAGCGTCGTTCTTGACAGGGAATTGCACTGTCGTGCCTAAACGCAGTCGTCGGTTGCTCTGCTTAATTAATAATTAGTTACACTCGAATATACGTGTGTATACTCGTGCTAACGTAGACGGGAGCCAAATTTCCGACTGTTCCTTCTCCGATGATTCTTCCCTTTTCCTCCTCGTTGAATCTTTTCTTGGGATCGTATTCGTTCCGTGGAAAGTTTTCTATGTCGAGCAACTTTCTGATTATTTGAACCTCTCGGCACAAGAACACGGTCTAATTGATTTTCTGTCTAAACCGTCTGCCTTTACGTACAGATGCGAAACATAGATTTTTTTCAATCGCACAAGGCCTATACAACTGTGAAAATAATTTCTATTTATGTACGATCGTTTAACTATCCATTTAGCTACGAAAATAATTCCTATTTATGTACGATCGTTCGAATTCGTTCGATCGATCCGATTACTCTGTTTTCATCGCTTAAAATGTTCTCCGTTAACATCGAAATCCGTGTTTCTTTCTTCCTGTCCTTGTTTTTTTAATGTTCGTTAGCGTATCCTTTACGTGTACGTTGGTGCAAACGAGTCGGAGTATTTCGTTTTCTAACACTTTTATAGTTGTTCAGAAGCCGTAAGAATTTATTTCTTTGACATCGATCGACAGTTTTCCATACGGTACACGTATTACGCGAATATTAATACCAATACCGAATAAAGTAAAATTTATTAGAACTTTTCGATCGATGTAAGTAGATGCGCCAATAGCGTTACAGCTACAGACGACGATATATTTGTTTAAAAATCAATTATTAACTTGCATTATAGTAGTTGCGACACTTGGTGCATTTTAACAAGTTACGTATCGCATGCGAATGGTACCGCCTTTGCCAAGCTTCTACAATTTATCACTTGTTACTAGACTGCGGATATTTATGCAAGTTCATACCTTTACGACAACAACTAAACGAGCGAAATCTGCGCAGCGATTTGCTTCACCCGCTATATGTTACGACTAACGTTTTACTTTGAATATCTCGCGTATCTTTCGACGTTATTCGCATTCTTGCATATTTTTTTGTTTACAAACGCATAAAAGTCCGCAATCTACTTATTGTTCATATAGAAAAATGCTACGGGTGCCTTAAAACAATTACAAAAGGCAAGACACCCTTGCTGTAACCGAGAGATCGATTTACGAGTCGGAAACTTTTCTATCCCGATATAAAATCCTCCTCAGCGATTCTAGTGCTTTTTCTCGCTTTCCATTTTCAATTTACTAACGTTATTAATTAATAAATTATCGTACAATTGGAGATTGCTAGCAAGCCTCCGATTACTATCCAACCCGCTCGATTATCCGAATTGTCTCGTCCTCCGACCCGCTCGGATAAACCAATTTCCGCCGAATTTTCCTACAAACGTTAGAAAATACGTCAAGGTTCGATCGTCGAATGCGTGAGTCGATTCAAGTTACTAGGATTTTCCACATCGTAGAATCGACTGTATCAGGACGCCAGCCTCGATGACGATAATCAAGTAATTTTATTTGCGGACCGATCGAAAAATTTCGAACAAATTCTTTCGCGAATCGCGCTTATGGCGCCCGTACATTATTTTGAAAATACTCGTTCTGTCTGACTATTAATTGCTTGTAAGGTTCGTCGAGTTGCAATTGCGCTCGGATGCAATTTCCTTTCGGTATTCGTGAAATCGTGTGTTTTCAGATTCTTGGTAAAATGTTTGCGCGACAAGAGCAAGGAAGTAGAGAGAGGAGAAATGAAAAAATGTGGAGGAGCGTTCACAGTAGCAGATACGGTAGGTACGCGATGCGTACCGCCATAATATGAAAGAAATGGTCACGACGAGCGCGATATCCGTTCCGCCGTTTCTTCAAACGTTCGTCATCGCCGAAAAAGATCTTATCGTCGTAGATTTCCACTATAGGAGCGGGAGTTGGCATAATACGCGTTCGACGTTTGTTCTCTTTTAAAAGGACTTGGCGACGAGTCTGTTGAACGCGATTCTCTGTGAAAGCTCGGCCGGTCGCAGCCAGTAACTCGTGACACTAGTTCGCAACTTGTAACTCGTAACTCGTCGTAATTCGTTGTACGTACGAATCGTGACGAACGAAACGGAAATCCTTTTGCTTTTCACCTTTCCCTTCCCATTCTTTCGATGTAATACCAACGGAGATGTTAAAATTATTTTCTCTCGTCGCTTCTCGCAAACGGCGATGCTTCGGAACATTCAAATTGAAATTATAACAGGCTTTTGGACGGTAGATTCGCGTTTTTTTTTTTTTTTTTTTTTATAGAAAATAACGAGTCGCGTGGATCAATAATACTTTTCCTACTTTCGTAAAATATAAGCTGCCAATAGCTGGATCGACCATCGAGCCGATACCATCCTTTTAGTTTCGTAATCAATAAAATTACAATTTCATCCCCCGACGTGATACATTTCCAAGATTTGGAAAATATAATGAATTTTTTTACAATAATAAGCTGAGAACGCTGTCCTATGGAAAATAGCAGTGGACCAACTTGCACCATTACGATCCTCAACCCTCCATATAGGGGTAAAAGCATTTTCGCTCGGCTCTTCCCATTTTGTCGCTAGAAAATAAAATATTCGCCGCTCGTGGCAACGAGATCCAGCCTCTGGACGAGGCTCAAGCAGTATATTAGATCGGGAAATTACAATGCGTTTCACCGATACGCAATTTCACACGGGACGATACCGGCGACGGTTCAAAACGAATTATACACCATGCAAACTTAAAAACATTCGAGAATTGGGTAGATCTCGTTGGAATTTTATTGAATATACCGCGTTGTAAACTCGTGTATCAAATATTTTCAAAACATCCAACTGTCTTACCGAAGCGAAGCAAAGTCGAGCGAGCGTTCCCTTCGCCACGATGATTTCAACTGTCGATTGGGCATTTCCAAAGAGAAAGCAATTTTAAAATCTACCCAAAACGTAGCTTCTTTGCTAATAGTTTACGTTCGTTGCATAGATCGCGCAACGATTACCTTCCTTATCGAATCGCCGATCGTTTGCCAGCAATGTTCGTCTAAGGTTATACCGTTGTATCTCTTTAATCGTCTGGTAGAAAGAAGAGAAAAAGCACGACAGAAAATTGTATCTGAGAAAGTGGTGCAGCGAAGTGGCGAGTTCGTTCAACCTGAGGGCAAATGCATGGACAAATTCTTCGAATAGGACACGCATAGGTTAAAAGGCACTGCGTTGCACGGGGTTCGTGCGAAAGGAGGAACAGGGAGATTTCTTCCTGGTTGCCTCCTTTTTCTTGTACGAGAAGAAAATGAGGATGAAAAGAAGAAGGAGGTAGGAAAGAGGCAGGAAAGAGGTAGGAAGGAGGTGGTGGATGCTAGTGGCGGTCGGGCGACGTTGGTGCGGGATACGGGTAGAAACGTCGGAGCAGGGAGGCTGACGGGATGTTCAAAGTGGGATGGTACGGTTCGACATGCGTTGGAGTGGGACAGGGTCGAACTCATGGACGAACGAGCCGACGGATAGGACGGCTGGCGCCTGTAGTCAGATCGATGCACGTGGCTCCAGCTGGGCGCCGCTCTTCGTACATCTCCTACTACACCCCCTTTATTCCCTCTTGACTCTCCTCATCCTACCGCACTACACTCTCCGCTCTAGGATAGAAATCAAGGGTGTGCTTCTCCGTCTTCTATCCCGTTGCTCGCGTTGCTCGTGCTGTTTCTACCGTTGCTTCCTCCGCTTTCCTCCGACTTTATATCCCAACCTTATCTTTCCTCCCCCGTCTTCTCTCCATTCGTTTCGTATTTATACTTAACGTTTCTTCTTCGCTCTTTTCTTTTTCATTTAATCGATTCTCGATTACGATCTCTGGCCTTTCCCATCGTTTTCTCTTCGACGGAATACGAAGATCGGTTAAAAGTCATCGAGCTTTCCACTTTATCTCGTGGCGATGCCCATGGGCGAACGATCGACGCGCTTTTCATTCGAATTCGCGTTTCTCGTTCCGCGAGATGGAAACATCGTTGCTCACCTTCTTGGTGCGCCGTATAATTTCGCTCACATTCGTCGATACAAAGAACGGATCGAACGGGACAGTCGAAGACTCAAAGATCGAAAGAATCTCGGCTGCGATACCGTGAAACGAGCGCGGAATTCCCTTTTCCAAAACGCGTAGACGCGACGAGAATCCTTAATCATGCCCCTTAACAAAAGGGTACGAGTCGTCTAATTGTTCGCCGGACTTGGGATACTTTGCCTTGGGAAACGCCCCGTTTTCATCCCTCCACTACCACCCTACCCCGTGCGCCACCCTCTACCCTTCTCCCGTCTCTCTCCTCCTCCTGCCTCCTTCTCCTTCAACCCCCTACCTCACAGCCCCTCTCTTCTCGTCTCGCCAACCCCTTGCCGCAATCGAATGCGTTTCATATTTTCCGCAGAGTCAATCGATCAACTTTACGACTTAAAGCGACTGGCTTTCCATTTTTGGAAATTAAACGTACAGGGCATAGAGGCGCATCCAAAGCGAGAGTCGCGATACGCGAATGCGATGTACGAATCAGAGCTGCGTGGAATTCGATCCGATCGATCGACATTCCGTGATTTTATCGATCGCGGGGACACGTCCAAGACTTTGACATTTTTCGAGGAGCAAACGTTGGAAACGCGTGGCATGCACAGCGCACGTGTCGTACGAAACGTTTAGAAATTTCGCTACTTTCTCTCGCGAGACACGGCCACGTTATACCGATAAAGTTTGAAAGAAAACTGAAAACGCGTATATAGAAGCTACACGATACTGTGTCCAAGTCGAAAATATTTAAACAGTCAATTATCCGTTATATTTTAACGAACGTTGCAAATTTCAAAAAATTTCGTACGATACGAATAACGCGTTACGTAAATGGTTTCCACGGTGTGCGGCCAGACACTTCGAAGATTCGGAATTTGGAGAACGAGTTGTATACTCGAAGAACAGAACGCTGTTTAAGAATGCAATTTATCGAATGTAATTTATGACGTGAATTCACGACGGCGATGATAACATCACCGCGACAACGGATTACCTCGCGATGCGGATGGTAGTGAAACACGCGACAAGTATGATATAGACACGTTTTCCAGGAACATAACCTTCTGGACTGTTATCGTACAAACGAGCCAGTCCATTTCCTCTACACCGTGAATCAACCGTTTGTTTGTAACATCGACCGACATGCCTAAACCTCGTTCAGATTAGTCAAATCACCTAAATTCGAGCAACTTGCGGTCACTTTACCAACGTGAATCTCTCATTTGCAGCGTTTTATTTTTGCCATTAGCGCGTACATTTTACTATCGTATTACGTATTACACAGCCTTAGACCGAAATAGGAAACGACGTTCGTTTTCTATAGATTAAAAAATCTAATCGATATCTGAATTATAAGAATGGAAGCTAAGTATTTATGCCGGCCGCTAAATTCTATACACGCAGCTATATCGTGTACATACTTTCGATTGGTAGATGCAAAAATGCACGGCACGCGCGTAATATGCAAAAGTTTCGAAACTATCCAGAGCGTAGCTATCGTATTTAACGCGCGGAACAAACGTTTGATTACGTTACGTTTCTTTAGCCATTTTAGAAGCTTTCGCACACCGTGCCGATCCTCTGTATTTTCGCCCCTTACGAATTTCTCCCATTTCCAGGTTTTTACACAATTTTTACGTTCGAACGCCGTGTTCGATCAAACTCGGTTACGCGTCTGGCTTACAGGAAGTTCGACGTTCGGAGTCGTTCTCACCGATGGAACCTGTCGGTGAAAGAAAAACGCGGTGGACTCGAAACTCCGATGACGTTAAACGACATTCGCGCCGGTGACGGTGGAACATCGATCAGAAAAAAGCCGCAACGCTCGAAGCAAGATGAATCGGTAGCCGGTAGTCGTCACCTGCGAGCACGTGATTCGAATCGCGAGTCGCGAGGGTAGGTAGCGCGAACGAAGGAGCGAGCGAACGACCACGTGGCGACGATAGATCTGGATCAGGGTTACCAACCAGCTATATCTGACCCTCTTATTTGACCGACCGTATTACGGTCAATCGCCTCGGCCCTATATAAGATACGCGATATACCATGAGGTTGTGGACGCGATATTATTGAGCAACGCATCGGTATCGTGTCGTTCCGTAATTAGATTCGCACCGAGGTCGACGGTGTTGGACTCTCGACCGTGGACGACAGAGAACGTGGTAGCGACGAAGTTACGTTGCATGCGATGTCGTTTCTCACAGTACCGCCGCGATTCCCATCATCCGTGAGTAGCGTCGTGTCTCGTCCTGTCGCCCGGTCTCGCTCTGTCCCACCCAGTCGTCTAATAAATTTCAACACTTCGTTTTTACACACGCAACGTAATAACCTTTTAACGTTACAATCATCGATCGGTCGACTTTTTCGTTTTGTCCTACCTCTACATCCTCGTTTCTATGTATTGGGTTGGCAACTAAGCGATTGCGGATTTTGTCATTAGGTGACATTGACAAAATCCGCAATCGCTTAGTTGCCAGCCTAACGTTTCCTCGGATTTTCTTATTTCGTTTTCTTTCGCGATTCCCGTGTTTCTCTGTCCTTGCGTCGCTTTTCTGCTAGGCCGTTGTTACGGATGCGTGTTTCCACGCATTATCTTCGGATAGATGGGACGTTCCTATATCGCCTTCTTATTTCCACAAACCTGTCCCAAGTTTTACGCGTTCGTATTTTTATCGTTCTTTCGTAAGAAAAATTTTATTTGAATTACGTCGTGTAAATGGGGAAGAAACGCTTCTCGTTTGTTCAAGGTTCGGAGAAGCGATCGAGACTCCCGTTGACGCGGATACACGACCCTGCGTGCAAATAAAACTCGTAACATTACGATTTATTTCTTCGATTCTTCTTCGTCTATTTTCCAATGAAAATTCATGCGGTGAATTCGAATATTACGTCGATTGTCTCAGACTACGCCCCGCACTCTGACAGACTCATTCAGTCAGCAGTCCCCTAAATTTTCCTTGACTCGTTCAAAGTACCACGATACGCAGTTTTCTTTCGTCCTCTCTATTTCTTCTTTATTTACCCATCCACGTTTCCAGCCACGTTTATTAACATTTTGCCGATAAAAGAAATTCTTTCGATTCCCTCCTGCCCCATACACTTTCATCGTAGTTTTATCAACGCAGCTCGTATTCCTGTCCTTTCTTTTTTCCCCTGTTCCCATCTAATCCCAATGTTCGTAAGAAACCGCTCGCATTTTTATTTCTCTTACGTTAGTTTACATCGATTTAGCGATTCGACGCACCCCTACGATCCAACTACCTTTGCTCCTTATCTCTGGAAGAGTTCTAGCGAATATTCTTCTCGGAGAAGAACACTGACGTATCGAATCAACGGTTATCGGTTCATCTGGAAGAAATTCCCCTTGTTTCGACGACGAAGAGAAAACTATTTC